>NC_058131.1:633558646-633576323 GCF_016433145.1 Gracilinanus agilis
ATCTTCTTCCTTGAATCCAAATTTTGATACTCCCAATGTGACCATGGGTAAGTTTCTCAAGCCATTTTTTTGGCCTTAGTTTCTTTGTGAGAGCATGGGTTAGATGACTTTGAAGAGAGAAAATTGAGACCAGAGCCTGATTGTGAGAAGAGAGATGAGTGGAAAGACTGGAAAATGTGAGGAATATTGAAGAATATGGTTAGAAGAAGTGAGATAGAGAAGTAGTGAAAGAATGGGAGAATATAATCCAAAGAAAGAATTTCTGATTTTAGAAATTTTGAAAGTGGGATAGGATATTATAGAGGATGTTGAGAGATCAAAGGCAAATTCTCCCAGAGGAAGTGGCTGAGATGAAGCTGTGTGCCATGAGAGTTCAAGAGGTCAATGAACTAGAAGGCAGAGTGCCCAAGGCAAAGATGTTTTTGTTAATCAATCTGTGGGCTAGGGCCTGCTTGGGGCACACTGGACCTTTGCCTGAGGGGCTAGCCTTTCAAGCTCTATTTGTGGAATCTCAGAGCCCTGGCAGGGTGACATTAAACTTTTACTGAGGGCCCAATTTTTTAGCTCCAGAAACAATAAAATCAACTCTGCTAATTCTTGTTCTTCAATATGAACTAGTGAACCACTTTTTATTTATTCTCAGTTTTTTGCCTCTAGGCTTTATTTATGGTGAAGAATGTCATAATTGATATGATTTGGTTCCTTTGGCATTTAAAAAATTTGTTCATTTGAAAAAGGATTTTGCATTTAGAGTTCCAACAATTATTCCAACAAATGTTTATAGTCTATAACCTATGTGATTTCTTAACTCACCTCTGCCCTCTTTCCTTCCATCATTATTATAGAAGTAGAGGGGGATTCTGGAGGACTAAGGATCATTTTGTATTTTCCTTTATTTCATGGACTTTCATGGCCAAATAACTAATCACCTGGCCAGCCTACTGAAGATGGCCTGTCAGGTGTCTATCAAGTTATTCACAGGTGGAGGATCTGGATAAGAGAAATGGGGTTGGGATAAGGAGGGTCAGAAGAGAAACTTACAGATAGACACAAAGATCCTCTTGCTGATCAGCAACAAAATTGAATGATTTGGGGTATGTTCTTATAGAGAAAGTGATGAAGGCTAAGGGATTAAGTAAACCTTATTTAGGGATAATGGTTAGTAATGATTTACAAGATTGAGACAATGGATGTGGATTACCTCAGTGACTCTAAACAAAGTTTTCTATAGGACAATGAATCACAGGTAAATATGTAACCATCTAGTCCAGATTCTCAGGGCTTCAGTGGGTAGAACAAGGATAGCCAGGAACAGTCAAGAATTTATCAAATGCTTTGGGTAAGATCATACATGCCTGACTCTAGCTAGCTAATGGCTCTGATTTTATTGGGGTCCACTCTCATTACTGGGGGCTACAATGACCCTCTACATAATAAGTAGCCGATTCTCAGAAAGCAGATATATTCTATTGCTGGGACTACACTCAAAGCATTTTCATGATAGTAGAGACTTCTAGAGCTTACAATCCACTGGCAATAATCTTTGAGAATCCAGAATAATTCTTGTTACCATAATGGCAAATCTAAGTATACTTTTTTATAAACACCCATTGAACTATTGAATCAATCAACATGCTTTTATTAAGCATCTACTTTGCATTAGGAATTGTGCCAGGTGCTCAGGATATGAAAAAATACATTAGTTCTTATTTTTAAGGAGCTGGTGTTCTACTGAGGGAGACAATACATTCATAGTCAGTATATATGGAATCAACACAAAATAAATACAAGTGTCCTGCACATCTCAGAGGTACCATGCCTTTTGCCCAAAGGTGATGCTGTTCTCTAGTCACACAGAATAGCTAAAAATTTTGGGGAGGCCTGATGACAAAGAAGGAGTCAGGTTTCTTGTATTCTCTAGCTTATTGCATTTATCTTGGATTTCTTGGAAAAGTCTTTTTAAAAAGTTAAGCTATGGCTTTTGTCTTGCTACCTAAAGGGATGAACAGACTTGCATCTAGAAAAGGAGCTTAATGTGCAAAATAGATGTTAGGTAAATGACAGCAATTTCTTTTAAAAATTTTATTTATTTATTTGTTACATTAAAATTCCTGGGTATCTTCCACACTCCCCTGAAGTAGGTAAATAAACACACAAGGTTTTTTAGGTGGAAAAGGGATTTGGGAGGAATGAAGGGTGATTGCTTGACATACAGTAACACACTAGAAATCTCACCAAACTCACAAATATAGGACTTGGGAATGGATGGTAACAGTTGGGAAGCAACTGTCCCTTCAGACCAACTCAGCCAGGGATTTCCTATTATATGACAGTGAGCCCTTTGGGTTGTGGAATGAAATAAGAGGAAGTTATAAAAACACAGTTTAATAGCTAATTTAAGGGTAAAAGATATGGGGAGAGGTCACACTACATGAAATAACTATGGACAGACTACACTTAATGCCTTTGGGATAAATACAGGGTTAAGAGGACTGGGTAATCCCTTCACTAACTCTATGGCAGGCAACCAGGACACAAGGGAAGAATGGGATCTCCTGCAGATGTTCTTGATCAAATGTATCAGCTAGTCCAGAAACACAGGTAACAGCCAAGTAATCCACAAAGAAGTCAGGGAGAATGATGTTTCTTACTTGTCCACCAAACAAGACAGCTATTCTCACCCTATTTTTCTAGACCTTGCTAGCTGATATGTTGCAGATGTTGTTCAAGGCACAGAGATACCCAAAATCCACAGGCTCTCTGGTCAGTGGCTATGACTTATCCAACTCCTTCAAAACCCATTAAAGAGAGCGTCCTCTGTGTTCAGTCCCTTGCTGAGTTCCAGGTTGGAATTTTTAGATCATGCCTGTCTGCCTGGCTAAATTTTCTTTTCCTGCTCTTAAAGTCTATTTCCCCATTATACTCCCCAACAAGAAAAGGCACGGTTTAAGCAAAAGATATATGTATATATGAAACTATGCCTTGCTGGTTTCTATTTATCAGGGCTTTTTTTTTTTGCTGGGGGTGAATACACACAATTCTATTTTTCTAAAACAAAAAGAATACTTCAAGCACAAAAGACTCACAATTTCACATTAACAAATAGTTAAAAGATGGAACAATAATCTATTTCTCTTATTTGCTTTCCTGGGAGGTGAAGACAACTTTATAGGACAGCTTAACACATGTTCTTATTTACCTTGAATCAATGAGAACAACAATAATTACACTCAAATAGCATTTCATGGTTACAAGACATTTTTACATATGTTGTTCCATTTGATCTTCACATTATCCTCAGGAAATAGAGTATGAATGATTATCTCTGTTTTTTACTTGAAAAAGCTGATATGGCAGTGATTGGTTTAAGGCCATGAAAGAGCTGGACTAGATGGATATTATAGTTCATTCAGCTCTGAATTTATGGTCCCAATCATGGAAAAACTTAGGCTTGAGATTCAATTGGATCACAAGTTTTTGACTCTTAATTCAGTGGTCTTCCTCTTTAATACCATAGCTGCTCCTTTTCTTTGCCTGTTATAATGTCATCTAGAAGAGAAAAAATTTGAGCTGTCCATTTTTGTTGACAATTACTATCAAGAAGTCAGTGGAATATTAGAGCATTTTTTGGTAAAGACTAAGCTGTGGGAAAGTGTGTCAAATTGCCCTACCAAAAGATAGACTTAGTAATGGCCTACCATTTTTAGATACTACCATGCTTTTAGCTGCCATTACTAAGATGTAAAGGATAGGCTTGACATTTTTTTTCAAAATGCTTTTGGGAGACTGGTTTTGATGTAACCCTCCTCATATTTTGGAGAAGAGCTAAAGTTCCATTAAACTCTGAAACATTTAAGAGGAGCAGTTTAATCCTTGACTGTCACGCTGAATCAGTAGCTTTTGTCAATGCCATCTGGTCACAGTTATAGTCTATAGCATCATCCCATCTTGTATTCCTGGCAGAGTTTCATCTACCTCATTATTCCTGAAAGGGTCCTGCACTGAAAGATTTTATTTCCAATCTGACTCAAGGGATACAATTGTCCCCAGGGTGAAAGTCCTCAGATAACATATTTTGACCCATGGCATTTCATATGGCAAAGGAGAAAGAAAAGCTGGAATCTCTTAAAGTTTTAGTCTTGCCTAATTGTTTTTCAGGGAGCAATTTATTTTATCCCTATATAATTATCTGTATTTTCTGCCAACATGTTCTTTTCAATATCTCCTAAAATCTGATCCAGAAATGAGAGCTGGAGTAATAGTTAGATCATCTTTTCTCCTTGCTGCCAATGCAGGTGTTTTCTAACCACATATTTTCCATGATTGTGCCCAATTTTTAAACAGCAAACCATTTATATTGTATAACTATTGAAAAAGAAATAAGGATAACAAAAATAGCCCTACTTTGTTGTCTGTGAGAATATTATTATCGTAGCAGTTTTATATAGCCCAATATAATAACCAGTTATTGATAGCCTACAATGTAGAAGATACTGTGGTAGGCACTGGAATTGGTCCTTACCTTTAAGGACCTTGCAATCTAAAAGCAGAGATAGGACAATTGTGTTCCAAGGTGGAGAGCGGTGTGGGCACAGGAAAAACCAGAGCAAAGTACTAAAATAAAATTTGGGAATGGAGAGATGACTTTAAGTTGAGGTTGAGAGGAGATTCTTGGAAGAAGTGGCATCGGAGCTGTCTCATGATATAGTCACCCAAAGGGGATGAATAGATTCTCTTCTAGAAAAATACTTAACATGCAAAATAGATGTCAGGTAAAAGACAACTATTTATTCTCTCATAAAAAGAAATACTTTAAAAACAAAGGATTTCTCAACCACCCATTAACAAGAAACTAAAAGATAAAACAACAATCCATTGATCCTATTATATTCTAGTGGGAGGTTAAGGCAGCTTTAATGTAATAATAATTACACTTAAATAGGAATAGGAGTTTAACAAGTGAGTATAAGGATGGAATGGGTTATTTGCCTGTAAATGGATTGAAGTATATGGACTGAGAATGTGCAGGAAGAAATTCAAGAAAGTATAGTCATACAATATGGCTGGACTGTAGCATATAAACAAGGGAACGATCTGAAATAAGTTTTGGGAGGCATGTAAAGAGATATGAATAGCAATCTAAAGTGTTGCTATTTTATTCAAATAGAGTTGAGAACCACTGAAGTGTTTTTTTTTTAAATCTGGAGTTTCATGGTCAAATATCTGTATTAGAAGATTATTTTGATAGTGAAGGATGGATTAGAAAGTGAAAAACTGAAAATTTTTAGTGAATCCAGTGAAAATTTATATACTAATACCTGATATTGATATTATATTTTATTGTTTCCAAAGCTCTTCTTGCCTTTGTAGTCTGTGGCCTCTCATTTACACCTATGTTGGAAACTATTGGATGAAACATCCTTGCAGAGTAGTTGAGAAGGTTTGGAGATGGTTAAAGATTTTAAGGGAATGAAGGAAATGGGTCTTTGGTGGCTCACTTGTCTTTAGATTATTCATGTCAACCAACTGGAAAGATTAGACTTCATATTCTCTTAGGTCCCTAAAAACTCCAAATCTATCATTCTAGGAGCCCATGAGTTTCTACTATGTGCAAAGTTTTTGTGCTAGTTTAAGGAAAACCAAGAATATTAAATATCATACTTATCCTCTCCATTTTTTAATCTAAATGCAATAATATTATATGAAGTTATTTGGGAAAAGTTGAGAGAGCCTTCATTTCAAAGGTTGAAAAAATACGATGTAATGGACAGAGTACTAGATTGGAGTCGGAGGGTAAAGGTTCAAACCCTAGTTGTGTCATTTAGCAATTGTCAAAATCCTATCAAGCTATAATCCATATTTGCATCTGTGTCTTAAACTCTGATATTTTTGGCAAACTAGATTATTTGCCATTGTCTTATTTCTTAGTTGTAATAAGTTCCTTGCCATTAGAGACTAAATTTAATTTCATCCTTTTAAATGCTTAACAAATTCTTTTTGGTTGAATTTGATGAATTTTTGGCAAACATATACACGAGTTCTTTGCCCTCTTACAGGATGATAGGTAAAAACTACTTATTAAGGGCTCATTATGTGCCAGCCAGTCATTGTGAATGAGATGGCTACTTGCTATATTATGGTTTACTCTATCCCCAATATTACTAGCGAGATTACCAAGTCAGTTTGTTGGAACTCCTTAAAGAATCACAGAATGCTAGAGTTGGAAGTCAGTCTTGCAATCTAGTCCAACCTCTATGTAAACTAAAATCACATCTACAGCATCCTCTAACAAATGATCATCCAGCATTTGTTTAAATAAATCCAATGAGCAGACATATAAAATATAGACCTAAAATAATTATGAGTTACTCACTATCTTCTAAAGCAATCCATTACACTTTTGGATAACTCTCCTTTTTAGAACATAATTTCTTCAATCTTAAATTTGCTTCTTTGCATATTCTACTCATCACAGCTAGTTCTATGCCCCATCCTCAGACACTATCCTTTTAACTGGCTGTTCACTTCCCAATCTGTCTTTCTCTTCTGAACTTTTGCCTTTGATTGGCAGCAGTTGTGAAAACACCATATGTGTCCCCAAGGCTTTGATTTTTTTTTGTCTGAATAATTTGTAATATTTAGCAATGCTTTCTAGGTTCCTTCTGGCAGTATCATTTGTTCCCATGTAAATTACCAAAGTCAGATGGTAGTCATCCCTTTTGACAAGTCTTGGGACATATTCTGTCACATCTTGGATGAGAAGTCAGCAGACTTCTATTTTTGTGGTTGTTATCAGATTAACAAATAGCTTCTCTGGTCTTTCTCAGTAGGAAGTCGCCAACTACCACTACTTCCCCCTTGTTACTTTGACCCTTGTTGAGTGGCATCTTAGCACTCCGAACCTTTAAATACACATTATAATTCTTTGTCACACAAATAAATGCTTCCTTTTCAGAGAATTAAACTGTCTTCTTTTTGCAGAGACTCATATGTGTTTCTCAAGTTTAAATGTTCAGAGAACCTTTTTTGAGTTATAGAATCATAGTTATAATTTAAAGAGGACCTAGAAGATACCAGATCTATCCTCCTCTTTTAGCTCAGATAGATACTGAGATGTCTCTTTGCAATCATTCATTTCCTCATGTCTTACAATATAATAATACTCCATCACATTCATATACCAAATATACCATTTGCCACCATTTACTTGACCATTTATCCACTTAGTTTCCATTTTCTTTTATTCTACAAAAAGCTACTATAAATATTTTTGCACAGAAAGGGACTTTTTCCTCTTTTGCTGATTTCTTTTGGATATAGGTCTAGCAGTGGCATGTCAAGGGTCAAGCATTGTTTAATAACTTTTTAAGTATAATTCTAAATTTCTCTCCAAAATGATTTGCCCATTATAGGTCCTCCTGCTGTACACTAATATACTTATTTTTCCCACAGCCCCTCCAACATTTATTATTTTTCATTTTTGCTGTCTTTGCAACTCTGATGCATATGAGAATGTGAAAAAATGCTTTAATTTGCATTTCTCTAATTAGTCATTCTGACTTAATTACCCATCAGAAAGATGTATGTACTGAGATAGTAAGAATAATTGGTCCAAAACATTCCCCCAAAGTTGGTGACATATTCTCCCACCAGTATGTATAGAATTCAGGGGAAAATGTGTTCAAGATTAGAGAGCACATGTGGAAAAAGAATAACATAGTACTTAAAAGTCCTCTTGCTGTAGTCCTCAAGATGTTCCTCTTAAGTAGTGTTACCCTTTCTGCTGGGCTATTTGCAGCATGCTTTCCTTATCTTACCTAATATGTCTTTGGCTTCAAATGCAAACATTACTGCCAACTACTTCTGTCCTGAAGATGCTGCTCAGACACCATAGGAAAAGGTCAAAACCTGAAGTTTCATAAGTTCCTCATCTGGTTAAATGGGAAGAGAAGTGATGATAATGAAGATAGAGACAAGGGCTCTGCTCCTTTTCTCTTATTCCCCAGTCAGTTCCTTCTCAGAAATTTATCTAGGATGCTTTCTTCTCTACATTTCCAGGTACTTGAATCACTCAGTCCCAAGTTGTCTTCATATTTTATTGACAACTCACAGAATGTGACTAAATTTCTTCAACCAGTCCAGGCAAATTTATATAAATTCTCTCCAGATGATCACTGATTTTTTGCACTTGGTCAAAAGCCTCATTGATTCAAAACAGAAATGTTCTCACCTAATTAATTTATCAGGGCTTAGCATCTTGACACTTGCTTTAAACAAGGAGAGGTTATTTGATGAATTTTCTCACTTGACTTCCCCCTCTCACAAGTAGATTGGAAATAAAAGCACAAAGACATTTAGTGACTTGCACAGATTTAGTCAATCTGAGTAAGGATCTGAACCCAGATCTTCCTGATTCCAAACCCAATACTTTATTTTCTTTTAGTAGTACTTAAAAAAATCTCTCTGACATATTCCTTTGCCTTCTAACTTTCTAATATAGGTGGCAGCTAGGAGGCATAGTAGATAAAACACTGAATTGGATTCAGGGGGACCTGAATTTGAATCTTGCATCAGAAACTCACTAGTCATGTTGCATTGGGCAAATCACTTAACCTCTATCAGTCTCAGTTTCCTCATCAGTAAAATGAGGACAATAATGGCAACCTCCCAGGGTGGTTATGAGGATCAAATGAAACAGTATATGTAAAGCACTTTGCAAATCTTAAAATTCTATATAAATGTTAGCTATGATGACAATTAAGATGATTATTCCCCTCAGTCTATTTAGACTTTTTCTTTTTCATGTTTAAGCATCATTTTTTTAAAAAAAGGATACTCTTTTTTTTGACAAACTGGAGAATGGAGGGCATTCTTCATGACTTTCCCACTTCTTTTTCCATCCAACACAGAATAAAGACAGCCATCATTTGACCCAGCATAATAATAATACATACATAAATCTAGTCTATCGTCTAGCTATCTAGTCAGTCTATCTATCTATCTATCTATCTATCTATCTATCTATCTATCTATCTATCTATCTATCTATCTATCTATCTATCTAATCACTGCATGTCCTTGCGACATTTTTCACAACTTTCCATACTTGCTGTAAGTAAGAACCTCACCATTTGCTACTCTTGATAGTAGCTCTCTTGAGAACTATGGTGGCAAGTTATCTGTGTGGTGTCAAACTCTGGAGTGATCACTTTTCTATTTATTCATTAGCTCTTTATTAGCCTATCTATCCCCAATATCAGAGAGAGAAAACCAATCAGACATACTTGACCTTTCCCATATAAAATCTACGGTCCTGTTCTGCGTCTCTAACTGGCAAGGTATTGTCAAAACTTCCCTTTCCTGAGCTGAAGGTGTTGGTTTAGAAGTATCAGTTATCTTCCTTTTGTGAGAAGCCTGAGGTAGTGCAGTGCCAGTCATGATCATATTTCTGAGTTCGAATCTAGCCTCAGATACTTACCATCTGTGTGACTTTGGGGAAGTCATTTAACCCTATTTGCCTTAGTTCCTTATTTATAAAATGATCTGGAGAAGAAAATGGAAACTGCTTCAATATCTTTGCCAAGAAAATTCCAAATAGGGTCACAAAGCACTGAACATGACTAAAAACTGTGTGAAAAAATTACTGAAATAGACTAGATTAGCATTTTGTCTTCCTTTCATTTGGTTTAGGATATAAATTATTGCCTTATCGGTAACTGATCCCTATTTTTGAGTTTTACTTTGTTTCTATGCCCCTAAGATTCCAAGATTTTAAGCTAGATTCACTTCTCTCTTTCTGTGCCTCTACGAGTCAGTTTAAAGTGGAGATCATAGCCTAACAAGATTTAAAGCCTGTTGCTTTAAAGAACATCAAGTCCAGGCACCCTTGTTTTTAGAGTGGAAGAAATGGGTGACTTTTGGAGGTGAAATGACTTGGTGAACGACTTCAAGAGATTTGGAGTGAGAGACCATGATTTTTCTGTTCTAGGTATCAGCCCTCAATATATTACTTTCCTATGACAATGAGAATATTTATTTTATCAGCTTGGCAAGTGCTACTGAAATGACGGTTTTATGTTCCTAGATTATGAGCTCCTTGAGGAAAGAGATTATATCTTATTAAACCAACATCATCCACTACATCCTGGGTCATCACCAGTTGCCTTGACTTTTGTCTTGCCATTGGATTTCTATAACTCTGGAACACAGAGTGAAGCTGACAACATTGTGCAACTCTCCCTAACTTAAATCCTATGTATGTTTGAGTCAAAAGACATCACTGGTAATGTCATTTTGGTCCTCTTAAACTATGAAGAACAACCACCACCCTGTTAGTGCTTGGCATTAGAGTCAGGCACAAAGAAAATACCAAGTAAATATCTCTCAAATGAAAGACTGAATTAGGATCTCCATGAAGTCCTCATATTCTTCTAAAGTTGAGTAACTATTATTTCTAGGAAAATACTTTGCAGGCAGTCTTAATTTAAAAAATTATTTATGAGTATCATACAAGCATATATAATGTTAAAAATAAATTTAGTTTAAAAGCCTAGAACTTTACTTATTTATATTAATTATTTCACTCTCTTTCTGTCTACTTTCATTTAGTCTTTGAAGAGACTAGCAATTTCATTGATATGCTCCATCCACTAAGACATATTGGAATCCCACCACTTATATAATGCAGATGTCGATTTATGATATACACTTAAAGGCATATCAATGATTGTACAATTAAATCTTATTATCCTTTTTTGTGGCATTTATTAGAGCACTACTTGTTTTTAAAAGAGAAAGAAAAATACTTAGGGCTAAAGAGTTTGAAGTAACTTACCCTAATCTATATTCCATTACCCCCCTGCCCCCTCCAATTTTTCCCTTGGTAACACACCGGCATCTTCCTTAAAGGAAATGGCTTGGTTTTGCTGATGGCATGATTTTAATAATGAATAATTCAAGAAGTCTCTCAGCTAGAGCTGCTGAAGCGTGAGAAAACACCCAGAATGCCTGTTTTTTTGATTGACTTACTAGGAGTAGCTACATATTTGCTAAAAAGTATAATGAGGTATCCAAAATTCATTATAGTTCACATTTTTAAAGTGCTTTTTATTTTGCGAAAAGCTTCTGTCACAACTCTGATGTAGGTAAAGAAAGCAGTATCCCTATTTTACAGCTAAGGAAATTGAGGTTCAAAAAGACTAAGTGATTTCTCCTTGTTTAAATGACTAGTGAGTGGCAGAGCATGGATTGGAACCCAAGCCAGAATTTCTACTCCCTATGCAGGGTTCTTTCCACTATATCATATCACCTCTGACTTAAGATGACTACTACCTGAGTGCAAATGATGGTGTGACTATCATGCCGAGTCCATTTGGGGGGAAAATTAAAAGAACATGGCCACGTAAGTAATATCATACCAAGTTTTTGATATTTTGGACATTACTTGTAGCCAAATGGTACATTTTTAAAAGAGAAAAGCCATGGAGAACTTGAAATAATGTCAATCATAAATATTTGAGGGGGGGGAAAATAAACTAAAAGCTGAAAGAATGCCATTTAATTCAGCAGATCATGGAGATATAAATTCAACTTATCTTTGCTTTCTTTCAGATTCTTTATTCTCAAAATGAAAAAAAATATATATTTATACACACACACACACATATATATACATCCTTATATATGTATATATACATACACATACATATATAGTGTCCCTTCAGTTCTCAGAATGCTTTATATCAAAGTAAGAATTAATGTCATTTGAAAATCAAGACAATCAATTGCTTTCTTTTCTTAATTTAAAGGCAAAATGCTTTTCTAGTTCTAGTTATTTCCCCTCAATTTTTCTGAAATCTCCTTAAAATCCTTTCTGAGCATGTCAGCTTTTAGTTCTTCTTCCTCCTCTTTCTTTTCTTTGTGTAGGAAGGAAATGCTTCAAAAAGACATGCCTAGGGTTAAAGTTTATCCCTGACGATTCTCAAGATGATCTTAACAAGCCTGGTTTACATTTCTAGATTGTTGCCACAACCTATGGATAGTCACGATAAGAGGCATCTTCCTGGAGTACATGAAGAGAGAATTAACCCTTTACGATCATTCACAAACTCACCCCAAAGCTATGGCAAGACAGAAAATCTGAAATCATTACAGATATAGAGAACTCCCTGCATCTTTTTTCATCCTTGAAATGTACCGAATGATGCTCCAACCTGCTCCTGGAATTAGAAGGCCAGCCCAAACAATTACCTGCATTAGTGAATTTTGGAGACCGTTTTAAAATTTTGTTTTGCATTTAAAATAGTTATGTTTCTGCCTTTTTTTTCACACATCAGTCATTTCCTTTCTACTGCTCATCCCCCTTCCAGGAACCTATCCACTTTACAGCAGCAAAAGAACATTTAAGCTAAGCTAGTCTTTATTGCAACCATGTCTGACAATTTATACTGCATTCCATATCTGTAGTCCCAAGTCTCCCTAGTCAGAAGAAAATGGAGTGTTTCCTTATCAGTTCTCCAGGACTGAGATCGACATTATCTTTTAAGTACTATCCATATCCAGACTAATATCCCTGACTGCTTACTAGCATTTCCACTGTGCTTAGATATTAGATACTTGCAGCCTTATGTTCAAAGCCCCTGTGTTGTTGGGGGAAAGAATGGCTATCCTTGCTTCCCTGCTGTTGTGTTTAATCTCCCTTTTTTGACAGCATGCATACCTGTATTTACTCAATTTAATTCAACAAGCATTTATTAAGTACATGTTAATATACTAGGCACTGTGCTAAATGCTAAGGATACAAAGAAGAAAAAGAAAGAGTCCCTGCCCTCAAGAATCTTCCAATCGAATTCAATTCAGCAAACATTTATTCATTTGAAAGGCATTATTCTAGGTAGTGGGAATACAAACACTAATGGGAAACAGTTTCTTCCCTTGATTAGCTTATAATGTATCATGTCAGCAAATAAATATAATTCAAATTAATTCAAATTAGAGTATGATAGGGACAAAACAGAGTTTCAGGCAAAAATCCATAAGAAAATTAGAGTAGGGAAAGTATTTTTAACTGGATGTGGGATTGAGGAATTGAGGTGTATATATATAAAATCATATAACATGCTAAGGTTAGTTCACGAACTCCTAGAAGAAATAGGGCAGGGACAGTCAATATCTTTATGGATATGGAAAATATTTTAAGTCTTTTGTTATTTCTGAAATATATCTTAATGACCCTCCAACATGTGCTGGCTCTTCTGAAAGCACAGGGCTCAGTTCTGAACCAGTCCCAGTCACTTTCCATTTTAAAAAAAAATTGTTTTATTTATTTTCATTTTAAAATAGTCTTATTGTTGACATCTATTCTTACACCATAATAATTTCCTCTTAACTGCTCCATATACAGTATCTGTTTCTATGAGTGCTTATGGTCAAAAGTATTATTTCTGGGAAAGGAGGAAAGGGTAATTATCTGGGGACGAGCCCATTCACACTTAACTAGGCAAGTCCTTAAATAATAGACAGTTTATCACCAGGCAAATCCAGTTCAAATCTGGCTTCAAACATTTACTAACTGAATGAAACTGGGCAATTCACTGAACTCAGTTTCCTCATCTGTAAAATGGGGATAATAATAGTATCCACCTCACTGGGTTCTTGTGAGGCTAAAAAGAGATAATAATTGTAAAGTATTTTGCAAATCCAAAAACACAATATGAATTCTATTATCATTATCATCATCATCATCATTATTATTATTATTATTGTTGTTGTTATTTTCAGAATCACCATCATTATCAGCATTAATTAACTTTGCTACTAACTAGTTTTATAGTCTTAGGTAAGCTAATTCAATTTTTTGGGTCTCTGTTTTTCTATTAGAGGACCTGAGTTCAAATATCTCTTCTAACAAACTTTCTGGGCTCTCAGTCTCCTCATCTGTATAAGGAGGGGATTATAACAGATAACTTCTGAGGTCTCCTCTAGTGTTAGCTCTTTGATCCTATGCTCTAAAGATGTTTAGCCTTGAGAAAAGGAGTTAGAAAAATAGTCAGAGAGCTATCCTTGAACTCGCCATTTTCTATTCCTTGATCTTTACATAGATTGTCTCCCATGAATAAAATTAATTCTCTCCTTATTCTGCCTTTGAGAATTCTTATCTTTCTTTAAATCTGAGTTTAACCATCACCTCTTCTCTAAAGCTTTCCCTGCCTCTTCCAATTGTTAAGGATCTCTCCCTCATCAAATGAGCTTATTTTTATTCATTTCTGTAGGAGGCATATTGTCTTCTCCTCTACCCCATACCCCTCCCCACCACCTTGACTGCGAGCTTCTGGCAGGCAGGAACTATTTTATTTTGTTTTTGTAACTCCCAGTGTCTACTGATTTATATCATGTGTGGTATGTTTAATTACATTAGTTAAACATTAATTACATTAATTAAACATAAACAAAAATTAATGAAAAATTAGATGTTTAATAATGTTTTCTTTAGTGTTCAAGTATTTGAAGGGTTACAATTACACCTATTGTTCTTGATCCAAGATGGCAGAAGTAGACCAATAGGTAGAAGTTATAGGGATTCAGATTTTTTTCAATTTTTTTCTGGGTTATACATTTATTAGTTTTCCCCTGGGTTACAAATGTATTATCACACAAAACGTATTTCTATATTATTCATTTTTATAAATGACTAATCTTATAAAACCAAAATCCTAAATAATATACTCAAATAAATGATGAATCATACGTTTTCATTTGCATTTCTACTCTAACAGTTCTTTCTCTGGAGGTGGGTAGCATTCTTAAGTCCCTCAGAATTGTCCTGGTTCATTGTATTGCCCTTAGTAGCAAAGTCTATCATATTTAATTATTACACAATATTGCAGTTACTATGTATAATGTTCTCCTGGTTCTACTTATTTCACTCTACATCAATTCATGTAGGTCTTTCCAGTTCTTTCTGAAATCACCCTGTTCATCATTCCTTATAACACAATAATATTCTATCACCCTCATATACCACAATATGTTAAACCATTCCCCAATTGAGGAGCATCTTTTTAGTTTCCAATTTTTTGCCATCACAAAAAGCACAGCTATAAATGCGTTTGTATGAATAGATCCTTTCCCACTTTTTAAAATCTCTTTGGGAGACCTAGAAGTAGTATTATTGGATCAAAGCTATACATTCTTTTATAGTCCTTTGGGCATAATTCCAAATTGCCCTCCAGAATGATTAGTTCAATTAACAACTCTATCAGCAATGCATTAGTGTTCCAATTTTGCCACATTCCCACAAACATTTATTATTTTTCTTTACTGTCATATTTACCAATCTGAAAGTTGTGAGGTGGTACTTCAGAGTTGTTTTAATTTGCCCTTCTCTAATCAAGAGGGATTAAGAACATTTTTTCATATGATAATTGATAGCTTTGATTTCTTCATCTGAAAACTGCCTATTCATACCCTTTGACCATTTATCAATAAATTTGAATTAGTTTTTTATATATTTGAGGAATGAGAGCTTTATCAGAAAAATTTGTTATAAAATGTTACCCCCAGTTTGTTGCTTCCCTTCTAATTTTGGTTACATTGGTTTTGTTTGTGCAAATTCTTTTTAATAGAATAAAAATGATTCATTTTACTTCTTGTCATGTTCTCTATCTCTTGTTGGACATGAATTCTTTTCTTCAGGGAGTCAGATTTTGAATGAGCAGAAGAAAAGAGAATTCCTAATCATTAAAACCATTGAAAAGAAGGATAGGATACTCTGTTACTCAAAGTCTTCTAGGAGAGTCTAGCTGACCATGTATTGAGATTTGTACTTCAGGTAGGACTAGAGGACTCTGGAAATCCATGCTAATTCTAAAACATTGTTTCTCTCTCCTGTGGAATAGAATGGAAAAGCATTTATTAAGCACTTTGTACTAAGTGCTAGAGACTTAAATAGTAAATGGATATATATGTATATATACATACATATATACATATACATATACATATATATATATGAGTTTATGATTAGTTCACAACAGATGGGAAGACCAGCGATTATTTGGACAGGGAAAATAGCAGGACAGATAATAAGACTCAGAGGATCTTGGGAAGTAATGGCAGGGCAGATGGTTGGTCCTCTACCAAGATAATAGTGGGATTAAGGGTTGGGTGGCCATACAGTTGGCATGAGTATCCTGTGCCTGGTGAAAATTTGATAGTAGGGCTTTGAAAATTGATTGCAGAGAGAAAGTCTAAGGCACTTTTCACTGGCAGCAGATATTGACCAATGGCAGATTGGTGCAGTAGTGTAGATATCCTCTGGAAAAATACATATACTGCATGTTTTCCAAATGATTTACATGATTAATTTTTTTCTTTTCCTTTTTCCTTTTCTTTTTATAGTTATATTTTGTTTTTACATCCCATTTGTTCCCAAATATTTCTTTTCTTTCCCCTACCTGGTGTGCCATCCCTTGATACAAAAATTTAAGAAAAGAGGGGAAAAAAGCAGCTGAGGAAAACCAATCAACCCATCAATTGTGTCTGAGAGTATTACACTGTTAATTTTAAAAATGCTCTATCCTCATTTTTTATTGATTTCTCATAGGCAGTGGTTCCTCTGACTTTGGATTTAAGGTTCTCCTCTTTCAGCCTCTAGGTTTAGTACTTAATCATCTGTAATAAACATTTAAATGGAAGGGGGAAGCTCTGTGTTTAAAGGAATAGGAAAACAATTCTTTATGTGCATCCAGAGTGCCTTTGCTACATCACCTTATACCCATATTTTTAGAACTTTTTTTTAAAAGATGAATTTTCTTAAAGTTCAAGAATCTGTCCATGCCAAGATACATATTTATTCAAATAAATATACAAATAAATATAAAACATATTTATATAAATAAAAATAAATATTGATAATTATATGTATATTTATAAATCGAAAATTCCATAGAATAATGATAGTGAAGAAGATATTGTCAGAAGGGATAGAATACTGTAGACTTTTCTTGTCCATTTTAATTTCATTTTTTCTACAATTCACCAGGCATTCTAATTGTGATAATAATCATAATTATTCAAAATTATCTCATGAAATGTTTTATTTTGTTTTCAGTTGATCACTTTTGCTTTTATCACATTTATTTTTAATAGATACATCCCATTTTCCTACCTTGTGAGCACTGATGTCTTATGGAAAAGATGAAAAAAAAGAATAAAAATTGCTTCAGCAAAATTGACTAGTCAACAAACCTCTATTAAGTACATCTCTCACTATACTAAGAACTAGGGATACAAAGAAAGAAAAAAAACCCACCTCTGAAAGGCATAGAGCACAGCCAGTAGAGACAGAAGATGAAGTGTTACAAGCAAGTAGACCAGTGTAATACAATGGAAGAGTTCATAAAAGAGGGTAAGTATAAGACCAGAAAGATAGAAAAACTTCTTATGAAGACTGTTAACTTTTGAGTTCCCTATACTTATGCAGTCAGGGGTTTGAACCTATCAGTCGAAAAATGTGTTGAAAGAATAAAACAAACAGATAAAAAAAAACCACTTGATATTTCACTTGGAAAGTATCAGGGAATTGCTGTAGTATAATGACTTGGGTGGGTATGTATATATCTCTATCTCTATCTCTCTCTCTCTCTCTCTCTCTCTCTCTCTCTCTCTCTCTCTCTCT
>NC_058131.1:633577797-633605044 GCF_016433145.1 Gracilinanus agilis
TTGTTCAGGGTCACATAGCTAGTATTTGAGGCAGGATAAGAACCTGTCTTCCTGACTCCAAGATCAAACTTTTATATATGATATTATCTAGCTTCTTCACCTTAGCCTCCAACATAACATCCCCTCAGTGATATATAGACTAGACACCATCATTTATATATAAAAAATTTTATTAGGAAATCAGTACATAGTCATCTAAAGCAGTGATATCAAACTCAAATAGAAATAGGCTATCACTAGGCCATACATAAGGATCCCTGAAGGCTGCATATTTATTGACCTAGAATGCCAAATATAACATTTTCTATATTCTGCTATGTTTTTATTTATTTTGTTAAATATTTCCCAATGAAATTTTAAGCCATTTAAGTATACTCTGGCATTTGTTTGACACCTCTGATCCAAAATATATTTTTCCAGCTAAAAGAAGAAACAAATATGCAAACAGCAGCTAAGACAACACCAACTGGGTTCCACTGACTCCTTCTAACACAATCCAACTGATGAATCATATAATCATAGAACACTGTCCTTGATTGTTACAGCATATTTACTACAAAATGAATGGACTTGGTTAAAAGGAATCTTCATAAAATATAGATGATTATGTTCCCAATGGAAATGATGGGAAAATATTCACTTTTACAATATTTTTATTATTTATTGAAGGCTCTAAATTGACAATATCTAGAAAGAAACAGTATTTCTTCTGTACTCTAAAGGCCAAGGGCAATGGCATTTCAAATGTTTATTGGAGATGGACTTCATTAGACATAATCTGGTTAAAGAATAATCTCCTCTAGGTGAGTTGAAGAATTTAGAGAAGATAAGGAAAGTGGCCTGGGGTGAAAAATGGGATGATATTGACTTTATGTGAGAGTGCCTCAATGGACAGTTTCACATTGAACTAACAGCTCCCTGACCTGAGTCTCAAATCAAAAGGAAGCTACCTCTTATAATGCATATGGAACTATACACAGTCAGGAAGACTTGGATTAAAGTCCTTTCATTGGTACCTACTGGGGAATCACAATCTCTTAGGTTCTCAAGGCAATATTTTAAGATTATGTCATAGAAAAAGTATGGATCAACATTGGTACAGGAACTTCTTGATCAGGAGCTTTATCCACTCATGAAATCATAGGTCTGGTCAACTGCATAAGTAAAAATTACTCCCTATTCTAGAATTAAAAAAAAAACAAATCCAACACACCAAAGAATTGTTTTCATTGTTAAAAATGCATCAAGAGTGTAACATACACTCTTGAGTGTACCATATCTAGTATTTATCTCATTATCCTCTGTGAAGAAATTAGGTGGTAGAGTAGATAGAGTGCCAAGCCTATAGCCAAGAACAGCTGAGTTCAAATTTGACCTCAGATACATCATAACTATGTTAGGTAAGTCCCTTAACCTCTTTTTGCCTCTATTTCCTTAAAATGAAGATAATAATAGCTCCTACCTCCTAGGCTTGTCATGAACAAATGAGATGATATTTGTAGGGCACCTCGTATATTTCCTGGTATGTATAGTAGGTCCTATATAAATTCTATTTTTTTTTATCATCAGTGATCTCCTCTTTGGGATTCCAAGAACAAAAACTAGGTGGTTTATGAGCCTGATGTAGCCATCTAAGCAGTACCTATTAGCTCAGAAGAGTTACTAATTACTAACTGTGAATTTGGGCCTCTGTGGCTTCTAAACTTTCATCATGTTCTCCTTTCCCAGTCATTACTTTATAGTCTTGATTCTTCAATTAATCAGTTCATTTATCTTTAATCAACTGGGTTTCAGTTTCATCTTTTGCCATATAGGGATGACATTACCTAATTTACAGAATTATTCTGAGATTCAAATGAAATGATTATGAAAAATGCTTTATAACCTAACATCATTGTATAATTTTTATTTGTTTCTTTCTGGAGGGCTCCCAAGCTTCACTGGAAAGAGCATTAGACTTGGATTTCATCTCCATAATTTGTTTCCAAACTTGCTAATTGCATGAACTTGGGAAAGTCATAAATTTTCTAGACTTTTCCTCTCATTTAAAAAATGGAGACAATCATATTTACAGTAACTACCTTATATATTTGATATAAAGAAATGACCTTCTTGCACTCCAGGGAGAAAGATTATAGCCAATAACAGGAGGCAAAGAAGGAAAAATGTGAATAAACAATAGAAAAAGAAAAAAAAGAAATTATAATCAATAGCTTCTATCTAGATAATGAACAAAGAGAAAATGGATCAGAGGAAAACCATAGAACACCAATGAAAAACACAAAAACTCCAGTGAATTAGACTCGGGTTTTGGAAAAACTCAAAACACAATTCAAAAAACAATTAAGAGAGGCTAAAAACAATTGGGAAAAGAACTTAAAAAGCAAAATAAGTCATCTGGAAATAGAGGCATGTGAAATAAAACAAGAAAATAGTGTCTTGAAAGCTAGAATTGACCAGCTTGAAAATAAGGCAAAGAAATTTAAAAAATGACCTACAAAGAAAAACAGATCAGAAGGATGATGACCAAAAAGCCAGGGATGAAATTCAGTCTTTCAAAATTAGTATCCAACCACTAGAAGCAAATGACTTCACGAGGCAGCAAGAGTCTATATCAAAAGAATAAAATCAAATCAAAAGATTGAAAAAATTGAGGAAAATATGAAATACTTCATTGATAAAACTACAGACCTGGAAAATACATCTAGAAGATACAATTTAAGAATTGTTGGAGTACCAGAGAATCATGACAAAAGCAAAAGCCTGGACATCATTCTACAGGACATTATCTAAGAAAACTGCCCCAAAATTCTTGAACAAGAAGGAAAAGTAGAGATTGAAAAAATCCACAGATTACTTCCTGCATCTAATCCCCAATTGACAAAACCCAGGAATATTATATATCCAAATTCAAGAACTACCAGACCAAAGAAAAGATACTACAAGCTGCTAAGAAGAAATTGTTTAGATATATGTAACCACAGTTAGGATAACACAGAACCTGGCTACATCCACATTGAAGCACCTGAAGTCATGGAATATGATATTCCACAAAGCAAGGGAACTGGGTCTACAACCAAGCATCAACTACCCAGCAAAATTGAATATATTCTTTCAGGGGAAAGTATGGTCATTTAATAAAATAGAAGACTTCCAAGCATTCCTAAAGAAAAGACCTGATTTAAATAGAAAATTTGATACTCAAACACAGAACTCAAGAGAATCACCAAAAGTGATTCTTAATTACTAAGAAAGGGGAAAAAATTTTAAGGGACTCAAGTTCAAATTATTTGTATTTTTATAAGAAAAGATGATATTGGTAACTCTTAAAAATTGTTATTATTGTTAGGGTAGCTAGAACAAGTATACTTAGAAGGAACAGTGACAAACTGTATAGGATGATATGTCAAAAGATATATATATATATATACATATATATATGTATATATATGTATATGTATGTATATAAACTAAGGGAAAAAAGAAGATAATACTAAGAGAAATGGGAAAAAAATAAAATGGGGATAATTTCAGATTTCATAAGGAAGCACATGGTGGATAGGAGATAACCAATACAATGGAAGGATGAAAGAGGTTGGAGACAGTCTTCAAGAAAATTTTAATCATTACAGTGGGAAAGCTCAGAAAGGTTCAAATGGAAGGAAAATCTCCAACTCCAAATTCATTCATTCATCATCATCATCATCATCATCATCATCATCAATAACAATGTCAACATCAAAGTTATCATCAAAATCTAACTATCCATCTTTTCCTGGCCCAAGAAAGATTTTTGCTGGAGATCTAACCTACCAGCATACTATCAGAGTACTGAATGAGAGCCAAAAGACTGAAAATCTAAGCTTGAGTGCCATTATGTGTCTTCTGGGAGTAAAAAGAAAGCCTTCTTTTTCTTGGACTCAGTTTCCTCATTTATGTATGAGTGAAGCTTACCCGGACTCTGCATCAAGTTAATCAATTAAATCAAAGAATAAACCAGATGTTAACAGGAAAAAAAACCCCTTTCTGTAGCATGGAAGCAAAGTTTAGAAAATTAAAACTCCTGGTATACCTTGGCTCTTTAAGTCCCTGTATGACTAGGGCACTTTTTTCCTTCTCAGGTTGGAGATATTGACTGGGTCAGCACCTTTTCATTTCTATACCCAGCAGCTCCTTGCCAATGTAGTTTATGCTTAACATGTTCAAATAACACATTGATTCAATGCAAAGAGCACTTATTTAAAATGGAATAAAATATTAAATAGCAAGGGAAAGGATCCCATATGCAAATAGGTATGATTTCCCAGAGTTTCTCCATGTTGTCAGAGGGAAAGAAACATTCCTGAACATTCCAAGGAAAAAGTCTTCTTACAACTTTTACTGTTAAGGGTCATTATTTATTGTAGCTCTATTTTGTTTCTAACACTTGTTTTCTAGAAGTTTTTTTTTTTTGGCTGGCATGTATGACTAAGTTGCTTTTCTTCCAAGTTATTGTCATCTACCAGATAACTTCTTCTATTATTTGGGCTACTTCTTCAAAGGGAGTTTATTAGATTTGGGGAAGACTACTATTGCTACAGTTATCTGAGGTCTTTTTTAAAAATTAAGTTTATTTAATTAATTAATTAAGAATATTTTTCCATGGTTATATGATTCATGTTCTTTCCCTCCCTTCCTCCCACCCCACCTCCCGTAGTCAACAAGCAATTCCATTGGGATTTACATGTGGCATTGATCAAGATCTATTTCCATATTAGGTCTTTTGTTAACTAGGTCCATAGATACATCCATCCAGTACAGAAAAGAGTCCTTAAATTCAAGATTTTATTTTTGAACAGATACCATCCACCATCAGGATTTACTCTAGTCCTGCTTAATGTGCGAATTGTGGTGAATGTCAATACTTTTTAAACTTCTATAATTTTTCCTCCATTTACCTAGCCAATATTTTAGTTAAGGCCATGATTCTCTCTCACCTGTACTACTGAAATAGCCTCCCATTTGTTCTCTAAACCTCCAGTTTCTCTGCTCAACAATTTACATTCCATTTCGTTGCCATGAATTAGTACTAAAGGATGCCAGGCCATGTTACTTCCCTACTTGGTAAACTCTAGGTGTCTCTCTCTTGCCTCTACACTTAAAAAAAATTCCTTTAGTTTCCTTTGTGAGGGAAAGTCTTTCACAATGCAATTCCATTCTCCTTTTCCAGATTCATTCTTTCAGGTACTCTACATTCAAGTGACTGCCTTGTTTCTTGTTCTCCATATATAATATGCCTTTTCTTGGCCATCTCAGAGACTTTCTCTCAGGCCTAGAATGCATTTCTGCCTCACTTCTACTTTTTTGGTATCCATAACACTCTTCAAAGTTCAATTACATCCTCTGGAAGAAAAAGAAATACCTCTCAGAGTTACCCACAGGGCTAGTACTACCTCCGTAAAATCAACTTTGCTTATATTTCATATTTAATTTTCTACATATGTGTTTTTTCCTCCTAGTAAAATATGAGTGCCAAAAAGAAAGTTTGTTTTTGCTTAATAAAGACAAATTAAAAAAGAAAAAAAGAGCAATCCAAGCATAGTAACATTACAACAAAAAGAAATATATGAATATATTTTACAAATATATATTAATATCTAAACTTTTATAAAACCTGCTGGAAAAGCCCCAAATATGTCTGTTTTACAAACAAAATAAAAAACGATCAGTTAGAACTGCAAAGTTCATTATTTACAATTTGTTTTAAGGAATGAAAAAACAAACATTTGTTGTTACCATAAGTCTCTAACTATCCTGCACCATGTAAGTACTTCACAAATATCATCTCTCATTTATCTGTTATAGCAACCCTGAGAGGTTGGTGCTATTGTTATTATCCACATTTTACAGTTGAAGAAACTGAGGCATTCAAAGGCTTGCCCTGGTGTAGAATTTTAACTTGGGTTTTCCTGAGTCTATAAGTAGCACTTTCCATTGAACCTCCTAATTCCATAGCAATAAATACTAGCTTAAAATAACAAAATTGTCTTGTTTGCTTCCATCACTTTTATGATTTCTTTAAATTCTATATCCATTTTTCAGATCATGGCTCTTATTAATATTAATTTTACATAGTAATCCTCAGTGTCCCTATTTTTATTGTGTTTTTTTTTTGGTCCATGTCAGATCTTATAAGTGTTTTCATATTTCTTTCTGGTCTCTGTTCCTTAGAGTACAATAATATCTTGTTAGGGTCATATCCTAAAATTTGACCACTCCCTCTCCAATTGTCCTTCTCTTTCCAGTTATACACTAGCTCCTAGAACATTCTCTCTCCTTTGTCTCAGAGTTTACCACTTATATCACAATCATACCAACTCATGTCTTCTTAAGTGGAGGTTTGATTGCACACGTTGATATTCCCTCAATTTTCTTCCCAAATCGTTAACTTCCTCAACTCCTTTGTCCTGCATCTTCCCTTAGTCACCTGAGACACACACAAGAATGATGATACTCTTGATTTCGCTGTCACCCTATGTCCTTTACCTCTATGATCAAGAACTCTGAATTTTCTCCATTTCATCACAAATTCCTATCTTTTCAGTTCTGTCTGTACCTTATTCCTCATAAACCTATTTTTCATTCTTATGTGAGACAAAGGTGGGATACTTAGTTCTTGGATTATGTGGTAAGGTGTTTTCATGGTCCCAACTCAAGATTTCAAACAAGATAAGGGCCAAGTATTCCAAACTTGAGTTTAGTCATTTCTGTGTTAGTCAGTGGTTGTTTAAGGACTCCTGATGGTCTTCAGATTTGAGAATGGAGAAAACATTTTGCCTTCTTTTCCCCTACTAATTAAATTGTTGGAAAGTTCAAGGTAGAATTGAGATCTGAGGACAACAATTAGGAATGCACAAAAATGCCTATCTAATGAAAATCTAAGAAAAAAAGACATTGATTCACAAATCATATTTTTATGAATAAACATTTAAGAAAGTGCAAAAAATAGAAGATCCCAACATGTATATTATGTATTGAACCATATGGATAACCTTCCTTTAAGCACAGAAAATCCACTCATGTGTAATGAGCAGTTAATTGTACTTCTGTCATATCAGTATTACTGGCCTAATGATCTATTTAAAATATACTCATGAAAATTATGTAAATTTGTGAGAGGCTTATACAAAACATTTATTTTGTAAAATTTATACTGCCCAGAGGAAGAACTTTTTTTTACTACAAACTAAAAATCTGCACTTAAATATAGTTTTGAATTTCCTTACCCATTCTTATCTTCATGTGGAAGACAAATAAGCTTACCAACAAATATAAAACCTTTTGGATATCCTGTAGACTATGGCCTAATTTTCCTTTCCTTTTATCATGCCTGTTGGGTTTTCTCAAAATATAGATTGATTTAGTTTTTTTATTGTGGAGTTGGGTGATTGATTTTAATTAAATCTTTTTAGAGAGCAACAGAATATGTCCATTTCCCTCCTTCTCTTTTTGTGAAGCATTAATAAAATTGTTAACAAATTTCTTCCAATCAATGGCTTCCAATTATCTTTCTCTTAAGAGCTATAGAAAAATAATACTTTCTATTAACTTCTGTATGTACATTAATATTCCAACTTTAAAAAGATGCTGTTTTATTTCTTTTGATCTCATCCCTTTATCCCTATCCTCAACCATGCTTTAGAAAGTAGTTTCATGAGTTGCTTTTCTAAAAAAAATTAGCATCTGGTAATCATCTTCCTGGTGATAAGCCTTTCTGAATTAAACTAGGACAGTCCTTAGAGGACTGTCCACTGCCAAGTCCAAATCTGAGGCCATTCCAACTTGGTTGATCTTGCCAGAATTTGATTGGCTTATATTGATTTTGCACCTGGGTTTTGGCAGGTGAGTCTGAGTCTGCTTTTGAGGGGCTGTACAGGGAGACAGAGTAGGGGGAGAGAGAAGAGAGAAGAAAGAAGAGAGAAGAGAAGAGAATGAGAGAGAGTAAACGAACTCTTTGACTCTATGACTCTGTAATCATAGAAAGGAGATACAATATTATACTCACACTATGGTTTAAAGGAGTGAAACCAAGGTCTTTCTAATGCCATTCAGAGACTTATTCATTTGATTCTTTCTCTATGTTGAGGCCCTTTAAAAATGTCTACAAAATGCTCCAAAGAATAGACTTTAGGGATCTAGAGTAACCTTAATATTGTAATGAGCCATAAGAGTTGAATTTCATTCTCTCTTAAAGTCATGTATTAATCTTTCACCTGGTTGGCACAATGGATAGAGTGCTTGACTGGAATAATATGACCTGAGTTTCAATCTGACATCCCATACTTACTTGCTTTGTAATTCTGGGCAAGTCACTCAATCCTTTTTGCCTCAGTTTCCTTAGCAGTAAAATGAGCTGAAGAAGAAATGGCACACCATCCCAGTATCCTTGCCAAGAAAACCCCAAATCCCATTACAAAGAGTCAGACATGACTGAAAAAACAAGTAAAGAGTTTAATCAACCTATTGAACTTGCAAAGTGATTGACATCTTAATATTCATAATGTGTAATTTTAAGGGATTATTGGGGAGAGGGGAAGGAAAATTCTTTATCATAGCGTATTCATCTGGGCTCTGGGGAAGGAATATAGTTAATTGAGAACCATCAATTAGAGGATGGTGGTGAAAATGACTGATTGACATGGAAAGGTTTGGAGGGGTCTGAAGACAAACTTTTTGCTTCTAAATTTTGTTTTGGGCTTTCCTTATTTGCCAGATATTCCAGGTCTTTTTCTAGCTAATTGAAATTGAGTAAATGCAGTACTTAAGGTGTCTGGATTGCAATCTGGTTTCTTCACAAAATGTTGAAGAAAACTATTATTGCAGTGTATGTTCTTGCTTTTCCAGTGCCTGAAGCTATACTGTGAATATAAAGAAAGCCACATTTTTTCCCTATTAGGCTCTGTTTTTTTTCTTTAGAAATAGCCATGGGAAGAACTGAATTCTATGAGAAAACTGAGTTAACTTTAATATCTTAATTACCTTGCAGACATTTTAAGTAGCTTAATTTTTGAAGTGCCTTCTTAACATTCTCAGTGCCACTAATTTATTTTAATGAACATGGCAACAGTTCAAAGCTATAACTCTTTCCTGCTAAAATTTTACCTTATTCTCTAATTTGTGGCAATTGAGGCATCTTTTATGATGTTTCCGAGGGAGCTATAATCATGTTATCAATGAAGCTTTTTTTGTTAGTGAAGGGTCTTTGCAAATGGCAATCATGGTTCCAAGGCAGATGCCCTGGCAGCTTAAGAGATGTAGAAACATTGTGGCATTTTGCTCATAGATTTGTTGCCATCCCCACTCAGAATCAATTGGATTGACACATAATCAGTACTTGAGTTTTTCTGGGTCTGGGGATCTGTTCAGCCGCTAACCAGTTTTGGTGGGTAATAATAGCACAGACGAGTAACTGTGCCTAAGAACATAAGGATGCTCATGTAGTTACTTTAAGGAATTCCACTCCTTAAGTGTCCATTACCCAGTTCAAATGTTCCTTTTTTGTCCTTTGGGTTAGGGTTTCTAGCTCCTCTCTCCTGAATTTCCAAGTAGCAGCATGGAGTCAATCAGGAAGCTATTCAAGTTGGTTAGGTTTTTCAGGGGTGACAATTGCTAAATGAGAACCATGGTCTGGTAAATCTAATGAGTAAGAGATTGAACCCCTCTGAGCCCTCAACTTGAAAGAAGCAGCACTCCTAAACCCTTAAATTTACAATCGTTTTTATCACTGAATGATTATTAGGTATCTATAATACTTAATGATTCTTTGGAAAATTCCAAGTTTTCCATCAAAATATAACCCATATTTAAGAAAAATGGATAACCTTAGGCTATGATTTATAAAGCGATTCTTTACAAAAGGAGTCACTGAAGAAATACCATAAGTCATCTTGTTCCCTTCTTCCCTTATGTAGTATTATCTGATTTTTATTGAAAAGGAAAGTATTGACACTTTTCAAGGAATAGATCTATAGTGAAAAGTCATGTACACTTCTTCCTGGCAATACAGGAGCGATAAGGCAAATATATAAACATTTTTGGGAGAGCAGTAAGTTTACTGATTGTGTTGAATCAGGGCATAACTTTATTCTAATTTTACTAACTCAGAGTGAATTCTGGGAAAGAGATAGAGTTTTAAAAAAAAGATAGATGGGGCTTTGTAAACAGAGAAGGTGATGTCTAATATTCAAGCACCAAAAGATTATGGAAGTGCACAAAAGAAGGCCAGAAATAGTCTGCATGTGTTTGTTGTCTTCCAAAAACTTATATCTATATGTAATGCATTGTGTTAATTTGGAGATTGGGTGAGATGGGGTGGGGAATGTCAAGACAGTCCTAGATCTCAAGTGGTAGAAATAAAATATTTATATGTATATCTATAATAACAGAATAGAACATAATAAGTGAATACATGAGGTACAAAGCACTATATAAGGTTGAAAGAAGAAATGATAATTTCTGAATACAGGACTCAGGGGTTGGCTTTAAACAATGGTCAAAAGATCATTTTACTCTTTATTCTCTGAATGACTTCAAGATTTAATTTAGAACATCATGAAGCAGGAGAATGAGAATAATGAGAAAGAATATTGCCTAAGATGATCTTGACTGGATAAATAACTTGAAAAGTTAATGGTTAGGTTTGGCTATTTCTGACTAGTTGGACTTTCTTGATACTAAAACACACTTTTTTCAAAGTATGTTTTTATGCCATGTGACTTAACTAATTATTGTTATTACTTTATTTTATTTTATTTTTTAAGTTTTTAAATTTTTTAGAATATTTTTCCATGGTTACATGATTCATGTTCTTTCCTTCTCTCCCAAATTCCCCTCCCCTTCCCTGTAGCCAACATGCAATTCCACTGAGTTTTACATATGGTTGTTATTTTAATGCACAATTCTATTGTGCAAAGGCACAAAGAGAGTAAAAATATATCTCTAAGAATTTATTAAACATATATTATATACAACATATTATTATGCCAGATACTAGGGATCCAAATGCAATGAATGATTTGCAAAGAATCTAAATTCGAATGGTGGAGAAAACAAGGACATATACAATTACAGATAAAATAAGTGTGAAAAGAATAAATACAAATAAGTATAAAGTGGTTAAAAAATGAGCATGTTGGGGAGAAAGGTCATTAGCAGTTGCCATGATCAAGAAAGGTTTCAAGAAGAAAGTAGTACTAGATTGCATCTTGAAGGAAGAGGGGATTCTATGAGGTGGGTGAGTGTGTTCTAGGCCCTGGACACAGACAGGACAAAGTCATAGAGTGATGAGATGAGGTGTGAAGAAAAGAAAGGAAATTCATTTGGTTAGATCATATAGTCAGAAACAGGAATATTCAGTGAGGCTGGAAAGGTGCATCAGAGCCAAGTTAAAAGGGATTTAAAAACAATGGAGAAGAGTTTATATTTTATACTAGGAACACTGAAATTTATTGAGTTGGAGAGTAACATGGTTAGATTTCTGCTTAACAAAAATCACTTTGGCAAAAATGTGCAGGATGGAGTGGGGAGAGATTTGAGGCAGTTAGAAGACGGTTGCAATTATCTATGGGAAAAATGATGAGCTCCTGAATGAATAAAAATAATTATTAAGAGTTTAATATATACACAAAGCAAGGTGTGAAGTTTTGGAGATATAACAAGAAAAGCAAGACAAATGTTGCTCTTAAAGGAACTCACATTCTAATAGTAGAAGACAACATATTTTCCAGGTGCAAGTCAGAAGGAAAAACCCAGGGTCTTTAGGGTGCTGCGACAGATGATTATACATCTTTAAATATCATTTGCACTGATAAAACTACATCTTTTTGTTTATGTAAACTCATCAACAATGTCAAGGATTTTGCTGGTGAGACTTTTTTTTCTAGGTCTTCTGTGATTGCTATTGCCACAGAGAAGGTGGGAGCTGCAGCATCTGAAGAGTCGGTTGACAGGCCACAACTCTGGAAGAGTAGCTTTCTAAGATGATGGCTATGAGGGTCAGGCTAGTAGCAGGATTGGTAGTTTGGGAGGCAAAGCTATTCTTGGGATTTGGGGTCTTACTTGGCAAGTATTGAGTAGTCAGTATTAGTGATCACATGGACGGTGAACCCTTTCTCTGTGAGGATTGCTCCCTTCCATGATAGCTATAGGAATTGGACTGATGATCTTAGAAGCACTGAAATTCCTGGGACTCAAGGTCTGGATTCTGGACTTTTTCCCTTGAGTAATAAGTGGAGGTGGTGATGATGATGATGATGATGATAAAAAAAACAATATTTTCTTTCTGTCTTAGAATTCATATTGAATTTTGCTTCCAAGACAGAAGAATAATAAGGGTGAGGCAGTTGGAGTTAAATGATTTGCCAAGGGTCACACAACTAAGAAGTATCTGAAGCCAGATTTGAACCCGAGACCTCCAATCTCTAGACCTGGTTCTCTATTGAGCCAACTAGTTGCCCCCAATGATGATACTTTTCAATCTATGTGGCATATGCTGCCTTTTCTCTCTCTCTCTCTCTCTCTCTCTCTCTCTCTCTCTCTCTCTCTCTCTCTCTCTCTCTCTCTCTCTCTCTCTCTCTTTTTCTGGATGTCTTGTTTTATCAGCCCAAATGAAAGTGATATCTCAATGAGATGTGGAGGTAGAAATAGCAAGATTTGACAATTAGTTGGACCTATAAGTAAGAGAAAGTGAAGAATCTAAGTTAATACTGATGCTATGAGCCAGACAGACTAGAAGAATGATGGTGTCTTTGATTGAAAAAATATTTTTTTTTGATAGAAATAATTTTGATAGACTGGAAGAGGGATCACTTTGGTATGGTGTGTGTGCTTGAGAAGATGAATTCTTTTTTTGAAATGCTGAGTTTAAGATGTCCCTGGGGCATCTGGTTTGAAATGTCTAATAGGTCATTGGTACTATAAGCTCAGGGGAGAGATGAGGGTTGGATAAATAGATTTGTGAATCATTGGCAAAGAAGTGATTATTAAACACATGGGAAGTTGATGAATAAAGAGAGACACACACAACACACATATACACAGACAGAGACAAAGAGAGAGAGACAGAGACAGAAAAAAGATTGAGACTGAGAGATAAAGACAGAGATCAAGACTGAGATCAAGACAGACAGAGAAAGAAAGAGACAGACAGAGACAAAGGGTAGAAAGAAAGAATAGAAGAGGGTCCAGGACAGAAGCTTGTGGAATATTCACATTTAGGAAGCATGATGTGAATGATTAGCCAGCATAGGGGGATGAGAAGGAGTCGTTAAAGAAGTAAGAGGAGAACCAAGGGAAAGTGCTATCACAAAAATGCAGACAGGATTGTTTCTGTAAGAGAGTTGTTAACAGTGGCAAATGCAGTAGGTGGGTCTAGATGGACGAGGATAGAAAAACATGATCAACTTTGGCAATTAAGAGACTGTTAATAGCTTTACAGAGAGTCATTTCAGTTATATTATGTGGTTAAAGACAGATTATTGAAGAGTGAAGGAGGAGGAATTGGAAAAAGCAAATAGAAAAATAGAAAAAAAAACTTTTTTCTATAAGTTTGGGAGAGACAACATGACATAGAAATATATATGAGACAGCATATTACCTGCTGTCTCAGGGGAGAGGCAGAAGGGAGAGAACATCATTCACAAAATATCAGAAAATGATTATTCAAATTGCATCTACATGTAATGTGGAAAAATACAAAATAAAAAAGTTTGAGTGAAAAAGGGCAAAGAGATAATACAATGAAAGCTGGAGGGAAGAGAATCTACAGAAGTTTCTTTGTTGTTTAAAGAATAGGGAGAACTATATATTTGAAGGCAATAGAGAAGAAACATGTACACAAAATGAAGTTGAAGACAAGAAAGGGGATAACTGAGTTTGCAATCTGCTGGGGAAAATGGTAGGGGTTGAGATCAAAGGCACATGTAGAGAGAATGACTCACCTTGGCAAGGAAAAGAGCCACTTCATTGTCAGCGGGTTAAGGGAGGAAATCAAGTGTTTTGAAACTAAGAGAAAGGGAGAGTGATTCCTGAGGCTGAGAACACAAGAAACTTTTCTCAGTAAAGTGAGAGGCAGTGAGAGGAAAAGGACAAGGAGATGAGGGATCTGAAAGCAGAAGATCTAGTGGATTTGAATTGGATGACAATAGATTTGAGATAAAAAAGATAGGGAAGTGAAGTCAGAGCAGGAGTAATGCCCTGAGAAAGTACTGGGGTGGTGGTGGTAGATGGACTATAGGTCATGAAAACAAGACTTTGGTTTAGGAAGAATGAAGCAAATGGAATATGTGGAATGGTTTTGAGGGAGCATCCTTATGTATGAAGTTCCTTATTATAAAGACAAGAATAAGGGAAGGTAGGAAGATGGTGAGGTGCTAAACTTTTTGAGAGAAGAGGGAGAATGATCCAGAGACCAGTATACATCATGATCTGGCTTGAGTGGAAAATTTTAGTTGAGTAAACTTTGGAGGAAAGGTTGCCTGTGGCAGTACTATACTGTAGCTTGCAATAATATACTGGCGCTAGCAGAGCAATATTCATCACCCGCTGTTGTGCATGGGCAGTGAGATGGAAATGAGTTTTTCAGGTCCCTGTGGGTTCACTTCAAAGTTCCTCGATCTCTTCTTTTTGGAGCAACAACATCTGGAGTGGGAAGCTTAGTATTCTGTACTCCAGATACCGGGCAGCTGTGATATAGTTCCTAATAGAATGCTCGCTGCTCAGTGACCCTTTTTGTGCCAACTCCAAGAGAATAAATGATGACTGTCAACATGTTCTGGGACTGAGGATTTCTTAACTCTGGGCAGGATGATAGAAAAGCTGTTATCCCAGCCCGATTCATTTCACAGCTCAGTGAGGCCACAGGTGTCTCACCTCAATATTGCTATTCAAATCACCCTGCAAAAAGAAAAGATTAGATGCCAGTCTTACTTAATAAGAGAACCAGACAGAACCAACTGCTCTATATTGCTCACATTGAGTTGAGGGCACTGCTTTAGAAAACACTAAAAATGCTCACTTAAAAACTTATTTTAAAAGTATTTTTAGGAAAAAAAAGCATTTTGTTCTAATTATGAGAACTTTGGCTTTCCTTTAGTAGTAACTCAAAAGTCATGCCCATGTCTTCAATCAGTTTTCACCCTACTTCACCTTGATAAAGGCTAGTGTCCTCACAGTACCAGATATATAGGTACATGAAAATATCCAGATAGTTGTATAAACATTTTCCTTTTTATTCAGATTTTTTTGGCACAATGTGGATGCAGCTAACTTTATTTTACCACCAGAAATGCAACAAAAAGAATGAATCATTATTGAATAAAATCAGTAGGTCAGCATTAATAGAGATAACACCATATGGTAGAGTATTGGAGTTACGCTATACTTTTAGTTTGGTGGAATCCTACATCCTTATTCAAAATGAAATTAATTTCTTGGGAATAATCATAATTAACATTGATAGAACACACATAAGGTACTTTATATCCATCATTTTAATTGATCCTTACTAACGACCTTGTGAGATAGGCAGTGAAAATATTCTTTTTCCAGTTTTTCAATAAGAAAATAAATTTGTAGAAGGGTTAGTGACTTGTTAGAGTTCATGGTATGAATGTAAGTTGTTGATCAAAAGACCTGTTGAAAAGTTGTTTATCAGGGGCAGGTAGGCTTAGTGAAATGAGAACCAGGCCAAGAGATGGGAGGTCCTGGGTTCAAATTTGACCTCAGACGCTTCTTAGCTGTGTGATCCTGGGCAAGTCACTTAATCCCCATTGCCTAGCCCTTACCACTCTTCTGCCTTAGAACTAATACACAGTATCAATTCTAAAATGGAAAGTAAAGGTTAAAAAAAGAAGGAAAAGTTGCTTGTGACTAATGATTTTAAAGTCCTATTTTTAATGGCTAGGAAGTGACAGGGTAGGAACCTAAATATCTCTTCTGTCTCCAAATCTAGTCATCTTATTACTATGCTGAAAGTATCTACACATAAGGCCAAAAGATTTTTTTGCTATTAAACTTTTAAAACTCGATTATGTCCTTTATTCTATCTTATTTTTAACTGGGGAAGTAAGTAATTTACATAGTTTAAGTCCAAAATTGAAAATAGTGAAATCTCTGTAACCTATTAAAATTCTATCAACTTGCACATTTATCACCCTAACAGTGTTTTTTAAACTATTAATGTCCTCTTTTTACTATATAAGCTGCTTAGAGAATAAGCATGACATAGTAGGAAGGACTTTGAACTTGGAGTCAGGAGACCTAGATTTGAATCGTGATCCCAACATTTACTAACATTGTGTTGTTGTTGCTTGTCTTTTCAGTCATGTCTGACTCTTTATGACCCTATTTTTGGTTTTCTTGGCAAAAATACTGGAGTGGTTTGCCATTTTCTTCTCCAACTCATTTAACAGATGAAGAAACTGAGACAAAATGGGTTACGTGACTTTCCTAGGGTCATACAGTTAGTAAATGTCTGAGGCCAGATTTGGACTCAAAATGAGTCTTCTTGACTCTAAGGTTGGCATTCTATCCACTATCCACTTAGCTGCCCCTTACTAACATTGCGACTGTAAGCAATTAACACCAGCTTTCTCAGCCCCAGTTTTCTCATATATAAAATGAGGAAAGCTTAATAATTTAAACTTTGACAGCCTAAAAACAACATCAAGACTTTTGGGTCATCCTCTATTTGCACTACCTCCCTTACAAGGCTTTTGTGAAGAAATAGTTTTGTATATTTTAAAATGCTACTTAAACCTCATCTCTCTCTTGAGGACCCAATTTCAAAGTTATCCTTGGTTCAGTTCATTAGATCACTATGTGATATTGGGATCATGGGCTCAGTCTTGGAATGAATTGAACTTTTCTCTACTCATTACTACACTGACACACTTATTCCTAGTAGGCTGTTGATTGAAAAGGGAGAAGAGCTGGAAGAGAGGGAATGGTATTCTAATTCTGGGAGCGAAATGCTCTCTCCAATTCAAATGGGTCTTTAGAATCCTGAAGCACACAATGTTTAATTCAGAAATAATCATTTTTGTTGAAGCAAATACAAGTGTCTAAACTCCAATTAAGGCTTAGCCACATTTTTTGGCCCTACTATTTCTGTCATAGATACATTGATTGATAAATCAGTCATCTAGATGTAAGCATCCATCATACCCAACTTTACCCATCATACACATATGTCTTTACTCCCTATCGTTGCTTTGTCATAAACTCGGTCTTGCAACAGATCCATCTATTGGCTGTCTTTGAATTTTTAAATATGACTTTCCCCAGATCTTGTTCCCTCTTGTCAAAACTTGTTACCAAACTGTACTGGGGGACATGGCAGTTTTATATGACCAATGGCATCCATAATTTTTAAAAAAAATCATTACTTTCCATTTTAGAATCAGTACTGTGTTATTAATTCTAAGACAGGAGAGTGATAAGTTCTAGGAAATGGGGGTTAAGTGACTTGTCTAGGATCACCCAGGCAGGAAAAGTCTAAGGCAAGATATGAATCTAGGACCTCTCATTAATAAGTCTGGCTCTCAATCCACAGAACCACTTAGCTGCCTCTGACATCCATCTTTATAGGAAAAGCAACATCAATATCATACATGCTGATTCTCCCCACAGGCATGTAAACTTTAAAAAAGGGAACTAGTACATTTTTTTCTAGGATCACTGCCTTATCTTTATTAAATCCTCTGTGATTTTTTAAAGCATTGCTTTGAATTCACATCGAACCTGGGTATAGATATACAGAGATGTTTATTCTAATGCAATGTTTTTTTTTTATTGTCTTTGACTTGTGGTCAAGAAGATGTATGTTTAAGTTCCATTTTACACTTACTATTTTCATGATTCTGGGCAAGTCACTTATTTCTGCCTCAGTCCAAGGTCAAAGAAATGAGAAATGTGAAAATACTATATTAATTCTTTAGGACTTACTCAATAACAGATGGTTATACCCTATGTTTTTGGAGGGAGTTCTCACACTGGGAGTTCTCAATTTTGACTAAATCTTAGATTTTTCCCATATTGTTTAAATGAAGTTTAGGTTACACAGACATTGAAGTTTACCTGCTTAATAAGGTTATTTCTACTAAAGTTTTCGCCTTCTTAAAACATGTTTTCTGGAAGAGATTTTCTATATTGGCATTTTTTGAGTAAATAAGAATATCAGCAGTGTTCAAACACTATAAAGTCAAAGTCATCTTGGATAAAAGGGAATGAATCAAAATAACTAAATTAAAATCAGTTTCAAAGGGAAAAATATGAATAGAAAACTCTCAGAAAATATAGGATTCTAAAACAATTTTAATATCAAAATTCTTTGTATGATTGAGATAAATAATTCCTTTCTGCTTATTTCTGAAAGGTAATGTTATTGAAGATATGGATTTTTCAATCTTCTTTTTGTAGAAAAATTTTATCAGGTGTCTGAAAATTCTTAATGAAGTTTTAACCTACTTAAGCTTGTGTATTTCACTGAGACTTAGAACTTCATGTTCTGGGTTCAAGTCTTATTTGTAAAACTTACTAGCCATGAGATGATGAACACATAACTTCACTTTTCTGAGTGTCAGTTATGTCATCTTACAAAAGGGGAAACTAACATTTTTATTACTCCTTTATAGGGTTATTGTGAGAATGGAACTTTTTCAAATTGTTAAGTGCTCTATGAATATGGACTCCATAAAATAGAAGAAAGCTATATGTGAAGAAAAAAATCTGAATTCAAGTTCTATATACACTAATCCAAGAGTTTTAATAACTTTCAAGGGCACGAAAGTAAATTTTTCAAAAAAAATGTCAAAGGTATTCCATGGGAAAATAGTCCTTGAGCTACAGTAACAGAAAGTCTTAATTCTGATTAGTATGTGATCTGAAGATGAAGTGAAGCTTGGGAACAATTCCATTTTTAAAAAGGAAATAGACCTCTCTGGGTTATTGATTTTATGAGAGATTGTTTCAGAGGTATTGGAAAACAAATGAAGAAAGCCTGCCTTGGCAGCAGCTAGAAGGTTAAGCTTAAAACAATTTAGAAGCCAATGGTATGAAGCAAATATCCAGACGCAGGTGAAAGTGCAGGCCATGTAATGACTGAATGAAATGAAAGGCTTGGTTGGAGAAATATTTGAATCAAACCTCATTTGCTCAGCTTCTATATAAGTTGTTGGAGATTTTGAAATAAAGGATATCAGTCCTTCTGGTGATCCAGTTTGTGGAGCATACCAAATTTAAGAAAGACAACTTCATCTTGACTTTATGCACTTTTAACTATATCCCCAAGAAAACAAAAGTCTGATATCTGCTGAACAAAGAACAATTATCATGCAAAAATGCATTGAATTTGGGTTTTGACCTTTCCAATCACAGCTGATGCAAATGCTATTGAGCCTGTTTCAGGGTAACATCTGCTTATTTCCACATCTTCTGATTGGTACCAATGATTATGATCTCTTTTTGTCACTAAGACTTTCATGTGCTACAAAGCTAATGAGATGTAGTTGCCACTTCTTTGTATTAAGGCCAAGAAACAGCTGGTCTGAAGCTGTTTTCACTGATCAAAGTGTTTCAAGGTAGTTGGATTAATGCACAGCTCTGGTCCCATGTATCCTTTCCAATTTAGGCATCACAAGGTAGGATAAAGGATAGAAGAGGTAAATTTTCTTTTGAAATGAACATTTATTAAACTTTTAGACAGTAGTAATATTGGAATCATACTCTTGGGAATCACTCAAGTGCTCTTTTTGTCCATAGATGGGGCAGTGGTACTGGTAGTGTTATGGAAATGGAGATTCTGGAAATCTCTACAAAGATCTGCTTGCATCTTGATGGGTCGAATTTACTTATATCTCACCATCCCACCCTAGGATTTGGTTTATTACCTACGAGATTTAAGGAAGGAGAAAGGGGTGGAGGATGTGGACAAGAAGATTTGGGAATTCAAATTCATACTTCAAGGAGATACTGAAGGAGTGAAAATTCTAATATAACTCAGGCTAGGAAATAAAAGGAAGTCTCCAAGGCTTGAACAGGATGAATTGTTAAGTTTGGGACACCCAAACTACCTTTGAGTTTGATGGAGAGGATTCTTATACAAATACTATACCAGAAGTGGAGGTCTTAGATGTCTCAGTAGGGCTTTATAATCAATATCACTTAGTATCCATATCTCTCAGCCCAGGGGGAATTACCAAGTGTAATGTAGCCACAATTTATGAGATGCCAAACAGGTAAGAAAGTACAGAAACATACTCTCTTCTTCACTGAGGAGACATATGTTAGATAAGGCTAATAGCAAAGACAATCTTTATTCCTTCTCAGTGGTCTAACTGAAGTCCTTATGTTAGATTTTGCCCTTCTTAATTTCAGAACCATGGCCAGGGCTAACAGTGAAACTGAAACCTTAAGTTAGTGCTACTAGAAGAGTCTGCACCATTGCCACAGCAGAGATTTCCTTTATGTGTTGCATTCTCTCCCCTTATTAAAAGATGAGCCCCATGATACCAGGGACTATCTTGCGTTTCTGTTTGTATACTCAATACTTGGCACATTGGTTTGTGCATAATAGTCATTGAATAATTGCTTTTTCATTCTTTTCTTCAAAAACTAGTCCCCTTTCTACTACACCATACAATACTACCTAATCTTTAACATTTTTTGAATCCACCTCAACTATGATATAAATCCTAATTCATGTTAAGAATAATGGCTTTGAGGCACAATAATTTTAAATTAACAAAGAAAGATTGAGTTATCTTAAAGATAGGCACTCAAACAAGAAAAAAAAACTAATTTTAAAGAGAGTTTCATATATATTTAATTAATTTTTGTTGATTGACTGAATGTGGCACTTAATAAAGGTTAGGAGGCAGTGTACTGTACTAAGATGATAAGTTGTCTTTAATCTTTCTGGTCTCACTCTTCTTTCATGTTTCCAACTCCAGCGACTTTCACCTCTATATTTTTAGCACTATTAGAGTAGAAGAAGCTCTTGGTCTATAGTCATAAAATCTTGGTTCAAATTCTGATCCTATTCCTGATACCCTGTGTAACTACAGGCAAATTATTCAACCTCAGTCTTAGTTTCCTTATTTGTATGAGATATTTGATAGCGGTCTAGAGGTAGTTGGTATGAGGTAGTTGTACTAGGTCTTCTCAAGGTCCTTTCTAAATTCTGTAATCATATTATCTGTTTAAACTTTGGAGACAGAACAGCATAGCAGAAAGAAACTGGGTTTTAGTTCCAGATCTGCAGAAAATTTTTATTATATAACTGTACCTCAGGACCTCAGCATCTCAGGCTACTTCTGGCATAGCATTTCTTATTACATTGAAAAAGGTGGAAAGACTGACAATGAATGCATCATAGCATCACAAATTTAAAGTTGGAAGAAATCTTGGGGGAAAATCAAATCCAATTTGCCTTTTTTATTCACAAGTAAACTTTGAGGCAAATAGAGGTTAAGTGACTTGCCCAGGGTCATAAATCTAGTGTCTGAGGCAAGATTTGAATCCAGGTCTTCGTGTCTCTAGATCCAGCCCTCTAGTCACTGTACCATCCACTTGACTGCCTCCTTCCACCCTATTAATATTTGAAACACATTTTTGCCTTACAGTCAAGGGATACTATATAATGTTACAAATTCTTGAAAAATACAAAAAAACCCTACTAGCACACCATTTCTAATAGTAAGCTAAAAAGTTGTCCTCATAGGTCAGTGTTGCAAGTCAATGGTTTATTTTTACTCCTTCTAGTCATGTGATTTCACTGGCAAATGTAATTCCTAGTGAGGAGATTCTCCTTTCCCTTGCATTTAAAAGTTGTTTTGAAGTTTATATTTTTTTAGAGAGTTGTCTGAGGGCATTGAGCAGTTAAGCAACTTGACCACATAGACAGTATTCCTCATAGGCAAGATTTGAACCAGGTGTTTCTGCCTCGAAAATTGGCTCCTGAACCAAGAGCTGCCTCTCCTATTATTCAAGACTCAGGTAGGAATATGGCTTTCACAATCTCTTGGTGATTTCTTTTTTTCAGCCAGATACAGACTTTTATCTAGCCACATCTTATTTTAGCAAGAATATTTTAGATTCTCTGTACTGAACAAGACCTGCCTCAGAATTAGGTTCACAACAAGGTTTTCTTATTGGTGACATTGTCTGTGATCTTGATTGCTTGTCTGTCCCTTTGCTTACATTCTCCTTAGTTTTTGTTGCCATGCCAGCCTGTCCTGTCCTTGGGCCATTACTAGATATACTCTTTTTTTTTAATGGCCATAGTTCTTGATCTGCCTCTGCCTATAATCTCACCATGACAATGACAATTACATTTTAGCTATGGAAGGGATATTGATCTCAGACTCAGAAAATGGTGAGTCCTGACTTAGGCACTAGCTGTGTGGCCCTGGATAATTCATTTAAGTTCTCTGAACTTGTTCCCTTATCTATATAATGGGACTAATAATGCTTATATTATCTACCTCATAAGGTTGTTGTAAGGACCAAATAAAGGTGTATATCAAGAACTTTGAATTCATCAAGTTTTCTATGTATGTCATTTTTGTTATTGCTATTATCGAAAGGGTCTCCCTTTCCACACAGATATTAAGGCAAGCGAGTGGAATAATGGATAGAATGCTAGATGGACTTTGAGTGAAGAAGATCTGAGTTCAAATCCTTCCTCAGATACTAGCTCTGTGACCTAGGGGAAGTCATTTAGTTTTTCTCAGACTCAGTTTCCTCATCTTTCAAAAGGAGATAATCAACCAACTGATCATCACTTAATTATTAATCAATCTGCTAATAACTATTAGATATCTTCTATGTGCCAGGTACTGAATGAACTAAATTCTGGGAATGCAAAGCAAAAAGCAGTATCCTTTCTAAAGGAGTTTCTAGTTTGATAGGATTGTCATGAGGAGCAAATGAGATAAAATATCAGACTTCTTAAAAACAAGCATGATATATATATATTTATAATTTATTAGAATTAATAATATTTTGCTGTGTATTTCAGTTTTAAAATAGTCACAACCTTAGAGCATCATTTTATCCATCTCTTCTCTTAATATTGAAGGCTTTTTAACTTCCACTATAAATTGACCAAATAGACATTGTATTTGTCACAATTCCCCTGTCATGCTTTTATTATATTTTTTGTTTCCCCTTGCCTGGGCTGCTAAACAGATTTACCAAGTCTGCTCTTACTATGAGCCCAAGATTTATGTATATGAAATCATGCTGATGGGATTACTCATGAGTGGCAGAGTGCAATTGAGTCACAAGTGGTCATCCCAAATGAGAGTAAGTAAAGCAAACATTTGAAGAAATCAGCTGCTCAGATTGATTTATGCTTCACCTACTTGGGAAACAACTTCAGGGATTTCATTTATCTAATTTTAGTCTTGTCAAGGACTTTCAGAGCTTCATGTAAGTCTTGAGTCAGACAGGCTTTGGGTAAATATTCTGTGTTATGAGTTGATCCTAAACAGGAACCAAAGCTGAGGCTACATCTGGGGCCAGGATAGATATGTGCAGAAGAAATCTGCATACCAAATAGGGGGACTATAACTATGAATAATTTTAAATATTTTATTTGTAAATGCATATATTTTTAATGACAGAATGTTCCTCTTCATGCCCTCAAGGAGGTTTAATTCTACATCTATATGAATAAGTCCAGTATGTAGAAAATTCAAGAGGGAGAGAGAGTACTAACAGATGGGGGGCCACTTGATTGGATATCTACATCTTTATACAATAAATTATTTTAAAAATTCAGATGACTTAGCTGGAGAATTTTTACTATTGACAATACATTTTTAAAAGCAATAAAACTGCTGTTGTCCTGTGTCTCAGTCCCTAAGGGCTCTCCATATTAACAGTAAGCTCCATGATAACAGAAATCTGTGTTCATCTATTTTTGTATTTTTACCAACTCTTAGCACATAAAAGTTTAATAAATACTTCTTGAATGGATGAATGAATGAACAATGCCTTTCAATTATTTTTGAATATAATTAAACTAAATGAATCATGAGACAGTTTTTATAGTCATAGTTTTTATTACAGGCTTTGTGGAAAAGTAATGTCATATATAGGCTTTCTGGTTCTCTGAGGATCACAAATAATCTTTTTTGCATCATTTGGCACTTTTTACAAGATCAGTACAAGGCTTATTCTTGATGAAAAACAAAAAATGATGGGGCATTCACTCTGTGACCCCAAAGTCGTTATTTGTCCTTCATTTTTGAAGAGGTCTAAGTGAGGTAGAATTGCACAAAGTTAGCCTCATTTCTCCATTGTAGTCATCAAAGTTCAGTGGCAAGCAAGAGCCAGGATGACTGGTGATGGTCTTGGATGCAGTGGATGACCTTGGCATCTTCCATGTCTGACCAAGCTTTAAGCACCCAACTATTGCTGCTTCAGCCATTATTATGGCTATTGGAAGAAATTGTTCTCACTAGCCTGTTCTTCTAGGAGAATTCTTTACATGCTTGGGGTAGACATCTCCCTAACTCTGACAGGTCTGAAGCCTGTTGGTTATCCTTAACCTGGTTTAGTCTGTCTGCCAAGACCAAGGTTTGGCTATTGTGCATATTAAAGCCACAGGTAAGAGTTGGGTGAAAGGTGGACAACAAAGGTGGATGAACAGCCCTGAAAAAGAATTAGTAAGTCCTCTTGTCAGAGGTGCTAGTGCTCTCTAAAAGCCCTTTACACCTCAGGATACTGAGGTCCTGTGAAACCAAAATAGGAAATCCCCTACTGTAATAGAAGAAATTCTGTATTGTTAATGAAAGCACAACTTCTAGATTTGACTCTACACAGAATTTCTAGATTAAATTTGTATTCTGTGTGTCTCAATTTCCCTCTCTGTGGAATGGGAATAACAATTTCTCTTGCATATAAGGAGAAAGGGGAGATAAAACAAAACCATTTCAGCATCTTGAAAGAAAAGTGCTATTAAATTTACACTATGGTATTGTAATCGGTAGCAGTAGCTTATTTCTCATCTTTCTTTCTTCTTTAAACTATCATCTGTTTTCTTGTTGAATGGATTGGGCTCAGAATTGAAGAGGAGGAAGAGAATAGGCTTGATTATATTGCTCAGGGCTTTTAATGATATCAGGTTGCTTCTTGGAATAAAATACCGTCTTAAAAAACATTGATATAAATAGAAAGTCTGATAGTGGACTTTATCTATAAAGTTTAGACCTCCTACTGAAATTATAGCTTTTCATAGTGAGGTTCTAACAGTGGCAAGTCATTAATAGTTTTGGTTTTCATTTGTCTTGGACTTAACAATATTAATGATCTGGAAAGACCTGGAAACAGCCCATGTGGGCATGGTCCTAACCACTGAAACATGCTAACTTAGGGACAGTGGTGGTAATTGTCTAGAGATGATTTGTGGGGGAAAAAGCCATGGATAGGAATCACATATGTTTAGAAGGTGTGGAGGGGATGGGCTTAACCAGATATTTCAGCATTATTTAGGGGTAGGGGAGAGAGAAGTGCCTGAGATAAAGAGGAAGGACAATGGGAATGTTATTTCAGGTTGTGCTAGCATACTTGGCTATGCTTTACTTTAAAGATCTCTAGAAAGGAGAATTTTGGAGGAAGAGAGAACTCACTATTATACATCTATCTATCTATCTATCTATCTATCTATCTATCTATCTATCTATCTATCTATCTATCTATCTATCTCTATCTCTCTATCTATTTATAAATATATTAACTACAATAATTATAATACACACAAAATACAACAATTACAATATAACTTCAATAAGTATATATTTATTGTAATTGTGTATATATATATATTTTCAGCCATGGGTTACTCGTCTATAAAATGAGGTGGTCGACCTTGATAACCTCTGAGATCCCTCATAGTTCTAAAGATATAATCCTATGATGGTGTGGATGCCTATGGTCATAGGACAGGATATAAGCAGTCAGATAAAAGATTTACTAATATATTGAAGGATATTCCAAGGAGTCAGACCATGATTGTTCTCAGAAAAAAATTGGAAATTTCTCCATGTTAGTTTGCCAGGGATGGTGTGGTATTTCTGTTAGCTGGATCTGCAGCTACCAGAAAGGAAAACAGGTCACAACAAGGGCATCTTGAGCTTTTAGTATATTTAGCTCAGAAGACAGTGTGTAGACTAAATATTATATTTTCTAAGGAAAGTATTTGGTCTGGAAGTGATGTAAAAACATTGATTTCTGAATTCTCCCATTTACTAGAACCCGTGTTTTGTACTTCAAAGCAATCATTCACAATCTCAACTCCAACTGTAGCCATTAAGTTTTATCTGAAAATAAGTAGTCATATGCTTTGTATAGCTAAAGAGAGATGAATAGAGGTGTTCAGGATGAATCCAAGATAAATTTCCACTGACATAGAGTGTGTTTATCCACAAAGAAAGCAAAATCATGGCAGAAAAATAAAGATGAAATATTCATCTGGTGTAAAGAATCTATGATCAAATTTAAATTACATAAATATTATTTTTAATGAAAATAATGTAATGACTAGCTCTGTGACCTTGGGAAAGTCATTTGGACTCCTCTATGCTTCTGTTTCTTCCCCTGTAATTGTGGAAATTACTTTTACTATAGTAGGGGAGAAACATGAGTAGAAATGAGGTAGCTTGGGTTATAGTCTCTATTCTGATGCAATTAAAGTATGTGATCTTGGGCAAGATACTTATTTTTAGAGGTACTCAGTTTCCTCTGTGAAATAGGAAAGTTCTTTAAGACTTTTTCTTGTCTTCTAACTTAAAAAAACTGTCAAAGGTGGGCTCTATTCCTTTCATGAATTGGGTACTGTTCCAAGCTTCAGTTTTTTTGTGCAGCTGCCTTCAGAGTTGGCTCTGGGGATCTATAAGTTTTCACTTTTTCCAAGGTGGTATTATCTAAGGAGAGCTGTATTTAATACTCTCCTCACCTGTGCTCTTGTCTTTGAGCAATCACAGATACTTTTATGTTCTAGAACTATGACCAGGGTCACTTGCTTTCCTGAGTCCACAAGTATTGGTATGTGCTACTGCTCTTTCTGGCCATGGGACCTGAACCCAGGACTGTGACCTAGATCTGTATATGGGTAATACTGAGGTAGAACATCTCTTGGCTGACTGGTCTGTGCTCCACTCTCACACTGGTATGATAGAACTTTCATGCTAACTTTTTTTTTTTA
>NC_058131.1:633614571-633695076 GCF_016433145.1 Gracilinanus agilis
ATTTAGAACACTTTCTCATGTGCTTATTGATACTTTTGATTTCTTTATCTGAAAATTGCCTATTCATGTCCCTTGGTCTTGATTCTGGAAAAGAGATGATGACCCATACTGCCATATTCCTCACAGAGAGTTGAGGGACTGCATATATTGTCAGATAATTATCAACAAGAATTTGTTGATGCTTATCTGTTGTCTATTATATGCCAGACACTGGGCTGGTCAATAGGGATAAAAAGATAGAAACAGTTTTTTGTCCCCCAAATTTTACAGCTTCATAGATATGGGCTAGTCCTGAAGTGTAACATTTGAAGGAATATCCAAAATGTAGGATCACAGATTTGTTGGAGTAATATTTTATGAGCTAATTATGGGTTATGTAGTGATACAAAAAAGAGAAGTCCATAACTTTACCTGTACTATTCAGTCTTCTGTATTACTTTTTCAAAGAGATTTACATGTTTCTCAATTGAAAATTGTGAGTAAAATGCTTTATAAACCTTCAAAGTAGTATGTAAATGTGAGTTATTATTGAAAAATGTAGATAAAGTATTAGGTTTTTACTGTCAATTGTCATAGATAACCAGTTTATTAGTATGCTATTTGGTGGTATAGTGGACAGGTGGCTCAATGGATGGAGTTCCAGGTCAGGAGTTAGGAAGGCTCATAGTTCTCATTTCAAATCTACCCTCCTACACTTTCTAGCTGTGTAATCCTGAGTAAGTCACTTAAACCTTTCCCCTCAGTTTCCTCTTTTGTAAAATGAGTTGGATAAGGAAATGCCATGTCACTCCATCATCTTTACCAAGAAAACCCCAAATAGGGTCACAAAGAGCTGGAAACAGCTGAAAACAATTGGACAGCAATAAAGGTGGTATGGTACATAAAATGCTGGGCGTGGAGTCAGGAAGATGTGAGTTCAAATACAGTCTCAGACACTTGAGCAATGTGACCCGTGGCAAGTCACTTAACCTTGGTCTGCCTCAGTTTCCTAAAATGCAAAGTGGAAATGATAAGAGTACCTGCATCCTGAGATATTTGTGAAGATACATCTAGATAATGTTTATTATTGTTGACTTATTTTTGAGTTGTGTCTGAATCTTTGTGGTCCCATTGGGGGTTTTCTTGGCAAAGATATTGGAATGATTTGCCATATTCTTCTTCAGCTCATTTTACAGATGAGGAAATAAAGGAAAACAGGATTAAGTGACTTGAGTAAGTCACACAGCTAGTAATTGACTGAGACCAGATTTTAACAAAGGAAGATGAGTCTTACTAATTCCAGAAATGCTAATTTCCCAATTTTGTGAACTCCCGGTGTAGAAACTCCTTTCACCAATGTACATCGACACATTGTCTGTAACATCATCTAATACGGGGATCTGTGAGGACTGAGAAGTTAAAAGATCACCCGACTAATAAGGCAGTTGTGAATGGCTGAGCTTGGACCCAGTTCTTTCTAATTCCAGTGTTGGCCATCTATTCACTACTCCTCATTGCCTCTCAGTAGCTTTATCATTAAAATAATGCATTTAATACAACAAAGTAAAACAACAAACAAAACTGCATTAAACCCATCATTAATAGGAGACAAAATATCTTTGATGATGGTAATATCATCTTCTCACTTGAGAGGTCTAAGGTGTGTGGTCTGTGCTCATATATATCAATGGAGAGAAGGGTTGGTTTTTTCTTTAAGGAGCAAAGAAAGAAGAAAATGAACAAATTGGTTTTTGAGAAATACTATTGAAAAATCTCCAAAACATTCTCGGATTGCAGTGTGGCCCAGCTTTAAATAAAAGCACTTCTGTAATTAGAATTAGGAGCAGGTGATGGGTTTTATCAGCAGCCGGCATGTTTACTTATTATTTCTTTCATTGGGGGCACCTGAGGCCAGAGCTTGGCCCTCTACTTTGTCCTTTTTTGGCACAGAGAACAGTAATCACAGGTGGTCTACCCTGCCCCTCTGTGCTAATCCACAATATGGAGATATCCAAGGAATTAAAAGTAACCCCCTACATAACTACCACCTGATTTTACCAGTTAAATACCCATTAACATTAGAAATAGCCAATATTTCCAGAAACAATTTTTTTAAAAAAAGATCTGCATAATTTCTGGAAAATTATATAGCTGTCAGGCAACTGTTCGAGTTCATAATTATGTCATTAGCTGCCTACTATACTATACCCCCAGGTCACTCTTTGTAGAGGTGTTTTGAGTACAGTAATTGCTTAAAGGGAGGTAGCCAGGAGGACAAGGCAGGAGAGAAAAAAAGAGGCTGAGTAATTCACCTTTTAGATCTCTCTTTAAAATACCTGTGATTTCACCATTATTCCCATTGATGCAAGTCATAATTCTTCCATGTCTTTGTAGATGGGAGGCAATGAGGAACAAGGAAAAGAGTTCTGAGTCAGATGATGTGGCTGGAGGCAGATGAATCCTGCCTTTGATCTTTATTGCCTGTATATAATAACAAGTAGCATTTTTATAGTGCTTTAAGTTTTGCAAAGCACTTTACAAAAATTATCTCATTTTATCCTATCAACAACCCCAGGAAGGAGGTCCTATTATTATTCCAATGTTACAGATGAGGCAATCGAGGCAAGCTGAGGCTAAGTAATTTTTCCAGTGTCACACAGCTAAAAAGTGTCTAAGGCAGGATTTGTACTCAGGTCTTCCTGATTCCATGTCCAGCACAATCCATAGAACCACTAAGCTGCTTCTTTGCCAGTGCATGTAGTAAAATTAAATAATTATTTGGTGGCCAGCCATTAGGTGTTGAACCTCTCTGAATTTAGCAAAGTTGAGATCTGTTACTAGGATTGTCTTCAAAATCTTTCCATCTAGTTTGAAAATGGCAAAGCCTTATGTTTCTCTGGTATGAACTTTGAAAACTCACTGAAAATGTTGGGAGAAGACTTGAATAGAAGGCTAACTAGATAATAAAGAAACCCATGTTCACATTCATTGTGGGAGCCAATAGCACAATTTGTCACTACAAGCCTTTAATATTTTATCTTATATGTGATTTGCCAACATTTCTGTAAAAAGAACTTTATCTTTTTTGAGGAACAGATGGTCTGAATGGTGATGAAAATTACTCAGTTAACAAGTATTTACTGATACTCTTTTTATTCATAGAAAGCACTGTCTGACTGACTTTATGGGGTACCCACAGAAACAAAATCTGTAATTTCTTTACTTATTTTTCAAATATATCCTATTTTCCAATTATATGTAATAACAATTTTCAATACATGTTTTCCAAAATTATTAGATCCAAATTGTCTGTCATACATGTATTATCATGCAAAACATGCTTCCATATTGATCATTGTTGCAAGGGAATATTCATATAAAACCAAAATCCCAGAATAAACACAAAAATAAAATAATGTGAAAAGTAGTTTGCTTTGATGGGCATCTGACTCTAACAGTTCTTTTTCTCAAGGTAGAAAGCATTCTTTGTCATAAGTCCTTCAGAATTTTCCTGCATCATCGTACTGCCAAGAGTAGCTAAGTTCTTCATAGTTGATCTTTGTATAATATTGATGTTGCTGTGTACAGTGTTCGTTCAGTTTTGCTTATTTTGCTCTGCATCAGTTCATGTAGATCTTCCCAGCTTTTTCTGAAATCATCCTGCTCATCCTTTCTTACAGCACAATAGCATTCCATTATCAATGTATGCCACAGTTTGTTCAGCCATTCCCCAACTGATGGATGTTCCCTCAGTTTCCAATTCTTTGCCAACACAAAAAGAGCTGTTATAAATATTGTTGAGTAGGATCTTTCCCCTTTTTATGATTTCCTTGGCATACAGATATAGTAGTGGTATGGCTGGATCAAAGGGTCTGCACAATTTTATAGTATAATTCTAAACTGGCCTCTAGAATGGTTGGATTAGGTCACAACTCCACCAACAATGCATTAGTATCCCAGTTTTGTCACATCCCCTCCAACATTTGTTTCTTCATCATATTGGCCAATCTGATAGGTGTGAGGTGGTACCTAAGAGTTCTTTTAATTTGCATTTCTCTAACCAAGAGTGATTTGGAACATTTTTCATATGATTATTGATAGCTTTGATTTATTTATTTTAACATTGAAAAATTATAATTTTTAAGGTCACTTCAAGTTCTGATATTCAAGGGGGAAACTCATAAGTTTAGGAGGCACAACCTGAGACCCTCAAGCACAGCTCTAGAACATAGAACAGAAAGTCCCCAACCATATGCCCCTCCCTTACTCCCCTTCCTTTCTCTCCTTTCCTTTTAGGTCATGTTTGTATCTGAAATCTCTAGAAACCCCTTTTCGTCTATGTGTCATATAACCCAGGGAAACTTTTGTGTATGTATCAGGTAACCTATGGAAACTCCCCCTGTTTCTCAAACTCCTGAACGATTTTTCCTATAAAATCACTGATGTATGGTGGATTGCATTGTGATCGCTTAAGGTCTTTGGTTAATTATTACTTGTTACTATGTATGTGAAAAGCTTATATAGGAGTTCCAGCTTGTTTTTCTCCCCTATAAAAACAGTAGTGACTCTCAATAAACTTGCCTTGTTTGCCATCAGCAACCTGGACCTCCTGATCCCCCTGTGATCATATCATTCTTCTCATTGCCTTTGAGGACCTCCACACATCTGCAGGCTAGTTCCTGTCAAGTGGTGCCCAACATGTGTCCTCCCCTTCAAGGTATATTGAGGAGTTTCAGGTAAGAATAACCTTCCCTGCCTTGGTAGGGAATTAGTTTTAGGGCAGGAAGGAATTCCCTTGGTAGGGAATTAGTTATAGGGCAGGAAGGAATAGTCAGGAGTAAAACATGGAACAAGTTCAAGGAGAGAGAGATATTTTTGCAAGTATTAAAATCTATGTTGCAAGCAAGAAGCACTAAAGTTAGTAGTGCCCAGCTGCAGAAGTTTCTTGATCATATTATAGATGTCTGCTTTTGGTTCCCGAAGGGCGGAACTATAAATCTGGAGACTTGGGAGCAAGTGGGAAAGAGGATTTCAGACCACTATTCAGTAGAAAGACTGACAAAGGTCTCTGCTGACACATTTTCACTATGGAATTTGATCAGGGATTGTCTAGATCCTCATCCTACTAGCATCAATGTTCCTTCCTTTCCTATACCTATGGTTAAGACAAAAACCACAAAACATCTTCCTTATACCCATCATTGACTTTATACCAGGCTCCTTTTGAAGAACAAGGTAATGGACCCTCAAAAGAAAATTTAAAATCTAGAGTTGTATGTTTCCCCTCCTTCAGATATGTCTAGTTCTAAAGGACAAAATCCTTTTATTATTTCCCTGGATGAAGTCTTTCCTCCTGAGTATGGAACAGAGTTGGAGAAAGAAGTAGGTCATTATTCTCATCCTCCTCCATCTCCCCCTCCACCACATCCTATTTCATAAGTAGATATTGCATTTTCACATGAGGAGAATATAATCCTTCCTGCTGCTTCTTCAAAACCCCACAGCCAGGAATTAGAACAATTAGTGAAAACTTTTATAAATACAGAGCCTGATATCAGTGGAAGGCTCAAGCCCAAACAATAGATCTTCATTTTCTCAAAGATTGGAGGCTGAAGGAGTCAGTCTATTCTTTGATGACTCCTGGTTAGATTTGCCCATAAGGACTAAGAACCAGAAGAAAGAATTCTTAGTGAGACAGTTGTGCAGAATGTAACTCAAAAGTAGAGATCTAGTGAAAACAGAGAGGTTATTAGAAACAAAAACAAGAAAATTCTAGTAATCATTTGTAACACTAGGGGATCATTTAAGGGATGAAATGATCCCACTCCCTTCTTAGTGGAGAAGAAAATATAAGAAAATATAAGAAATACCTGAGAAGAAAATTGTTTATATGTCCGTGTTGTAAGTCTATGTTCTATGTTCTGTGCTGTCCGTATGCACTGGGAGGTTCTAATTTTTGGTGAAACAAGTCTCAGATAGAAGAGGTCCTTTGCATTTCTCTATCTCCCTGCTCCCTCTCACCCCCACTCCTTCATTGTTCTGGAAAAATGAATAAGACAGATCAGAGACTATTTGGGAAATTCAAAATCAACATTTTTTTGTGGATTCTTTGAGTCTCCTAAACTTTGAGATAATTAAATTGATTAGGCAAAAAGGAATCTTAGTCTCTACTCCAAACAAGGCAGAGGCAGGTAAACAGATGTATCAAACATTTTTTCCTTCTGTTCCTTGATGATCATGAGGAAAGAGAGGAAGAAATGATAAAGACAGGAAAGGGATAATTTGATCCCACAATTAGATAATATTAAAAGGTTAAGGTTGATGTATATGGTTTGGGAAATTGCAAATGATTTTGGAATGTAATCATGAAACTAAGTGAGAGAAACTAAAAGTGACTCTGTTGCAAATTATCAGTCACTAACATTTCAGGAGAGTTTTTAAGGTTAAGAATAATAAAGCAGTTTTTCCTCATTGAGACATGGAGTGAGCAATAGTTAGAAATTTGTAGGGTTGAATGTACCTAAAATATTTGTTGCAGCCTAATTTGGCTTAAAGGTGCTGACTACTTTAAGGAACATGAAAGTTCAATGAGTGTATAAATGGAAAAGAATTTAGTACTAACTTTTAGAAGAAGATATAATATTAAAAAGATATAATATTAAAAAGATTAAAAATTAAAAAAAATTGGGTTTATGAAAATGAAGAAATATGGGACAAAAGAGATACTTAATATCTATAATATTCTAAATTTTCTGAAATTTTCTAAATTTTCAAAAATTGTTCTAAATCAACATTTTTTAAACTTCAAGTTTAGAAAATGCTAATGCATGCTTGGTGCAACTGGCCTATACAAAAAATTTGGTTCAATTCCAAATGGTTTTCTTAATTTATAAACTTGTACAAAGGACTAAAATTAATATCTCATGTGACTGAGATAAAGTGAAAGAATATAGCATTTAGATGACACAATTCTTTTAAGTAAGGATTCTTTTTTTTTTTTTAAACCCTTACCTTCCGTCTTGGAATCATACTGTGTATTGGCTCATAGGTGGAAGAGTGGTAAGGGTGGGCAATGGGGGTCAAGTGACTTGCCCAGGGTCACACAGCTGGGAAGTGTCTGAGGCCAGATTTGAACCTAGGACCTCCTGTCTCTAGGCCTGGCTCTCAATCACTGAGCTACCCAGTTGCCCCCTAAGTAAGGATTCTTTAGGATTATTGATTATCAATTCAGCAGAAGATTAGTAAAGAAAAAAAGATGTGCCCCTAACATTTTCCTCATGGCCCAGAATCACAGGCAACTGGGATGTGAATCTATTATAAACTGTATAAAAAAGTTATTACCCTTTTCTTGGCCTAAGGAAAAGGAGAAGGTTCATTGCAGCTTAAATTTAAACATCAAGGCATTAAATCTTAGTTGGTGGAAAGTATATGAAAAGAATATGAATATGTAAAAATTTTCATTAGAATTTAAGAAATACCTCCTTCCCCCAATAACTTTTAGGAAGGAGAAGTGGGCCTCAGGCTCACTTCAATAGGGGGATGAACCTTGAGATAAATTCCTTTCAGTCAATGTCTATGATAAGGGTAATGAATATGGGGCCAGTAATCTTCCCCATAAAACAAAAAGACTGGTTTGAATCAGGAAAGTCACAACTTTAATTGAACACAATTGAAGTTTGGATCTTGGATTTTAGAACCTAGTTCTTAGCAAGAACATCACAAAAACATCTCTACAAATAGTTTAGGAAGCAAATTTCCTGAGGGGACTCATTTTGGTCAGAAGAACAGTGGGAATAAGATACCACACACAAGGGAATTCAGCGTATCTATTGCTATTGTACAAATCTCTTCCATTTCTATAAGACATTGTATAAAACTTCAGAAAGCACAGAGATGGACAGCAGCTGATAGCAGCAGTTCACCATGGCAGGAGGCAATTTGATTTTTCCTTACTCTTGGGTCTTGGTTAATGATCCCTTACTTAAATAAACTACTTTACAGAAAGTATTCAAAGGAGAGTTGATAATGTGGAGATAATAATAATTTGTACCAGAAATCAATATTGATTGCAGATTGGAGCTTCAGCTTGTTTTTCTCCTCCTATAATAGAACAGGTAACTTTCAATAAACTTGCCTTGTTTGCCATCAGCAACCTGGCCCTCCTGATCCTGTAGTGTTCATATCATTCTTCTTATCTCTTTTGAGGAACCCTGGACATTGACAGGCTGGTTCCTGTCAATTAAGTACTTATTATTTGCCATGTACTATGCTAGCACATTTACAAATATCTCATTTAATCTTCACAACAATCTGTTATGGTATGTACTATTATTACCCTCACTTTACATTCAAAGAAACTGAAGTAAAGTAACTTGCTCTGGGTCACACAACTCTCTCCAAATACCCCCAATAAAAATGTGTTGTGAATCCTTAGGATAATTTAAAATTACTTCTTGAAAATATCCTTTTGTATTTATTCATTAAATACTTACGATAACTACAGTGATAATAAACCTATAATTGTGTGTGCTTGTTGTCATAGAAGAAAAATGGGTAATATTATTGGATAATTATTTAGTCAGCAATCCAAACATTGGGTCTGAAGTCAGAAAGGCCTGAATTCAAATTAAACCTTGTATATTTATTTTATCTATGTGATCTTGAATAAGTTATTTAACCTCTTCTTGCCTCCATTTCCTCAATCTAAAAATGAGGATAAACAGTAATGCTTACCTTCCTTGATTGTTTTGAAGATAAAACTTGTTAATATTTATAGAGCACTTTGCAAACCTTAGAATACCATAAAATGATAATGCTTATTATTAATATTATAATGATTTCTATGATTGATTAAGGCACCATTAACAATTTTTTAGCACTACCCTTTTGGACCACCATGTTGGAAGCACTAAACTGGAAACATTTGTCTAGAATAATGGATGAAATCACACTTCAGATAAATAGCAAAACTGGACAATAACTACTGAATTTCATCAAATCATGGAACTTGAGTTGGTAGTATCATACTTCAAGTAGAAGCTTTAGGCCCTCCATCTCATCCCACTGTTCCCAAGTAGTTATTCAGCCTTTGTTTGAGGTAAGAAGAGGATCAAATAAGTTAATATTTGTAAAAAGTGATAAGTACAGTGCCTGGTCCATAGTAGGGAATATGCTTTTCCCCTTTCCTTTCTCTTTCTCTTGAAGTAACCTATTACCCTTTTGGCTAGTTTTAAATGGGAGGTTCCTTATCATTAAAACATTTTTTTTGTCAAACAAATAATTTTTCTTCAACTTCTCCCCATTGTTCCTAATTCTTTCTACTGAGACTAAACAGAGCTTTCTTCTTTCACATGAAAACCCTTCAAATATTTGGAGACTATTATTTATATTATGTCCCTCTCAACTTTCCCTTTGTTGTTGCAGTGGTTTTAGTTGTGTCAAACTTTTTATGACATCATTTAGGGTTTTCTTGACAAAAATACTGGATCGGTTTGCCATTTCCTTTCCCATGTCATTTTACAGATGAGGAAACCGAGGCAAAGTTAAATGACTTGCACACAGCTAGTTTATCTGTGACTAGCTTTGAACTCATGAAGATGAGTTTTACTGACTCCAGACTCAATGTTCTATTCACTCCACCATCTAGCCTGCTATATGAAATACTATTTCCTTCAAACAATATTCATTTGACATTGTCTCCAGTTTCTTTTCTAATCTGACTGCCTTCTTATAGATGCTCTTCTTATTTCTTCCTAAATTGTTGATTTTAGAGATCAACACAACTTCCAGAAGTGATATGAGCTGGCCAGTGTATTATCTCCCCTTTTCTGATTCCTATGCCTTTCAAGGCAGTTTAACTTAGTGCTAGCTTTTTGGGGACTTGATATATTATGATATTGATTTATATTGAACTACCAGTTCATTAAAATCCCCAGATCATTTTTTACATAATCAATCAATAAACTTCTGTTAAAATATTGTCTAGCCATCCCTCTCTGATCTATATTTGTTATGTTGATTTTTTTAGTTCAAAGTATGACTTTGCATTTGCCTCTTTTAAATTTCATCTTGTTCATTTTGTACCATTTTATAGCTGGCCTATCCAGATTTTTTTTTGATAGTACTAAGTCTGTTATTCAGTATATTAGCTATCCCTTCCAGAACTTTGTCATCTAAAAATCTGACAAGTATACTTCTAGGGTTTCATCATAGTCATTGATGTGGAAAAATGTGGAAAAGCACAGATCTGTGGAACATTCCAATAGAGATTTCCAAGTTTAAAAAGTTCTACTGATCATCACTCTTTAAATCCAAACATTCAATCAATCCCAAATCTATAAACTCTACTTTTACCTAATCTATAACTTGTGGGTACATCATATGAGGGACTTTGCAAATTGCTTTGCTCAAAATTTGAATTTTCAACATATTTACTAGTTATTTACTAAACTTGACACCCCACAGCCTACCTCCTTGCTTTTGCCCAGGAAAGCTCTTGTGCCTGAAATGCCTACCTTCTTTATTTCCATCTTTTAGATTGCCTGGTTTCCATTAAGGCTCAATTCACTATCTCCTATGCAAAAATTTTATTATCCTTCTGATTGTTAGTGATTCCTCAAATTATCATATGTTTTTAATATGTATACATGCTATATATCCCCTCACCTCTACCCGTGGAGAATGTAATCACACGGGGCTAAGTTTTTGAATTCCCATTACTATGCAGAAAGCACTAAGTAATGGGGATACAAGAGTTTATCCAAAAAAATTAGTCTTCCCAATATGTGTCTTGGCACTCCAATCCATTCTACACTCCATTGCCAAAGCATCAAACACTTAACAATAATTTATTAAGCATCTACTACTTGCCAAACTTTGTATTGGATACTAGGCATACAAAGTCAAAGAAGAAATAATTCCTATACTCAAGAAGTTTACATTCTATCAGGGAAGACAATGGATACATATATAAACATCTATTAAACAAATACATAAATACAAGATAATTTTGGGAAAAAGTTGTTAGTAGCTAGGAAGAATAGGTGACCTTACCTGAACTTTATTTTTTATTCCAATTTATTTATTTATTTTTAATTTTTATTTAATTGATTAATTAAGAAATGTTTTCTATCGTTACATGATTCATGCTCTTTCTCTCCCCTCTTCCCACTCCCCTCCCGTAGCCAATGCACAATTCCAATGGGTTTTACATGTGTCATTGATCAGGACCTATTTTCATATTATTGATATTTGCATTAGAGTGATCATTTAGAGTCTACATTTCCAGTCATATCCTCATCGACCCATGTGATCAAGCAGTTGTTTCTTCTCTGTTTCTGTTCCCACAGTTCTTTCTCTGGATGTGGATAGAGCTCTTTCTCATAATTCCCTCAGAAATGTCTTGGATCATTGCATTGCTGCTAGTAGAGAAGTCCATTACATACGATTGTGCCACAGTGTATTTGTCTCTGTATATATGGTTCTATGAGTTGAACATTAAAGCAAACTAGGAACTTCAAGAGGAAGAGGAGGTGATAAATAGAGAGCATTCTAAGCATGAGGGGACTGGCCATGCAACAATATGGAAATGGAGATGAAGTATCAACAAACAAACAAGAAGAGTTATTCATCTAGATCAGTGATTCCCAAAGTGGGCGCTACCACCCCCTGGTGGGTGCTACAGCAATCCAGGGAGGTGGTGATGGCCACAGGTGCATTTATCTTTCCTATTAATTTCTATTAAAATTTTAAAAATTAATTTCCAGGGGGAATAAGTAATATTTTTCTGGAAAGGGGGTGGTAGACCAAAAAAGTTTGGGAACCTCTGATCTAGATGAGTATGTGAAGAGGAGTCATATTTAATAAGACTTGATAGCAATTTTAGACTGATAATGGGAAGGCTTTAAATGCTAAGGAGAAGAGTTTGAATTTGACCCCACTGGAGTCTCTTGAAAAGTAAAGTGATGTGGTTAAAATTGTGTTTTTGGAAAACCACTTTGGTGGGTATGTGGAGGATTGGTGGGAGTGAGGGGAGAGATTTAAGTAAGAGAGACTATTTAGGAAGCTACTACAAATGTCTAGTTTAGAGGTAATCAGGACCTGAATTAGAATTATGAATATGTGAAGAGAGAGAGCGATAGCTGGAGGCACCATAAAGGTAGGAATGATAAAAATTGACAGTTGATGAGATAAATGGATTGAGGAACAGAGGAGGACTTTTAGATGGTGAACATGTGTGTCTAGAAGAATAGTCATGCTCTTGATAGAATTAGGGATGTTAGAAAAAGGAAAAGATTCGAAGGGAAAGATAATGAGCTTTTTTTTGTCTCTGTGGTTTTGAGATACTTACTGTATGCAAGGTATTATTTTAGAACTGGATTCAAAGACAAATGAAACCGTCTTCACCTACTTAAGGATTTTCTATTCTACTGAGGGATTTGCCATGTCCATAGGGGAGTAAATACAAAACAAACACAAAGTTATTTTCTAGGGAAGGGGAATACTTATAGAATGAGGAAAAGTAGTTTATAGGGCTTGGCACTTGAGCTGAGCCTTCAAGGGACTTAGAGATTCTACATTGTGGAGGTAAACATTTCAGACATGGTGTGTGCATGTGTTGGGAGACGTGGGGGGAGCATGAGAGACAGGGATAGTTTGTGCAGAGCCACAGACAAAGAAGCCCAGGTGACATTCTAGTGACCTGACTAATAAGCCGCTCAGACAGAATAGGTCTTCAGGCTTTCCTTGATTGACATTTTTCTCAAAAGAAACTGAATTGTGCTTGGGGGAAGATGATGGACAAAACCTGCACTGAAGTTGGAACAGTGAGATCAGGATAGTCATTGTGAAAGTGCCTGAACTGTGACATGAAGACAGCTTATTTCATTGAGTCTGGAGACTTTAAGGGATTAGGTTATTTATTTATTTATTTATTAAAAAAGGGAAAAAAACAGTCTCAGAATTGGAGTCACTAATTGCTAGTCCCCATCTGGCTTCTGTGACATGGATTTTTTTTTATCCACTCGATTCTTCTTGTCAAAATGAAAAATGGCCCCCATCAGAATAGTGCCAGGCTGGAGGAACCTGTCAATGTGTAATCTCTACATGACCATAAAATGCTTTTCTCTCTCCCATCTGGGAATTTGATTTCTGTGTGGAAATTTGGCCCCTAAATATTGGGTATACCTAGATGATCTTAAAAAGATGGCAATACTCTTTATATTAATCAGTTGACAAAGTTTAATGGACCTTAGACACCTATTCTGCAGTTAGCTGCCTGTCACATATTATATCAGGTGACTAGAAAATAGAAATACACAATTTTCAAGGACTAGCTGGGTTGAAATCATCCAATGAGGAAAGGATTAGCCAAAATCTATTATTGAAAAGCAATTGTTTAAATATTTATTTGAGCTTTCACTCTGTGTAAGCAACACCCTTTAGAAATGGCTGTGTGTACAATAGTCATCTCTGCTACTCCTTTTCTTCATGCTCCAATAGAACTGGATGACTTCTCTTTCTCTCTACCACCCTTTCATATCATGTATTTTTCTGTTCTTATGTAGCATTCTCTCTGCCTAGAATTCACCCTTACTCCTATTTTAATTTGTTGAAATTCCATCCTTCAAAACCCAACTGAAGTGGCCCTTCCTCCATGAAACTTTTCTTGATTCTTGTAGCTTAAATTATTTTCCTTTCATTCTCCTCCATTAGATTATAAAATCCTTGAGGCCAGGAATTGTCTTTTGCCTCTTTTTGTATCTGTAGCACTCAACATAATGCCTGGCACAAAGTCTGTGTTTAGCAAATTTTATTGATTGACTCCTCGTACCTCTATAATAAGTCATTAGTAACTCTTATGCACTAACCTTCCTTCCTTCCTACTATTTACCCTTTCTTATGCAAGTTTGGGCAGGCCACAAACTTTGGATTTTATTTGGGGGAACATTTGGGTGATGCCCTGGATGGAATGCCTGGAGTCAGGAAGACATCTTTTTGAATGCAAATCGGGTTTCAGATATTTACTAACTCTGGGACTCTGGAGAAGCCACTTAATTCTGTTCACCTTAGTTTCCATATCTGTATAATGAACTAGAGAAGGAAATGATAAACCATTGCAGTATCTTTGCCAAGAAAATCCCAAGTTCTGTCATGAAGAATCAGACATGACTGAAAACAATTGAACAACAATAACAACAATGCACTTTCTATGTTCTATTTTGAACACCAGATATATGTGTATGTATTGTATTTCTCTGATACATGGCTTTATGAGGGCATGGATCAAGTCTCAGATCATCTCTGAATTGCCCATCTTCCCCACAATCTAGTATAGAACACACACACACACACACACACACACACACACACACACACACACACACAGGAGGCATATTATAAATGTTTAATTTAATTGATTTCAGTGGGTTGAATTAAAGAGAAAAGAATTATATGTAGGGTCAAAAAGAGCAGCAGACCAGAATTGCAGTCTGCAGCCTCTGAAATCTCTTCTGAATGTTTTCACTGAAAAAAAGCAAGCAAGATCTCAGTGGAAAGAGGATAAAATTTAAAGTCAGAAGACTTGAGTTCAGATTTCAGATTTGCTATGTACTCCCTGCATTACCCTGGGCACATCACTTGTCTTCTCTGGATCTTTATGTCTTTATCTGTAAAATGAAGAATTCTGGAGTTGGTGCTAAATTTCAGTGTTAAAATGCTCAAAAGAATATGAGAAAAAAGCATTTAAGAGCTTTGCATCCAAAAGAGAAGGTCTCAATGTAGAATAAATAACAGCCAAAATCCCTTTTAGGTCTATTCTAGCTTTAAATCAATCTATGATTTACACTTTGATAATCATCCATATCTTGCTTACTAGTAAGTTAAAGTAGAAGCTCTTAATTATACTATGCTGTAGAATCAAAACTTGTATTTCATAAATATTTGTTGATGGAACTGTTGTGGAAAGAAAGTCTGTTGTTTATTATTTAGGATACAAGTTGCTGAAAAGTTTTAATTTGGCCACAGAAATAAACTGGAACAGGGAGATGCATTAGCTGGGATGTAGAAGAGGATGTTAATAGGTGATAGAGAGAATAGAGTGCTGGACCCGGAGGCTGGAGGACCATAAATTCAAATCTGGCTTCAGTTACTTACTACTTATATAACTCTAAGCAAGCCACTCCACCTGTATCTGCCTCAGTTTCCTAAACTGTAAAATGAGAAAAAGGGAACTTTCTAATCTATTTTGACCTAGGAGTTGGAATTTGTCTTAGTCCTTTATTTCTGAATAGTGCCAAAGAATAAAGTCGTTTTAAAGAAATTCATTTATTTATTTAATTATTTTAGAATATTTTCCCATGGTTACATGATTCATGTTCTTTCCCTTCCTGCTTCCTCCCCCATCGTGGAGCCAATGAGCAATTCCACTGGATTTTACATTTTTCATTGGTCAAAACCTATTTCCATATTATTAATATTTGCAATAGTGATCAATTAAAATCAACACCCCCAATCATTTACCCATAGAACCATGTGACCAATCATATGTTTCTCTTCTGAGCCACAGAATAAAGTCTTAATGTAGTTTGTCTAGACCAATCTCAGATACATAATTATGACGATTCCAGTTAAATTTCTTAAAAAGTAAATCTGTTTTTTTTTATCTCTCTTCTAATGAATCTCCAAATTCAGGGAGTTCTTATCCCTATTGAGCTGTTCTTATCTGTTAGTCCACCAGACATCTATGTATGTACTGTTAAACATCAAAAGTCCTCCCATTTACTGTTTAGCCTATTCCAATAGCTGGAGCTAGTTATCACTAGAGACTTAATCTTCATTTGGCTAAGCTGAAGAATTAATTCTTTTAATCTTTCTTCATGAATCACTCACTGCCTTTGGACTTTAATCACTCTTAGACCTTCAACTTGTCTTGATCTTGGATGTGATGATTTTTTTATAGGAATAGTAATGCTATTCACATTCAGAAATCCATAAAATTCATAAAATTCAATGTCTCAGGACCTTCATGGGGAAACATATGAATAACCAAATCACCTATTTATCCTCTGCATTTCTTCCTTCCTCATGAAATACTTTTGTGATTACATTAGTAAATTATTGCTAAAAAATTCCCATAATAATTCACTGGACTCAAAAAAGAATCTGTGTGGGCTCATTTAATATCTCCTTTCAGCTCAAACTAATTAAGCAGGATTGGATTATAATATAGTCTTGACACTGCTACTCTACAAACTGGCCCTCTGACCTTGGACCTCTCTGGGCTTTATTTTCCTCATCTGTAAAATTCAATTCAATTTAAGTCAATCACTGTTTACTGGAAATGTCCTGTGTACAAGGTTTTTTAAAAATGAGGACTTTGAATGAGATCTCATTTCTTCTAGCTTTAAAATCCTACATTTCTTATAAGTGTATAAAAATGAAATCTTATAAAACACATTCCTTTATCTTTCTAAACTATATTCTTGCTTTGAAGGAACTACAAGGTCCATGGAACTTTAAAAAGTTTTGTCTTTTTCTTTGCAAATGATCAGTTTTTATTTAAATGCCTCCCGGTTACTTTGTATAATATCCAAGACACTGGGTTGACTCCCAAATACTTTTAAAAATACTGATTTAATGTCTTAGTCATTAAGTCTACAAAATACCTTCTTGTCACATATATGATTAAGCTTTCCTAGAGCACTGAGTCAGGGTGATTAGAATTCTTTCTCAGGCTATCAACTATTGCTGATATCCAGGGCACATTGTTCTTCTTTACCTGCTATTCCACTATCTCTGTGTCTTTTCCATTTTCTGTTAGCTCTATTCTATCATGTGGCTCTGGGCTGATACATATGGCAATCATATTGCCATAGTGCTTTTTTTCCAGGTCATCACTGGTATATTCCAGACTTTTCCCTCCTTCTTCCATTCAATCAGTATTTATTGACCCTAGTCAATATGAAAGCTCAAGATGGACTTCTTGTACAACAGGACAGACCTTCTTCTGGAGTGATTGGAGGATTTCCTGGGCTACTAACAACTACAAGTTTAAGGGTTTCTAAAGCCATATTTTTATGAGAAAAGGAGGAACTCCTGGGTTATGCTAAGCTTTTACTTTTTGTTTTTTAAATTTTTATTTAGAATATTTTTCCTTGGTTACATGATTCATGATCCCCCCTTTTTCTTCCCACCTCCCAAAGCTGACAAGAAATTCCACTGGGTCATAAATATATCATTGTTCAAAACCTATTTCCATGTTATTCATATTTGCAGTAGAGCAATCCTTTAATATCAAAACTCTAATCACATCCCTATTGAACTATGTGGTTGATCATATATTTTTCTAATGCATTTCTGCTCCCACAGTTCTTTCTCTGAATGTAGATAGCATTCTTTTTCCTAAGTTCCTCTGGATTGTCATGGATCATTGCATTGCTACTGGTACAAAAGTCTATTACATATTGATTGTGCCATAATGTATCAATGTACTCCTGATTCTGCTCCTTTCACTCTGCATCAATTCCTGGAGATCATTCCAGTTCACACGAAATTCCTCCATTTCTTTTTTTTAAACCCTTAACTTCTGTGTATTGGCTCCTTGGTGGAAGAGTGGTAAGGGTGGGCAATGGGGGTCAAGTGACTTGCCCAGGGTCACACAGCTAGGAAGTGTCTGAGACTGGATTTGAACCTAGGACCTCCTATCTCTAGGCCTGGCTCTCAATCCACTGAGCTACCCAGCTGCCCCCTCCATTTCTTTATTCCTTTCAGCACAATAATATTCCATCACCAACATATACCACAATTTGTTCAGCTATTCTCCAGTCGATGGACACCCCCTTATTTTTGCCACCACAAAGATCGCAGCTATGAATATTTTTGTACAAATCTTTTTCCTTATTATCTCTTTGGGGTACAAACCCAGCAGTGGTATGGCTGGATCAAATGGCAGGCATTCATTTAAAGCCCTTTGTTATTGCTAAGCTTTTAGAAGAAGAAGACGGCTATATTTATGTTTCCAAAGCAAGAAGAATAATAGTTTAAGCCAAAATGTGGAGGATAGAGGGACCTAGATTTAACCTCCATTATGAACTTTATGGACGATGTTAGTCTGATGGAAAAATTCTCTCTAGCAATCTCAGGTTCATTTTCCTCATAAGGTAGTCCATACCTTTAGGAAAATACTATAAGGATTGATGCTTACAGGGGCATGTATCTGTGATAAAAAGGAGAGCTCACCAGAATTTCAAAAAGTTGCTCAGCCATCAGTCTTAAATAGTTTCTGTTCATGCACAGTCCAAACAACAGCAATGCTATCTCTCAGTCTGAATGTTTGCATATATTACGAGGGAGAGGGAAATTCCTGGAGATGGAAGAGAATTATATCATTTTCTAATGCACTATTGAAGTTTTTGAGTGTTTTCTGCATTATCTATGTGTGATCATGAATCCCTTTGTATTTTCCATGTTTCCTGTGGAACAGAATTGATAAATTTCTAATAGATGCATTTATTGTCCTTAGTCCTTATATGGAACCTGTAAACTCTCTTACCCACTTCTGTGGGGACATAGACACAATCTATATTTTAGACATAGTGGGAGATTTCCGAAAGGGAAATTGAGAAGGGGAATAAAGAACCAAAGAAAATGATTTCTTGGAGCTGTCTCTAAGATTTGAACAAATAAGATGCTGGACAAGGTGGTTATATATTTCTTATTTGAATTTTAGTGTGTAAATGGCACAAATCTTTGAAACTTTATCATTGATTGAGTGACATGAAGAATAATCACTTATTCTATCAATCTTCTAAGCACCAACTATGTGCCAAACACTGCACATATATGCAGTCATTCTTTTTATGTTTGCTGGTTCTGAGAAAATAGAAGATACGGCATGCACACGTCTCATTTTTTTTAGATGATGCAAAGTTTGGAGGGATTAATAATGTGCTGGATGATGAGTCAGTATCCAAAAAGCTCCCAACAGGCTAGAATCTTGTGCTGAATCTAAAACAATAAAATTTAATAATAGTAAGTGTAAACCTTTCTCTTGAGTTAATTTATCACTTTTATAGGTCTGAGTTGGGAGAGGCAGGGCTAGATAGCACTTCACCTGAAGAAAAGTGGTTTTTGAGTTTAGTGAGGTAAATAAAGATCAAAAAAGACATGACAGCCAACAAGTTTATATTAAGAAAAGCACTTTATACCAGGTATAAGAAGATTATATTCTTTCTCTGATCAAATACTCTATGGATCACTGATCATAGGATCATAAATCTAGATCCAGAAGATACTTTATAGGCTATTAAGTACAATTCCTCCATTTTACAGATGATGAAATTGAGGCATAGAGAGCTTAAGTGACTTGCCAGAATGACATAATTAATAAGGAACTCTATCCACTAATCCTTGCTTTATTCAGTTTATTGCCATACTTTAGGAAAAGCTGTGATAAAACTAAATAATATCAAGATCATCCTATTATTGTTACTTGATGGAACTGAGCATGTTTATCCTCAACAAGAGAAGACCAGCAGGAGTCATGGTCTCTGTCTTCATGTGTCTGAAGTATGGTCACAAAGAGAGAAAGTTGTATTTTTTCTGCTTTGTCTAATAGTTCAAAACAATGAACCAGGAAACAGTAGGTGGAGGCTGCAAAGAAGCAAATTTAAGTTTAATATAAGGAAACATTTCTTGATAATTAGAGTTGTGAAAAAGCGAAATGGGCTACTTTAGAAGTTCATGGATTCCCTGTTCACTAGAGCTATTAAATAAAGCCTGACTACTTGTCAGGAATGTCATAGAAGAGATCTCTTATAGACAGATTGGATTAGATAACCTGAGGGCTTTTGAACTCTTAGATTCTAGGATTTCATATAATAATGCAATTCTATATAAACATTAAGATCATATGAAATTCCTATATACCATCACATTTTACACAAACTTTTAATTTATTAAAAAATCAGAGACAAAATAGGGAAATATACTTGTCAAAAGTCTTTTCACCCGTAATAGAAGTCACCTTATGCCAAGTCCATTTGGAAGTGGGATGTTCTATTTGTAGATGGAATTGTATGGATTGCTGAGGACTTGCAATGAAATTCATAGATATTCAAAAGAGATCAGACTTCTAATCCACACAGAAAATATAAAACAAATGGATAAGGAAATATCTATTTCCCAGATTGTGACATGTTCAAAGTGCAAGTCATTGGGTTGTTCAATCTGTATGTTTGTTGAAGGCAAGTACTGTATTCCAGATGGACAATGAACTGAGCTCAAATTGAGCAGGAAGAAGAGAAGATTAGGTTAGGTCAAATTTGGAAATTTGCAATGTGTCTTCAGTAATTCATTCCAAGATATTTTCTGCCATCCAAGTCTATCTTTTTCATTCTAATATTCTTCGTTAATGCTGCATGGTTGGAAGTCTTGAAATACTAATGTGGTGCAGTGGATAGAGCACTGTGTCTGGAGTCAGTAAGACCTGGGTTCAAAACCAGCCCCACCTAATTAGTAGCTTTGTGACTCCAGGCAAGTCACTTATTCTTATTTTGCTTCAGTTTTCCATCTGTAAAATGATTTGGAGAAGTCAATGGCATACCACTCCAGTATCTTTGCCAGAAAAAAATTCCAAAAGGTGCCATGAAGAGTTGGATATGACTGAAATGACTAAACAACAACCATAATAAGAACTAAAATATCAGGCTATCTATATGGTAATGGAAAGACACATCCCCAAACAAGCAGACTACACAATATTACCAATTATCACTTGGCATGAAAAATGGCATAAAAGATATTATTGAGGGCATCAGTGATCAGAAATGGAAGTGGCCTGGTCATACAATAAAATCAAGAGATACCAGTTGTTCTGGTTGTATCTTATAAAGATGTTTATAAAATAGTAAAAGATATTGAGAAAGTGATTTGCCAGAGGCCACATAGGTGATTAAATAGGCTTTTCATCCAAGTCTTCTGACTCCAAAGCCAATTCTCTTTTTATTTTGTGCTATTCATATAATCTATTATTGGATGACATGCTCTTGAGTAGTAATCCACTTACTCTGCCCTCCCAAAATGTGGCCCCACAGAAGCCTACTTTCTATGTATTTATCAAAGTTATTAATAAAACATTTTATTTTATTTTTAATCTTTGAAAATTTTATTTAATTAATAAATTTAGGATATATCTCCATGGTTATGATTGATATTCTTTCCCTCCCCTATACCCACCCCCTTCTTATAGCCAACATGCAAATCCACTGGGTTTTACATGTGTTGTTGGCCAAGACCTATTTCCATACTATTGATATTTGCACTAAAGTGATCATTTAGAGTCAATATACCCCCCCAAAAAATTTTTGTTCAAACAAAACTAATGCGACCAAAATTAGAAGGGAAGCAACAAATTGAGAAAAAAATCTTTAAAACCAAAAACTCTGACAAAGGTCTAATTACTCAAATAAACAAGGAACTAAATCAATTGTATAAAAAATCAAGCCATTCCCCCAACTGATAAATGGGCAAGGGACATGAATAGGCAATTTTCAGATAAAGAAATCAAAACTATCAATAATATCCACATGAAAAAGTGTTTTAAATCTCTTGTAATTAGAGAAATGCAAATCAAAACTCTGAGGTACCACCTCACACCTAGCAGAGTGGCTCAAATGACAGCAAAGGAAAATAATGAATGTTGGAGGGGATGTGGCAAAATTGGGACTTTAATGTATTGTTGGTGAATTTGTGAATTGATCCAACCATTCTGGATGGCAATTTGAAACTATTAGCAAAATATTAATAAACGATCTTTCACACTGAGTTGAGGTCTGTCACCTAGTAAGCTCCATCATGGGGCTGCAGTTTTAGTCTCTGATGTTGAACTGGCTAATGCCAATCCTTCTTATAAACATCCTAGTATTTGGAGTGAATCTTCTCTGAGCTATACTCTGCATGCCACTTTGACTCACTTGAATGAAGCCTAAGATGGCCCCTTTGACTCTTGGATGTTTTTTCTTCAGCAGAATGAACCAATTCATGAAGTGAAGGCAACATTTTTTTTGCTGTCCTTTCCCTAGCTTTTTGCTTTGGATTGGGCTCATTTCCATGTATTCAACTTGCCATGTAATAGTGAAATTAATTGGTAACTTCTACTTATTGCGAAACTGGAAGGTATTTGTTACTGGGAAGCTCCATTACTTTCCTATTGCTAGAAACATTTTCAACTATTAGAGACAGAAAGAACTTAATGAGTCACCCAATCCAACTTTCTCATTTTACAGATGAACAAATAGAGACTCAGAGAGAGGAAGTGACTTATGCAAAGTCACACAACAAAACAGTGACAAGGTTTTGATCAGAATCCTATTTTCTTCATGCTAAAATCAGTGTACTTCTTTTGCATTATGCTTATCCTGTTTCTTATGATCAACAAAATAACTAAAAATAGAAGCATATTTTGAATAGATAACCAATATGATGCAATAGAAATAGTGATGGATTTGGAGCCTGAGGACCTGAGTTTGAATTTATGTTCTATCTGGGTGACCTTAGGAAATATAATTAATTTTACTAGGCTTTAGTTTAAAATGAAGGACCAGCATCGCAGACCTCTAGAACCCTTCCTTCTTTTAATCTAGGATCCTATGTACCATTAAAACCAGCTTTTAAATAATCATGGCAGATTTGTCTTGCCCTTTCTCCTAGATTAAAAACCAATGAAATGGCCACTCTTAGATCCTTATGAATCATGGGAATTCTTTCAAGACATTTCAAGTGAAAAGAGTATGGCTAAAATGATAAAACCAGACTTCTAGAACAGTGAAATATAGGGATATTATTTGGAACATAACATTTTACTTGTTGGCAAATGGACAGTTATTGCCTTGGCAGAGTTGTTTTGTTCTTGGGCACTAGAATAAAAACTTATCAACCAAGTCACCACACTCAGACCCTGAAGAATCATGGGAATTCTTTCAAGACATTTTGACTGAGAAGAGTGTGGCCAAAATGATAAAACCAGGCATTTAGCATGGTGAATTATTTGGAACATAACACTTTACATGTTTGTATATGGGCAGTTAACACATTTGTCTCTTCAGTGACAATATATTGAGACTGTATTGGTTCACTGGTTTCCTAAACCTCAGGCAAAATTGATGATAGGAGATAACCAAATAAAAATTTCTACACTTTTCAATGGAGTGGTTCCCACAAATGAGGCCATAGCGAAATAAATGAGTGGCAGGTCAGGCAATGATGGCGAAGCAGTTGGAAATGAACATCATCATGGCCTCAGACCTGGAGCTGGGAACACAGTGGTTCCAGAGGATTTATCAACCTCTTATAACTGATGGTCAGACCAAATGTTTTTAAGGCAGGGTATGGTTTATACAAAAAGTCTGGGTAGTAGGAAATAAAATACAATCATCTGAATTATGACCAATATCAAGATCAGTGTTATGTGTTGGCAGCAGTGTGTGCTGGAAAGAGTAACAATAGGGTAAATTGAGTTCAAGTCTTGTTTCTGTCATTCACTAGCTGTATGATCCTGGGTTAGTCTCTTAGAATAGTTCCCGGTATGTAAAAGGTACTTAATAAATGCTAATTGACTAACTGACTTATCTTTTTAGAGCCCCTAGGCAACTCCCTAGTACTGTAAGTAACAAATGAGTTGTTGCTCTACCCTGGATGTGGGAGTTGTCACACTGGGGTTTCCTTTTACCAATGAAATCAGGGGGTCTAGACCAAAAAACATTGGAGTGATGATATTTTTGTACTACCAACCTCCCAGTACTGTTGAGATATACTATATATAACTTTAAATATTTTATTAATTATTACAATATCAATATATTAATGCACAATATAATTAATATATCTAATACATATAAATAACTTATTTTATATAATATAAAATATTTTATTTATTTTATATTATTTAGTATGTTATGTATGATATAGAGCATAAATATATAACATAATATATAACAACATATAAATATACATAATATAAATATATAACATAAAATATATAACATATAAAATAAGTTATTTTATATGTATTAGCTATATTAGTTACAAAGTTTTATATGTAAAACTGTAAAAGTTATTTAAAGCACTAAGTACAAACTGTTATTACTTCTATACATTGTATGCCATCACAAATCGAATTCTAAAAGATTTCTTTCAGTCCTTGCACTATATCTCTGCATTGTTTTGAAAGTAATTCTAGTAAAATTTTGAAAAGAAAATATGCACACAACAGGTCATTAGAACATAGCCATAAGGAAACCATCTGGTAGATTCAGAAAAGTATTTTTGATGTTTTTATTTCCTTTTAAGTTATTTAGAAACAAAACAAGATTGGGATGCTTGCAGTGAATAAAGGTAAGGCAAGCATGATTTGATTTTTGTTTTAAAGAACAACACTGTCATTTTATCTAGTAATACCTTTAGAAAGATTTTGGCCAGAAAGAAACACTGAAAAGATTTCTCATGTAAATTCCTCCTTCCATCTTTGGTATTTATTACCCTCTTTTTTCCCTATCAAAGATATGTTTTACAAACTAATATATTATTAGGCCCAGGAAGGACCTTAGAGGTCATTTAATCTATCCCCTTCATTTTACAGATGAGGAAACTGGTCCAGAATGAGGTTAAGGTACTTTCTTGGATTATGCAGATAGTGAATAGCAGAATCTTTACAGAAACCCAGGACTTTTAGCTCCAAGCCTATTGTTGGTTCCTAGACCTTTCTTCATCAGTAAATAATGTTTTTTCAGACATACAAAAGACCACACCTCTGCATCAGAGTTCACTTCCATAATTGCATTCTATGCCCTCTTTTGTTTGGGAACAAGGATGAAAACTGAAGCCAAGAAAAGTGTCTTAGCCAAGATGATACAGATAGTAAATGGAAAAGACAGGGTTTGAATCCAGATCCTTGAATTGTGGGTAATAGTCCAGAGTGGGTGCTGCACTAGGTTTGTGGGTAAAGACCAGAGGGAGTTTCTATGTTTCCACCAGAAACTATGTTAAACTTCATTTTCTCCACCTTGGAATTGGTTCCATGATATTTTCTTAAAATTCTGCCTTTCAAGAGATTTAGTCTATTCCAAAATTCCATTAAGGACTCATATCATTGGTAAGTGTTTCTCTCCGTGTTCATATTTTAAAGAACTGATTTATGTTTTCTCACTGAACTGGATCTAATGGTCTTTTGACTCAAAAGACTGAAATCAAAAAGAAGCAGCTAAAACTCTGCTGGTCATTGTCCATGACTGATTTAATAGTATTGTTCCCAGCAGCAGATATGTGTTGGGGGAGTGTTCTTGGCCGCTGGGGAGTCAGTCAGTTGGTGGAGGGCAACAAAATGAGCTTTAAGATGGTTCCATATTATCAAAGTCATTTAGCACTGTATGGTTGACTTAATAAAGCAGTCAAGATTTTCCAAAGTAACTAATTTCCATTTATTTTCATCTGAGATCCCAATCCCCAGGTGCTGGCTATCAGTGGACAAATTTGGGCACTTACCATCTCAGATATGTCTAGCTTAGCTACCTTGTGAAGAATGCCTGTTATTAGAGCTGCCACAATTTGTAATCAAGCTCTGCCTCACTCCTGTCTGAGAACAGGTACAAATGCAGAAGGCTGCCAACAAATCTCTAATAAAGGGGAAAAGGAATAAGCCTGAAAAAGGTGAAGCAACACCTCAATTTTCTAGAGGTGATTTATTCAGAAAAGCTTGACAATCCTGAACTCCAATAAGAACCTGGAAGGAAGCAAAAAAGTCCTGTAAGCAGACCCAATGGATTTTTACTAACCTTAACATTAAAACTCATATACTTTTGCTCCACTACACTATTCCTTAAGCCTTCAATCAAAGCCCATTTATTCTTATTTTATTTTTTGTCTTGAATATATTTTCCCAATTACATATAAAACATTTATTTATAAAAATTCTTGTTCTTTTTAAAAAATTTTTAAAGTTTTTATTTTGAATATTTCCCCATAGTTACATATTTCATGTTCTTTCCCTCTCCCCCAAACATAATAATTCTTATTCTAAACAGCAATCTAACCAATTTTAGGTCAAAGACTGATTTTCTCCCCTTTGTGTTCCTAGTATTGTGTATATCTTATAAATGCTTGTTGTATATGAATAAATGCTTGTCAAATTAGATTGGATTACTTGTCTTCCCAGCACATAGCTGATTATAAGCAGCAAGTCAGAAGACAGAATGCTTTTGTTAAAGAGAAATAGGCAAACTGTTTTCATAAAGAAGTGATACCTGGTATTTATAACAGCTTTTTTGTGTATTGTCTTTGAACCAGAAACTAAGGTAGTACCCATTAATTGGAGAATAGCTGAACAACTTATGGTGTGTGACTGTTGTAATGAAATACTATTATGCTGCAAGAAATGACCAAAGGTATGGATTCAGAGGAATATGGCAAGTCTTGAATGAACTAATGTAGAGTTAAGTGAACAGACCTAGGGGAACAATTTTATGATGGGAATGGCATTGTAAAGAAAAGCAGCTTTAAAAGACTTACAGAGTACTCTGAATATTGAAAAGACCAACCATGGTTCCAGAAGGCCAACAAGAAAGCCTGTTTTCTACCTCCTAAAAGGATAATGGTCTCAGGGTAAAAAATTAGACCTATATTTTTCTGGATTTAGAACTCTGGTATTGTGTGAATGTGATTATTTGTTGCAAAAGTTTTGGTTTTGTTTCCTTTTTTCCAGTGGTGAAAGTAAAAGAGGAGAGGAAATAGATTTTTATTCATTGAAAAAATATAATTACTATGATATCAAAAATCAAACAAACCCAGACCAATAAAAGAATCAGTCCTTAGCACCCTTACAGTGATGGAGGAGATAGTAAATTAGTTTAAAATGGACTCAAAAAGCACAATAATTCAGTGCCAAGGCAAAATCTTGGTATTCCTCACTTTCATTGTTGTTGTTCTGTTATTTCAGTTGCATCTGACTCTTCATAACCCATTTGAGGTTTTCTGGGCAGAGACACTGGAATGGTTTGTCATTTCCTTTTTCAGCTCATTTTATTAGATGAGGAAATGGAGACAACCAGATTAGTCCAGGGTTGCAGAGCTAGGAAGTGTCTGAGGTCAGATTTGAACTTACATTTTCCTTACTCTAGGTCCAGCACTCTATCCACTGCATGACCTATATGCCCTATAACTCCTTACTAGACCTTGTAAATAGTTCATATTTATTTAGCACTTAAACATTTCTAGAGAGCTTTTATCACAACAACCCTGTGAGGCTGCTAATGAAAGTATTACTATTTCTATTTTACAGATGAGGATTCTGAGGCTTAAAAAATCACAATGATAATAAATAGCTAATATTTTTCAAGCTCTCTAAAGTTTGAAAAGATGCTTTACATATATTATCTCAGCTGATCCTCAGAATCATCACAAAATAGCTAATGAATGCATTATTATCCCCATTCTTACAGATATTATACCTGTGGTCTGCAGAGTTTTAGCTTATTATTGATTTCACTCTTGAATCAAAATGCCATTAGTACAGTTCAGTGAGAAAGCATAAATCAGTTCTTTGTGAGAGATGCTTGGTGATTCATGTAACCTTCACAAAAGTTTGGATAATAATAACAAATGTGTTAATATTTATGTAGCACTTTAAAGTTTGAAAAGTGATTTACAGATATCATTTGCCATGAACAACAAACTCTGCAAATCAGAGACTCCAAGAATTGTTATCCCCATTTCATAGATGATAGCTGGAGGCTATGAGATTAAATGATTTGTTAAAGATGATGCAACCAGTAAATGTCAGAGCTGAGACTAGAACCCAGATATGACTCTTAGTTCATTTATTCTTTCTATTATATCCTAATTTTGTATTGCAACATAATACTATAGCTGATATTCATTAAAGATCTGAAAAAAAACAGAAGGTAATGAATGAGATGCTCACATTCATAAGAAATATGGCATAGAAACAGGATGCAATTGTGATAACAACTTCAGTTTGCTAGATATATACTTGATGTCTATCTCCTCAGTATCTAGTTTGAAATCCTTGGCATTTAAAACCCTTCATAATCTGATCCTTCCCTTACTTCTTTCTTCTTAAACCCTTACCTCCATGTATTTTATGAGCCGATGATATGGTTTCCTTGTCATTCCTTGAACACAATACTTTGTCTCCTGATTCCAGCTTTTTTGCTGGCTCTTTCCCATGCTTGAAATTCTCTCTCATCATTTCTGTCTTCTGGTTTCTCTGGTTTCCTTTAAATCTTAGTCAAATTATCATGCCTCTTAATGCTATTACCTCTCTTTTGAGATGATCTCCAGTATATCCTGTATATATTGTTTGTACAAAGTTATTTGTATGTTGTCATCTCCATTAGCCTGTGAGCTCTTTGAAAGCATGGATCATTTATTTTTTTTGTTATATCCTCAGTACTTGGTACATAGTAGGTGTTTAATAGATGCTTATTGATGATAAATTCCTACCTTTCCTTGTTGATGATTTCATCTTTCAGAAAGAGGAAGAGGTAACTAGAAGTATGGCTATTCTGGATCCAGATCTAAGGAATAAGTAGCAACTAGTTGGTAAAATAGGAAAAATATTTAAAAGGAAGGGATTATACTCTATTAGTTTGTGAGAAATTAAAGGCAGAGTCCCAAGAAAACTTTAGGATTAGATAAGGCATATTTTTAAAGGTCTTGGAAAAAATCAGTAAGATACTATACTCAGATTCTAAAGGAGAAGTCAGATCAAAAAGTTCATGCACAAAAATCATATACCACAAGAAAAGATGTTTTAGTTGGGAAAGAAAAGAGCTATGTGTTTAAAGATTGATAAGGCTACATAGGAAACTCATGTCTGAATTAGAAAAATATTGATTTTTTATGTCATCATCATTTCCGCCTGTCTCTCTTCCCCATAAAGCTACTCTTTATAACAAAAATATGAAAAAGTTAAAATCAGCAAAACTAAATAAAATGTTTAGAGTCTATTTATTATTATTTTCTATGTTCTTTATAGTTGATGTTTATTAAGCATAATAATATCCTATGAAATTTATGTACTAATATTTGTTTTGCCATTTGCTAATCAATGGACATCTACTTTGTGATTACATAAAGTCTTGCTATAACATTTTTAGTGTAAATAGGGCCTTTAACTCTGTATTACCTCTTTGGGGTATATATCCAGCAGTAGGGTCTCTGGATCAAAGGATGTGGACATTGTATTCATTTCCCTCACATAATTCTAAATTGCTTTCTACAACAGATGGACCACTTTTGTTATAATTATGGGAGGTCTCTTGATCTATTTGAGATGGTAACTTGATGTACGGAGATGTACATAAGATGTACATAAGATGACCCTTCTCCCTTATAACAGTTGCCCAGGCAGGATCCTTCAGGTGTAAGAGGTATATCCCTTCAGGACCCACCTGGGGTTAATTGATATGTTGATTTGGGCTCTTTAGCTAGGATAAAGCCTTGTATTCTGACTGTGATTTCTCCCTTCCCAAAACAAGCTTGGAAAAGGCTTTAGGAAGGTACTTTAAACTTTATATTAAACAAGTAGGATAAGGGTAAAGGACTGTGGTATAGGAGACCCTATTATAATGGTTACTAATAAAATCTCAACTGCTAGCAGATGAAGAATCAATGTAGCTTCCCTCTGGTTCAGCCTGGCCAGGACTAAACCAGAGTAGGTAAACTGCTGGGATATCTTTGACTTCTTCTTCTTCAATAGATCTTCAGCCTTACAGTTGAGTTATTTCCACCCTTTCCACCCTCTTCTTCATCTCCTGCCCACTTCCCGGATCCCTCCCAGGACCTGGGAAACCTAGATATCTAGATGATGAAACTCCTAATATCTAGGGGCAGTAGACACCAAGGTGGTGGTCAGGTACAGGTTGGCACGGTATCTCAAGTACAGGAAGAGTTTGCAGAGAGATGTTTGCACCTTCTCACTCCAAGACCAGGATTCACCGATCTCCAGCCTCAGCACAGGTCAAAGACCCAGAACTTCTTCAGGATTCTTAACTGCCCTCCTCCTGCCTTTCGCATGACTTCCCTGGGAACATTCCATCCAACTGACTTATTTGTCAATCAAAGGTGATCTTCAAGCTCCCAGAGATTCAATATAACACTTTGCAGTGTTACCAACTTACAGGCACCAGTATACCTATCTATCCATAGTCCATCCCATCTTTGACTCTTTCCCTCTTTTGACATCTCTTCCAGTTTGTTGGGTTTGAGGTTGAACATCAGGGCTGCTTTGATTTGAGGTCTTCTTTCATAAGTTTTAAAAGTACCTAGAAAAGATTGAAGTAAGGTCAGTAACTGAAGCAAAATATAAAAATGCTGTATTCCTGTAAGTATTTCAGACATGCTAAAATGAGTATGGTTTGAGATTTGTGCAAATGCTAAGAAAAAAGGAAAAAGGGTTTAATAAAATGATGCTTAAGGCAGAAGGAGAAACAAAGAAATTATATGGCCACTTTTTAGATTGGATAGGAGTATTGTACTCAATTACCATTTTCATTTTATTATCTTAGCAAGAAGAAGGCGTTTCTTTCTGGAACAAAAATTGTTAGTGTGGAATTTTAAATAAAGCAAGGAGATGACAGGAAAGTATGTGACTCTTCAAAAAATTCAAATATTTGGTATTAGATAAGCCATATTACTTGAGGAACTTGTGGACATGATTGTTGAATTCAGAGGAATCATGGAGAATAATTGAGGTGCCACTAGACTGTAGATAGGAAAATAATATCCTAATTTTTTTTAAAATTTTAAACCCTTAACTTCTGTGTATTGACTTATAGGTGGAAGATTGGTAAGGGTAGGCAATGGGGGTCAAGTGACTTGCCCAGGGTCACACAGCTGGGAAGTGTCTGAGGCCGGATTTGAACCAGGACCTCCTGTCTCTAGGCCTGGCTCTTAATCCACTGAGCTACCCAGCTGCCCCCTATCCTAATTTTTTAAAAGAGGGAAAAGACAGATTTTTCAAAGTCTATGATAGTAAAGTTAATAATGATTCTTGACAAAATTCTACAGTTCATTGTTAAAGGGATTAATCATAATTGTTTAGAAAGAGAAACAGGTTCATTATTTTCTTTTTTAAGAGGTCAACTAAATAATTAGGTAAGAGAAATAAGTTACTTATAGTTTAGTTTTGTGTTGTGTTTTTGGTGTAAGGATGGAAGGAGCCAGAGGAGTGACTGATGGTTGGTGACTCAAGATGGAGAGATACAGGCTAAAAGAGATCACATAAGGGAATATTCAAAATTGGCTGAATGGCAGAACTGCAAGAGTGGTGGTGATTAACAACATTAATAGGACCAGGGATTTTCAATTTGCTGGGTTAATTTTTGCTAAAAGGAAACAAAACTCCCTAACATTTTATTGGCTTCCTCCTCCCTTGAGGCAGTTAGTTCCCTGTTCAGTGCATCAAGTGCATAAAATGTACAATTCCCATGATGCTGAGGATTGTTCCAACTTAGGGAATTTCTGAAGATCAGGAAAGTCTTCATATCTGGTCCTATTGACCAGATACTTTTCTATATGCGGTCAGTTCTATAGAAGCTGAGGACCACTATAGGCTTTTGTGCATATCTTTGTTATTAGGGCAAAGCAAACCTCTTTTTGTTAACTGTTCAATGACTTTTAAGCACCTTGTTTTACACCAAATTGAACTTGAACTCGATAGTATGTTGGTGTTAGATCTGCCTCAAACAAATGGATAAATGTCAGCTTGGAAAGGATATCTCTTGTGGAGAGCCCTAATTTAGCCAAACGTCCCTGACCTTATTCTCTTCAACATTTACACAAACAACTTGAATGATGACAAAGATGTCATGTTTATCAAATTTGTGCTGACACAATGCTGAGAGGGATAGCTAATATGACAGATAACATAATTAGGATCCAAAAAGATCTTCATTGGCTTGTAAGGATGAACTAAATCTAATAAGATGGAGTTTAATAGGGTTAAAGGGAAAGTTCTGGGTTTTTTAATTGAATTTTAAAAATCAACTATACATTTACAGGGAAGAGTAAAGGCAAAATAGTTCATATGAATGAGACTTTTATACTAGTGAACTGAAAGGTCAGTTTGAGTTTGTAATGGCACACAGCAAGCAAGGAATGGTAATGGGGTCTTAGACATTGTTGAAAGAAGCATATCATTCCAAATATTGATGTTATTTCTGGGTGTCACATTTAAGGAGAAACACTGATGAGTGGAGGTTTATGGAGGGAAGTTATGGAGATGGAGTGGAGCTTAATTAGTGCCCCTCCAGGAACTGATTTAAAAGACCAAGCGGCTCTTTATTCTGGAGAGGAAAAGATTTAGGATGCACTTTGTTGGTGTCTTCCAGTGTTTGAAGGGTTGTAGAACCCATATGGAATAGAGGTTAAACTTGTTCTCTTTGACCCCGCCAAAACAAAACAAAACAGACCAGAACTAACAAAAAGTATAGATGTTGTAGGGACAAAGATTTTGGCTTAATACAGAGAAAACTTCCTAATGATTAATGCTGCTCAGATTTAGGATGGGTATATTTTCTAAAGAAGCAAAATTTCCCATCATCGAAAGTCTTCCAGCAGAGATCTGATCATTACTTACTGGGAGCATTTCAGAGGGCATTCATGTTTCACATGTTTCTGGGATCTGATGACCTTTGAGACTTCATTATTCAATGAGAGCCCAGCATTATTGAGAAAAGGTTATATGCTCTATTTAGGAAGATAGGATGATACATCTGAGAAAGCTAAATGAGTAAACAAAGAAAGAAAAAGCACTGGAGCTTGAAGAGATTAGCTTAAGTTTTCTGGAAAATTAACTTAAGTAGAATAAGGCATTCCTCAAAGATGCTGTGGAAATGAGATGTCAGTGTAACTGGAAATTCTCATCTATTCCCAGAGTTAATCCCTTTGAGAAAAATGATTCCTCATGTTTACTAGGTGAAGTGTAGTTTTGGGACCCCACATACTCATGCTATACAGCCAACTCTGCATCTTCTTGAGGAGATTATTCAGTGTATATATTTTGAGGATCCTTTCTTTCTCCCATTTTCTTTCCTTCTTCCTATTTGTAGCAGAATATATATAATAAAAGCAGAGTGAGAATATCATCATAGAAATGCATGATTAAAAAAGAGAAATAAAGTGATGTACAGCCTGTATACACCACAGCACCAATTTCTTTATCTTTTAAACAGAAATAATACTACTTTTACTCTAGATCTCACACAAGTTAATATAATCTTTAAAGAGTAAGAGAAATTTGAATTCTTTTTAGTGGCATAAGATCATTAACTCTGAAATAGAAATGTCAGTTGTAGTATGCAGAAAAATCAGCCCTTGTAAACATTGTACATAAATTATATTTTCCATAATTTCTTTGTTCTTCCTCTTATTTTCCTGCATTTCCACTACAAAATCATAATCATCTCTGTCACTACATAGTTCAATATGCCTAAAATTCTTTTATTCTAGACTTTTAATGTAGGAACTAGACATCTTTTGGCACTGGTTTCAAAATTACATGTTTCAATGCTTCTAATTTTTTTATTAAAAATATCTTACTGTTCTAACCCCTCATAAAGCACCTTTTTGTAGTCAGGTTGTTCATGGCATTTTGGAATCAAATCACTTCCATCAAAATAGCATTTTAATAGTCTTTAAACAACTGGAGCTCAGATATTAATTGTCTGCTCATGAGCTTCATAAATATTTACTAGGCTCTCATTTGATTGTGCATTCTGGGAAGAGTAGGAAAAAAAAACCTCTTTGACTTTTATGTTTCCTAAAAAAAATTGTTTTACCTCTTAGGGATAAACTGGCAAGAGTAGAGCTCATTCTATGCTATAAAATTATTTGCTTTTATGAATTTTCCATTTCGAGCTGGCCACAAATGTTTGCAGAGTCAATATTTTCATGACTAAGTCAAATATAAGATTTAATTTAAATTTGCAAGGGACAGTGTGGACCTGTCATTTGTATCAGTGGGGGAAACTCTCAGCATGGAGAATGTCACCCAAAAATGCAGGCTCGTAACTCCTTTGTAATAAAGAAGGGAAAAGAAAAGGGAAGAAAAGAATAAACGAATGAATATTTATATGGGATCTGCTCTATGTCAGGTACTGTGATAAGTGCTTTTTATAAAGATTATCTCATTTGATCTTCATATCAACCCTACATTATTATTATTTCCATTTTATAAGTGAGAAAATTGAGGCAAGCAGAGATTAAGTGTCCTGCCTAGGATTTGAGGTCAGATTTGAACTGGGGTCTTCATTCAAGGGCCAGCATTCTGTTCACTGCACCACTTAGTAGCCATCTTAAAGAATTGCCTGGGATACTTTTGAAGTGGAGTGATTTGTGTCTGTTCGCACAGCTAATATGTAGCAATGATAGGTTTTGAACCTAAATTTTTCTGATTCTGTGCCTGACTTTGAACACGTCTCCATGCTATTTCTTTGAATTCTTATGCGTAATTCTCTCTATATGGTTAAAGTCTGGCCCTGTGATGGCTCTGGTGGAGAGAGCTCCCTGATGAGGAAATTCCTTCTTCCAATGCAGGTCAGCCCCTTCTTTGCAATATCTAGTCTTAGAGAGCTTCCTTGAGCGATAAGTTTATATGACTTACCTGTAGAGCCAATATTTACCCAAAGTGAGATTTGAATCTAGGTCTTCTTGCTGAGGAAAACTAATATTGAATTTTATTATTTATTAGTAATATTTTTATGTGATATCATTTCCCCCTTAGGCTCCCAAGGTCAGGCTGAAACAGTCCTCTCATCCTCCCCTACCCCTCCTGCCAAAGCTATCCAACTGGGCTCAGACCAAAGGGTTAAAAGCAGAATTAATCAGCCATGTTGAAATTTGACTTATTTAAAAGTAGGATAGGCCAGCAACAGTGAGGAAAGAGTGTGCTGTTCTTTCCCTTATTTAGGCAAAAACCCACCTCCCCTGTGGTGAAGTAATGAGGGGAGAGTTGAGGTCTTTAGGTCCACCTCTTCATTATCTATTCAACAGAGACGCCTTGGATGTCCAAGGAAGGGGCTGAATAATTAATTCCCAAATTTATATCAACCTGTGTGAAGGAACTTCCTCGTCTTTCGATCATTGAGAGGATCACTGACCTATTAATTTATTGGTTAAATGCCAGCCTAATAAATAAATTTGTAATCTTATCAAAAACCAATCTCTTGAATATTTTAATTGTAATAGTAGCTCCAAGGCCATCCCTTTATTCACTTGACAATGCTACATCTCTAGTTCTAGAGATATACTCCCTAATTATATATTTGATAAAGAAATTAGATTTTTCTTTCACTTGAAAAGAAATGATTACCCCTTTCCCAAGCCAACTTTTTCATAGTTTGGGTGACTGTGGTAAATAAATTTATCCAAATAAATTTGGGTAAATAAATGGAAGATTTTTAGAATGTCTTCTACATACCCTGATCTTCTCCACTTCTGAGACTTTGATTGATCGTCCAATATACCTTGACAACCATTTTCCCATCCTATTGTCCCATTTGGGTCCAAACATTATTTTTTCTCCATTCAAAAATATTCTCTACAATATTTTTGCATGCACAGGACTAAAAAGAATGGCAAAGAGCTAGGCAAAGTTAAACACACAAAAATATAGGACATCTGAGATGACAAGGATTACAAATATTTTTATTTCCTCACTTTAAAGATAAGGTACCTGGGATCTGGGGGGAGCAAGGTGGCATAGTGGATAGAGAGCTAGGCACAGAATCAGAAAGACATCTCTGTGAATTCAAATCTGGCCTCAGACACTTAAATGCTGTGTGATCCTGGTCAAGTCACTTAACTCTGTTGGCATCAATTTTCTCATTTATGAAATAAGCTGGAGAAGGAAATGACAAATCTATCTCAGTATCTCTACCAAGAAAACCCCAAATGGGATCACAAAGAGTTGTATGTAGTAAAAACAATTAAACAACAATACAGATCCCAACCTTTTCATGCCTCGGTATATAGTTTTAGTTAGTTGGTGTGACTGATTAAAAAAAAGCCACATCTTTTGATATGGCAACATCCTGCTGAAGAGCCTCTCTAAATTTAATGAGATTGGTCCATGGATAACAGACATTCAGTACATTGCTGGACCCATACTTTAAGCCTCTTGAGGTTGGTAGGATCTTTTAAAGCTTCTTTTTCACTGGATTATCTTCCTACTTTGATGAAGGCATTGGAAAAGGTTGTTAGTGGACAATTCCTATAAGGAATGTAAAAATACTAATTTCATCCAATTAGCCTTGTTACCCTGGTGAAAAAGACAAGAAAGTCAAGATGAGCATCAGCATAGCTGGCTAATTGGCTCAGGCTTATTTTTTCTTTAAGGCTTATATTGGCCTCCTTTCTCTCAGACACCTCCTCTTTAGCTATGAAGAAATGGGTTTCATTTTAATGAACTTTCAATGACAAACTGAAAAATCTATGTTTTAAAAAAAGAGATGAGCACATCATGAATGCAGATGTTTAATTAGGAACCATTCCTAATTTATATTCAGTTTCATTTTTCTCTGGACACATTGTAGATCTTAAAAAATTTTATATTGATTTTAATCTTATTTTCTTCAATATTGAAAATGAACAAGTCACAACATAGATCAAGAGATTTACTAGACTTTTGCACGCGGGAAAAAGTCTTTATTGCCTCTTGAAGTCAACAGGAACTTTGCCATTAATGTAACGTCATATTAAGAGCTTATGAGAACTCAAAATGTAATTAAATATTGTAAATTACAACTGGAGGTTTAAATTAGAAAGAATATTCTATTAAAATTAAATTCAGAAGTCTGGAATTGTATATTTTCAGTTGGATTTGGACACAAGTCCTGTAGAAGACTTTTGAGTGTCCCTTGGACCGTGAGGGGATCAAATTAGTCAATACTTAAATTAATTCAGATTATTAATTGGAAAGTCAAATACTAAAGCTGAAACTTAAATACTTTGGCCACATAATGAGGAGACAGGATTCATTGGAAGAGACTTTAATTTGGGAAATAATGAAGGCAAAAAGGGAAGGGGACAGAAGAGAATGAGATGGATAGTGTCATGGAAGCAATGAACATGAGTTTGGACAGCCTTTGGAACATATAAAATAAAAATAAAAATTCTAAAACTATATTTTACAATGGTCATTTAAGGGCCAATGACTTCTTTTTTTATGAGTCCAATTGCCCTCTCTGAAGCAGTTTTCCTTTGTGAAATTCTCTTCTTTTGACTTACATGTTGTTGCAATGGTTTGATTCTACATCTCTGCCCTTTCTTTATCTCTTTGACTGATTACTATTCTTCTTACTCCCTACAAGTGAACATTTCCCAAAGTTTCACCCTTCAGCCTCCATTTGTTTTTTTCTTCATAATTCATCTGTTAACATGACTTTGTCGATCATCATTAGAGGAATGATACTCAGATTTTTAGAGTCTTGGCATCTTTCCTCAGTGTCAGTCTTGATTGCCTGCTCTATATATTTTTCAATGAAAAAAAGATTACTTTTTAATAAAAAAATAATTTCTTGGTATAACTTCACCTCCCTCCTGGAATTTCCTTTGTAACAACAGCAAAAAGGCATTTCAGCAAAATTGACCAATAAAATAACCATTTGATAATGTATGCTGCATTCTGCAACCATGGTCCCCCACCTCTCTAACTAGAACAACATATTATAATTCTGTTTTTGGAAAATGAATGCCTTTTAGCATTGTTCACATTTACATTATTTCATGGAGTATGAAAGCCATTCTCTTGGTTCTTCTTTTTTCACTTGATCATTTTGTCCCAATAGTCTCATATTTCCCTGATTTTCTCATATTCATTGTTTCTTATAGCACAATGATATCTCATTGCATTTATATATCACAGTTCATTTAACCATTCCTCAACTGATGAGCACCCACTTTGCTTCTGATTTTTCCCACTGGTTGTTTTTTCTTAGGTATTAGGCTATCACACGCAACCAAATATATTGAAAACTGAACTCAGCATCTATGCCCTACTTGATTTCTTTATCATCATCTATGGTTTCATTATTCTCATAGTCACTCTAGTTTGAACCAAAATTCAAAACCTCAGTTGCTTTTGACTCCACTCCTCCTTTTCCCTCACCCTCTATATTTATCCATTAGTCAAGAATTGTCATGCTCTCCCCTCTGTTCTCACTTACTGTATCTCTTGAATGTCTCTTAATCTCTATACCACTGACATTATCCTCATAAAGTTCTCCTGTATTATAAGAGTTTTTTAATTATTGTGATTACCTACTGTTTCAATCCCCTTTGGCCCATTTTTCGTATCACTGCCAGATCACTCTGACAACAATAATGCATAAATAATATGTCACTAACTTCTCAAAAACCTCCAACTGCTTAATAAAAAAAAAGGCCGTGCTCCATCGTTTGGTGTTCAAGTTATTCTGTAATATGGATCTACGTGACCTTTCCAGATTTATCTTGCACTGTTCTCTAATTTATCTGCCACTCAGCTATCAAACAGATTTTCCTTAAGAGCAGATCTGACCATTTTGACTCTATTCATTAAATTCCAGTGGCTTCCTATTACCTTCAGGATGAAACAAACCCTTGGTCTTTAAATGCCTTGATAATCTGGTTGCTTATGAGCTTCCTAGAGTACCTGGTACCTATACTCTGGGGTCCAGTGATACTGGACTTCTTGCTATTCCTCACATATGACGCTAGGTCTCCTATTTCTGAATGTTTTACTGGCTTTCCCCTAAACCTAGAACAATTCTCCTTCCTCATCTCTACCTCCTGGTTTCCTTAAAGATGCTCCCCTCTTCAAGAAGTCTTTACCAGGCTTCCATAATGTTCTTGCCTTTCTTCTGAAACCACCCTAAATTTATCCTGAATGGAACTTGTTGTTTTATTAATTTTATTTTTTAAAATTACACGTAGAAACAATTTTTGACAATTGTTTTTCTGACATTTTGTGAGTCATATTCTCTCCTTCTCCCTCCCTCACCTGCCCAAATTGGTAAATAGTCCAATATAGATTATATCAGTGCTTTTATGCAATTATGTAACTTGCTTGTATGTAGTTGTTTATATGTTGCCTCTCCTGTTAGACCTTGAGCTCATTGAAAACAGGAACTCTTTCTCCCCCTTTTCTTTCTATCCCCAGTACAGTACTTGGCACGTAGTAGGTACTTGATAAATGTTAGTAGACTTTTTATTATATGTACAGCCACAGCTTCAGTCAAGCTAATTAATCCAGAACACATTTCCTGCTTTTCCAAATCTGGTTTTGCTCATGAGATTTATTCCTGTCTCCCCTCAATACCTCCTCATCACACACACACACACACACACACACACACACACACACACACACACACACACACACACACTATAAATACTACCTATACTAAACGTCTTGCAAAGCCCAATTAAAATAACACTTCTTCCATGAATCCTTTCCTGACTACCCTGGTCTATAAGAATCCTACTCTTATTACAATAGGAACTGTCTTTGCTACTCATTTGACACATCATTTAATGCTTTGTAGTTTTAGTTATTCTTTTATGTCTCCATCTCAATTGGGTTGTGAGCTTTTCAAAGTTAAGGATTTTCTCTCATGCTTCTCTGTATCATCCATAGGTTCTTAGCAGATAACCTTGCACATCGTAGGTGCTGATTTATGCAATTTATTAATAGACTGATCCTGTACTATCATCTTAAAATGAAAAGTTTTATTTTGAATATAAGTACAGTAAATGATGCACATTAACCTTAGACACTCAGATTTGACTATAAAATTAGTTCTAGAAAGATAACTAAGTAGAAACCTGCCAGCCCAAGAAAAACTGTTTCAGGAAACTTGAGACAAAAGGTTTTCAGTCTTTAGTGTCACTTCAAAACTTAAATTGTGTGAACTTCTGACTGAGAGTGGGTGTAATTGATTGTTAAAAAAAACCATTGTGTTTGACATTCATTTATAGTAGCCACTGGCTCTTGTGGATGTACCTGTCCTGTTTGGGACAGGGCAGGTAGTTTTTGAGCTAGTAGAGTATGAGCATTAGCTATACTTGGTTGGAAAAAGTCTGAGCAGTTTTTGTCCCAAAGGAATCTGGGAAAATAGCCCATTGGTCTAATCAGAGATCAAATACCAGATAAACCTGGCTCCCCGGGGAGGGAACTCTGGGATAGGTGAGTAGTTTCACAAGCCAACAGAACAATAAAAGTCACTGGATGGCAAACTTTGTTTTATTTACTACTCTAATATCTCCTTTTATGTGGATGCTCACCCCATCCCCTTAGGGACTTAAAAAGGATAGCTGACAGGGTGTATAGAAAACTTATCACACGTTGAAAATGACCAAATGGTAACTCTTTAAAAATATTTATACTTTTTATTTTATATCAACTTCAGTTCTCAATGTATCCCTCACCTCTCTCTACCCAGTTAGCCACCCCTTGTAGCAGAGAATAAAAATATAGATGATATAAAGAGCATTCCACCACTACAATTACCCCACCTATTCAGAGATTGGGGGTGATGTGAGGACATCCATTTTCTCATCTCTTCTTGGGGGCCAAGCTTAATGGTTATTATTACATAGTGTTTAATTGTCATCTTGCTTTGCTTAAATAGCATTCTTAAAATAATATTATGATGATATTTTTTGATATTACCATTACTTCCCAGCAATGCCCCACCACTCCTACCTACAAGGTTCCTTTGTAACAAAGAGAGAGAGTTAGGCAAAACAAACCAATAGACTCATCAACAACGTCTGACTCTATTTACATTGTTCCACAACCATAACCCACCACTTCCCTCTAAGAGGAGAGAAATATGTTTCACCATCATGGTCGTCTGGAAATCAAAGATAATCATAGTATTAAACTGAATTTTGCTGTTTTTGAATGTTGTTTCCATTTTATACTATTGTGGTCATTATGAGTATTGGTGCCTTGTTAGCTCCAGCACTTCATAAATCCAAGAAATACTTTAACATTTGGGGTAGCCAATGCAGAAATTCAAGTCATCTCTTCTGGGTAGCAATAGATTGACTCAGAAAATGGGGGGGGGGGAAACAATGGAAGCATTAACATCTTATTAGAGTAATGGGTCCCAGCCATAACACATCTTCATTAAGTAGATGATAAATAAAAGGGGACATTAAAAATAACTTACAGCTTCAGTCCAAAGGTCAACAAATGCTTCCTCGATGCTCCCCAAAGCAATGGGAACTGATTAATGGACTTCATTACTTAGTGTAATGGGCAGTGATGATAGCCTCTAGCATCTGCCCTGGTTGGTATTAAGGGGCATGAAACCTGAATATATTTCTTTGTTGCTCATACTAATGAGGCTCCCCAAGTTTTAAAACACTTAAATCACAAAGCAACTCCTTTCCCGCTCAGTAAAAGAAGCAAGGGAAGCAACCCCCACCATCAGCCTTGGTGACTCCTTACAACCAGTTTAAGGGATTTGCAAGAGGTCATTATCTGAGCAGCAGTAGCCTTTCCATGTCCCATCTCTTATCCACCGTAATGAGAGAAATAAATGAAAAATTAATGGCTTTATAATAACGTTTTCTCTTTAAACCATTTGATCATAGACTGGCAATTTGCCTGGGAGGCTGGCAGTATTATTCTTGTAAGAAGTATCCCTTCAGCAAGCCTTTGTGTTCTATGTTCTTTGTTTTCAAGAGCACTAAGTAAACCCATACATATCTGGGGTTCTTTCCTATCTTAGGAGGGGTGATCTCTGTGCCTTTCAATGTGCTAGCTATACAGGATGTCTTTATGGATGGTTAATGTTAGATAGGTTTTCATAGACACTTGTTGGTCATGTTCTTACTCTTTGTGATCCCATCTGGGGTTTTCTTGTCATTAGAGTGGTCTGCCATTTCCTTCTTCAGCTCATTTTGCAGATGGGGAAATGCAGGCAAACAGAGTTAAATGACTTGCCCAGGGTTACATAGCTAGTGTCTGAGGCCAGATTTGAACTCATAAAGTCAGGTCTCCATCTATCCACTGCGTCAAAGAGCAGCTCTAGATTTTTATATAGACTTTCAGAAATCTATGCTTGAACAATTTTGATCAGTCACTTGTAACTTATAATCATAGAGTGGTTCCAGTTTGATGGACCAGTTTCTTTATCACAGCTCAGTGAAGTTGGCATTGTGAGAAGTACTATTACCATTTTATAGATAAGGAAAAATATCATATAGGATCATGTATTTAGAGTCTGAAAGGGACATCAGGGACATCAGGGGCTACTGAGTACAATTCCCTCATTTTATAGATAAGGAAACTGTGGCACAGAGGAGTTAAATGACTTGTCCAACATCACAGAGTAAATATCTGATATTGGATTCTGGGTGAGCAAAAAAAAATAAACAAAATCATCATGTAATTAGAAATCATGTCTTCTCACTTCATGCCCAGTAAAAGGAAGGAACATAACAGAGCTTTGAGACTATGTGCAGACTACCAAATGAACCATGGGTAGAGATATGACCCTGCTGTACAGCTTTACTAAGGAGAGAAACCAGAGCTACAAGTAGCTTATTTTTATGTATATTTTTGATGAGTCAGATAGTAGCCCAGAGTTTGGCTTGCAATCACCTAACTGGCTTTAGGATCTTTGCAGCAATTTTTTGAATTTGCTGTCTAGTATGACCTGTGATTTGTTGACACATTTAAACACCCAGATCTGAAATGTAAGTATATATAACATATATCTACACATATAAACACAAACACAAACACATATATTTATTGCTCTGGACTAGAGCTTTGGAAACTCTTTGGGAGCACTGGTCCACTCAGCTAGAAGAAATCATTTAATAGTGGGGTGAGCTCATCATATCTTATTACATTCATTTGGTAGTAATGTCTAAAATCTTATGCCACTCTAGAGCTATGTTGATATTCTGGAAAAATATACTTTGTGGAACTTTTTATGGAAAGAGTTTCCAAAGGCTCTTCAGTCAGCCTGATCAGACAGGAAATTCATCAGGATTGTTTAGAACTGGACCAGAGTAATCAGCTTGACCCTCAGAAGGAACTATAATTTGCCCTGACAGTGTCACTATCAAGACATCCCAGGAGGCGGACTGGAGATATCTATAGGCAATCAGTCTGGTTTCTCCCACATGACTCCCTTGAATGTTAAAGTTATCTTTTTTTTTATCTCACAAGACACTAAAGAAACAAACTACTTGATTATAAATAGACATTTGGAGAGTTTTCCTGACTCCATATCATTCTAGCTTCAACACCATGAAAAAAGAAAATAGATTTCTCTTTGTAAAATGTCTGTAGGAATTACTATTTTCTCCCCTTGCCATTATAGTATTAGAACAAATTGCTCTTATGTAACAAGTAGATTGGGACAGTTAGGCAGTATACTGAAGAGAGTGCTGGGCTTGGAGTGAAGAAGATTCGTCTTCCTGGATTCAAATCTCTTCTCAAATATTTACCAGCTGTGTGACCTTGGGCAAGTCACTTAAGCCTGTTTGTCGCTTAAACTTGTTTTTTCATCTGGAAAATGAGCTGGAGAAGGAAATGGCAAATCAGTCCAGTGTCTTTGTCAAGAAAACCCCAAATGGTGCCACAAAGAGTCAGACACAACTAAACATGGCTCAATGACAACAAATAACAAGTAGAAATCATGATGGAAATGAAATAGTATATGTAGTCTGCATTAATCAGCTACAGGAATGCAAATATGTATAAAATGAGGGATGTGATAGGCATGTTATACTCGATCATGGTTAGAACACACCTGGACTATAGTGTGCAGTTGTGGTTGTATATTTCAGAAAAGACATCAACAAGCTAGAATAGTTCCAGAAAAGGTTAATTTGACATTTTATCATGTCAATAGAAATTGGTTAAAAGAACTGGGAATATTTATCTTAAAGAAGATGAGGAAACATAAACAATTCCTACTGTAAGAAGGAGGGGTAGCAGATAATTGGGGTGTGTTCTGGTTACCCCCTGAATGAATGATTATGGGCCAAAGCTACTCCTACCACCCCTCCTTACTAGAGAGACATTTGGGGTTGCTACATGAGTGGAGATTTCCCAATATGGATAAGTCAGGGATGAAAAGTTCGAGGGAGATGTTGTCTATTGAAGGAGACCAGGGACCCAAATCAATTGCTCAGAACCTGGGTATTTTGACTCAAGCCTCCCCACTCCCCAATTGCTGAAAGCAGTTCAAAATGGAGAGTTATCTACCTTCCACCCACAACCCACAATGATTCTGTCTCTTTCCCAAAAATCTGAAGAATTGTCATGTGAATAAAGGGATTAGACTTATTTTTCTTAGCTATAGAAAAGGACTTACTTAAGTTTTGGAGGGGCATTTTTTAACAATGTAAAGAAAAATTTTCTAATGATAATTATATTTAACTAAAAATGAAATGGATTGATTGTTTGGTTAGTAAGTTTCTTATTTTTGGAGGACTTCTGGTGGGGGTTGATTGACCACTGCTGGAATTTTGTAGAACAAATTCATAATTCAGGAAGGGATTTGAAAAGAACACCTTTATTGTTATCTTTACTTTGTCATGACCCTTTCAACTCCAAGATTTTGTGAAAGTGCTTGTGTAAACCATAAAGCATCATAGAAATGGGAGCTATTATTATTATTACCATCTCCTCCCCATCTTTTCAATACAGTTGAAATAGAAATTGTCCTGAGGCAAGTTGTTATCCCACTCTTTTTCTTTTATCTTTAATGTTCTGCAGACTATTACACTGGGAGGTAAAGTGACTTCTTTTTGTAGTTCAAGTCAAGTCAGAAAGCATTTATTAAACCCTTATGTACCAGGAATATAAAGAAAGGTAAAAACTGTGCCTGACCTCAAGGAATCAGTCAGTCAGACCTTACTATGTGCCAGGCATTGCACTAAATGCTGGAGATACAAAAGGGAAAAATATGATAAATTTTTCTCTCAAAGAATTATTCACAATCTAATGAGGGTAGACAACATTTAAAATCTATGTACAAACAAGATATATGCAGAATAAACTTGGGCTAGTCTCAATAGGAAAGCATTATGATTAAGGAAGCCTGGGAAAGGTATCTCCTAGAAGATGAGATTTTAGCTTGAATTTGAAGGAAGCTATAGAAGCCAGATGACAGAGGTAAGGAGAGAGAGTATTCAAGGGATTTTGGAATCAGGAGATGAAGTATCTTGTGCAAAGAACAAGGAGATCAGGATCACTGCAGCACAAAGTGTGTGGAAAGGAGTAAGATGTACAAAGACTGGACAGGTAGAAATGGGCCAGATTTTGAACATCTTTGAAAGTTAGAGGATTTTATATAGAGGTAATAGGGAGCCACTGGTGTTGATTGAGTAGAGGGGTGATAGAAACTGAACTTTAGGAAGATCAGTTTGGCGGGTGAATGGAAAATGGATTACAGTGTAGATAGAACACTGAGATACTGAGAGAGCAACCAGTAGGCTACTACAATAGTCCTAGTGTGAGGTAATGACAGTTTGAAAAAAATGGTGGCAGTGTCATAGGAGAGAAGGGAGGAAAGTATGTTACAAAGGAGGATGTTATAAAGGTAGGAGCGATATCACAAAGTGAGAAATGGCAAGACTCAACCACTGTTGGAGATGGTGATGAGAGACACTGAGGAGCAGAGGATGATGTCTAAATTTTGAGCCTTGATGCCTGGGAAGATAGCGTACTCTTGACAGGAATAGGAAAATTAGGGAAAAGAGAGTTTTGGGAGAGAGGTAATTAATTCAATTTTGGACATGTTGAGTTTAAAATGTCTGTAGGACATCCAGTTTGAGATGTCTTTAATGCAATTGGCAATTCAAAATGAGTCCAAGAGTGAAGTCAGAACTGAATAAGTAGATTTGACAGTCTTCTGCATCAGACCTGATGAGATAACCAAAAGAAGTAATATAGAAAAGAGAAGAGGGTTGAGGACAAAGTCTTGGGCAATCCCCATTATTGGCAGGTATGGTGTGGATAAATATTCAGCAAAAGAATCAGAGAAGGAGTGGTCAGACGTGTAGGAGTAGAATGAGGAGAGAGCTGTGTCATAAAAACCTAGAGATAAGAATATCAAGGAGAAGAGATTGATTGATAAATTGAATATTATAGAGAGGTCTAGAAGAATAAAGATTGAGAAGAAACCATTAGATTTGGTGATTAAGATGTTAGTGGTAACTTTGGAGAGAATGGTTTTGGTGGAATAAGATCAAAGCCAGACTGAATAGAGTGAAGAAGAGAGTGAAATGAAAGAAAGGAGAACCACCTGTTGTGGACATCCTTCTAAAGGATCTAGGCATAAAAGGAAAAGGGATAGAAAATTAGCTAGCTGGGTTGGACAGATCAAGTCAGGTTATTATTGCTTTTTTTTCCCCCAAGAATGACAGACATAGTCATGCTTGGAGGCAGTAGGGAAGCAGCCAGGAGACAGGGAGTGATTGAAGATTAATGAGCAAGTATGAATGATCGAAGGGGCAATATAATGAAAAGAAAACAGGATGAAATGGGATCTTATACATGTTGAGAGGTTTTCACTGACAAAGAGAAGGGCTACCTCTTCATTTGAAATGTGTAAAGGCAAGGATAGAGGCAGAAAGCATTTGAGTGATGTGAGAAGAGGGGAAGGGTAGAAGAGGGGCATCTCTGAAGAGCCTCAATCTTTTCAGTGAAATATGAGGTAAGTTCTCAGCTGAGAGAGTGGAAGGGAAGGGATCTGTGGGAAATCTGAGGAGGGATTAAAAGACTTGGAATGGCCTTTGCGATGTGTCATAGTGAATAAATTTGGGAAGTTTTAAAGGATTGCTTTGCTACAATGAGAGACCAGTAGAGATTATGTAAAGTAAATTTGTATGGGACCTAGTATGGTTTTCTGAGCTCACATTCTAATAGAGGAAACAACATACAAGTTATGTACATACAAAATATACAGAAAGAAAATTAGAAGTAATTTAGAAAGAAAAGACTAGTGGTAGAGATTGAGTAGGGAGGAGGAGACAGGACAGTCTTCTTGTAGAAGGTAGAACTCCAGTTGGGGTTTTCTGGGAAAGATCCTGGAGTGGTTTGCCATTTCCTTTTCTACAGATGAGGAAACTAAGACCAACAGGGTCAAGTGATTTTCCCAGGGTCATAAAACCAATAAATATCTGAGGGCATTTTCAAATTCGTGACGATGAGTCTTCCTAATGTCAGGCTCTGTATTCTAGCCACTCCATCACCTACCTGCCTGATGATGTGTTTAAGATGGTACTATAAATAGCTTAAAATTTGGCCCTAAATTACATATACATACATATATGCCAAATATAATTCACATCATTGTTTTGTTGGCAATGATTTTTATTAAATCCTTTCCTTCTGTCATAGAATCACGACTGTGTATTGGTTCCAAGGCAGAAGAATGGTGATGATTAGGCAATGGGGGTTCAATGACTTTCCCAGGGCTACACAGTTAGAGAATATCTGAAATTTGAACCTAAGACTTCTCATCTCTTGGCCTCTCTTGATCCACTGGGCCACGTACCTGCCCCCAGTGGCATGTTTTAAATAGACAATAGTTGTTCCCAGGAACATAAATGTTCTAGTGTTCTTGTTATATACTTGGGTGCGTGTTATACATTTGTAGAATGTGAATAACCCATGAGTACAGAACTGAATTAAAGACTTTACCATAGTCAATAATTGTAGCATAAATATGGCATTTTCAAATATTTTGTTCCCTAATTTCCCTTAAGGTTGTTTTTTTTTTTGCTCTTCAGCCAATATATTGTTTTCTTATAAATGTTTATAGAGTTTTTTAGTTATAAAAACTGTGAATACTTTGTACCAAACTGTATAAGTACATAATTGACTTATATTGCATGGATCATTAGTGTTTTTGTATTTGTTTGTAGTAAATATGTGACTTCTTCTTATAAGAAAAATGGGATCAAGGTCGTATCTAGTATTGATAACTAGCCCTTTATACGACTTTAAGGTCTGATGAGAGGTCCAGTACCCTGTCCTCTTTTCCACCTAGTTGTCTTAAGAAGAAGCTGGTGAAACTATGCAAATAATTCATTTCTTTTTGAAGTATGGCTCTAATCTGATTCTATAATTCCTCATTTTGCTAATAAGATAATTTGTTAGCCCCTCTTGATATAATTATTCTGTCATTGGCCATATTAATAGTATTTCTACTCTGCATTTGAACCAATCTGAAATTTCTTTATGTTGGACTTCTTATAACCATATAGAGACAATCATATGTTTTCAAAATCCTCTTCTCTGGGCATTTTCTTTCTCCTTTAATTCATTTTTTGCTTCACAAGCCATTGTAGTAAAGTTTTAAAAAAATCAAAATTCATTTTTTTAAATTGCTTTAACTCCTTGTATCACTTTACTCATTTAACTTTACTTTTAATGGTTGATTATGAGAATCTATATTTCTGGCAATCCTTCATTTTCTGTATGTTATCCTAAATTTTTTTGACTTTTAAAAACTATATGATGTTCATGTTTTCTACTGGGAAAATTAGCTAGATATTGGCAAAATCTTCTAATGCTTCTTTTTGCATCTCTTTAATAGCTTTCTCAAGTAATTTCTTTCATGGTTGTGTTCGACACTTGTCCTTAGTAGTATTCCTTAAGAGAAAGACGATAAATAGATTCATAACAATTCTTTTTGTGGTAGCCATGAACTGAAAACTAAAGGGGTACTCACTTATGGAGGAATGGCTAAAAATTGTGGCATATGAATATAAAAGAATATTATTGAGTTATAAGAAATTACAAAATAGATGGTTTTAGAGAAAACTGGAAAGATCTCTGTGACCTTTCTGAGGCAGAATAAGGAGTATAATTTATGCAATAACACCATTATAAAGAAAAAACAAGAACTTCGAAAAACTTTAGAACTCTAATAAATGCAGGGATAAACTACAATATCTAAGGGTTTCAGGCAAAGCATACCACCCATTGTTTTCCATTTCCTTGAATTGTAGAATTATATATGACCAATGTGGGGATTTGTTTTCCTTGATATACATATTTTTATGAGAATTTTTTTGTATTATTTAGTCAAGTGGGACAAAGTAGAGAGAGAGAGAGAGAGAGAGAGAGAGAGAGAGAGAGAGATACTGAATGCATATAAAAACAACATTTTCAAAAAGAGTATTCCTTCACAGGTCAGCTTTTTCTCTTATGGTTCTTACTGTGGTAGTAGCTACTGCCTATTCTATTGTGTACAAGTTCTGAATTTTTTTTATTCTCTTTGTCAGCTCTTGTGAGAGAATACATTCGTTCATGATGGTTATATTAATTATCAGCTTTTAAAAATTACTCTGTTTTGTTGGTATTGTTTTACTAATTGGATTTATGCTATCAAGATCAAGAAGAGCTTTTAAAAAATTCCAGTTTAAATATGACCACTTCTCTTGAAAATCATTTATGGCACAGGTATTGTATTTATCATCTGTTTTTTTTATTAGATAGAATTGGTGGAGTTGGTTGTTACAATGAAGATTTTCAGTGTCTTTAGGCTTCAACTTTTCCCTCTACAGATTATATTAACTCCTCAATTTCCACTCATTTAATTTAACCTAGGTTTAGAAATGAAGTTATGTCTTATGATTCCCCTGCATTGATCCACTTATATTGTTGTGTTACTTGGAGCTGACTGCAGTATTGATGAAAAGCAGTCTGAAGCTCTCATATATAACTGCTAAGATCTGTTTTCATTTTTTTTTGTTATGATATGGTATCAGAACAAAATAAAGGAATTCCTATCTTTAGACCTTTAAGAGATGGACCATGTTATAGGGATCTATTTAGATGACAATAGTGTGGAATGCTCAATTCTCCATCTACAAGGGAAACTGGGATTTCTGTCTTTGTGGAAAGTAAGGCAGGGGTTTTTGGGAAATTATTCCTTTATTCTCCTATTTTCAAGATTGGTATTGGTGGTAGAAGTTTATCTATCTCTACCAGTAATTTATCAATCTATCATTTATTTATCACAAATAACATATTTATAATTTAGGGGTTCAGTACTCTTCTGGGGTTCAGCATAAAGTAATCCTCTCTATTTTTTTGAATCAGCAATTGGACCAGGAGAATAATAGTTAAGGCTTGGCAAGCTCAACTCCTCTCCCAACAAACACTTTTTATACAAAATATAATCATTAATGGTAAAAATATATTTATCTAATCAAACATTAATCTACAATTGGGGACATAATATATATTAAGTTAGATGTTATTACACAAAAGAGTCAGAGAACATTGCAACTCAGGAGCAAATTGAACTTTTAACTTAATCAATGAGGGAATAATCTCACCCCAAAAGTTTGCCCTTAGTAGTCTCTGGGGGTGTCGACTTTGGGAATCAGGGGTGATATTAGGGGTACTGACTATCACACATGTATTAGTTCCAGGGACTCCTGTTAGGGTCTCTTTCCACTTTTCCAAATTTCTTCTCTGAAGTCTCTTCAACAATTCAAAATCACATATTCTTCCACTTACATGGCATTACAGGTTCAGAGGTTCCTTGACCAATCAGGAGTCCTAATTCCCTACACAGATACAGCATCAACTGTTTTTTTTTAATTAAATTAAATTTGATTTTAAAAATATTTTTCATGTTTACTTGATTCATTTTCTTTCTCTCTCTTCTTTCCTCCCCGCCGCCAAGCAATTCCACTGATCAATTAATTATTTTTGTAGAAACTATCCTAGCGAATCTAGGCAAGGGTTCTATTTCATTTACACTCGTGATTCAAAACTATCTGAAATGATCTCTTTCAGGTGAAGTATTATTATTTAGGAGTTTTTGCTTGAATCTTACCATCTCCTGTTACCAGAAAATGAAGGAGCAACGCCCCCCCCCCAAATGTCCTGGGTGTCAAGCTGATCATTGTGATGGTGTCAAGCAGGATCAGCCTGAAAATCTAAGTCATCATGTCTATTTCTTTCCTTTTAAGGAGCAATTATATCGCACTGAATGGTGTGCTAACCTGATCAATGTTTTCATCAGAGTCCTATTGTCTAGTTTTTCAGGGTTCTAATAAGCCTTCACAACTACTTTAATAGTCTTAGGACTCACAAAGTTCCTATATTATGCTGGTTAATAGCATTTTGTTGCTATTTTGCTGGCACCTGATTATCCCTTTATCACATGGACTATGTCTTGGACTTTGAGGGGATGGTGATGGTGATGGTGATGTTGATGGTGATAATTATAGTCTAATGAGAATTGATTAGATGAGGAGGAATAGAAGACTTGATTCCTGACTTTATCCATACCCTTAACTTACCATGTGAGCCTCATTAGGTTCACTTAATTACAGCAAATCTCACTTAATTCTCTCTTTGCTCATACTATACATCAGACACTGTACTAGTTACTGGGTATAGAAAGGCAAAAATGAAAACAGTCCTTATCCTCAAGGAGCTTATATGCTACTGGCATAAATAGAATAAAAAAATTTTAAATTTACATTGAAAAATAAAAATATTTAGAGAATTTCTTACTGGTAGGAGGGACATTTGGGATCACTAAGTCTCATCCCCTACATATTACATAGGTGAGGAAATTGGACCAAGAAAAGGGAAATGACTTGTCCAAAGTCATATAAATAATATTCTCATACAAAATGTGATTTATTTCAAATATCACAAAGTCTAACACCTACCCAGATATTAAATTTTTAGAATGAATAGATTATACCTTTAATGGTACAATTTGGAAAGCTTCTTCTTTCAAAGAGAAAATTAAATGAAATAGTCCATTAATACCAAGAAAAGAGTGTTCACTCTTCTGTGGACTGATTCGAGAAGGAAGTCTGATTGAGGTACTTTCATTTTATTTTACATTTTATATCTTTTAAAAATTAGACTGAAAAAATATACCATTTGGATAAGGATATGGTTGTCATCTTGGTTTTTTATACCTGATTTTATCAGGTATAAAAAATAAAATATGACATAATAAGTATCGACCTCCTTTGTAACTATAGAAAAAAATATGAGTAAAGATTCATTTGTTTTAGGAAGAGAAAAGTCTCAGGAAGGTATGTTTTGTGATTTTTATCAGGAGTGTAAAAACATTACATAAAATAGAGAGGTATTGCATGCTGTCTTTCTCTTTCTTTCTCCTTTTTCTCTCTCTCATATACACAGTACAGAGGAACCTGCAAACATATATAGGAGGGACACAGATCTGGTCTTATCTATTGTTCCTGGTCACACTCAAAAACTTTACCTGGCTTCTCCTTTTATTTATCCCTAAAATCCATACAAATTCATCCCTCCAAAGTATACCTGCTAAGCATTCATTCTATCTACTTCCCTTTTCGACCCTGGCTAATTTGAGAAATTGGATCTGAATTCTGTGTGTGTGTGTGTATATATGGAAAGAGGTATTCTAGAGTTCACCTTTTATATTCTGCTTCTCAGGATTAAGACCTGCTTTTGACATACACACACACACACACACACACACACACACACACACACACACACTCAATTCAGATCCAATTTCTCTAACACTTTTCAAAGAAAGGGCAGTCAGAGGAACCTCCTTACATATATAGGAGGGGCACAGATCTGGTCTTGTCTATGGTTCCTTGCCACACTCAAAAACTTTGCCTGGCTTGTCCTTTTCCCTGTCCTTAAAATCCATACAAATCCATCCCTCCAAAGCATACCTGCTGAGTATTCATTCTATCTATTTTCCTTTTTGACCCTAGCTAATTTGAGAAATCTCTGTAAAATCAACCAGCCTTGTCTCAATAGTTCTTAGTAGCCATTTTGATTAGTAATCTTAAGGTAATTTCCATTGGAGCTGTCTCTCATTTATAAAGATCAATGACACCTAGATCCTAACCCTGGATCTACTACTAATTGGATCTCTGATCTTCATAAGTCATTTCTCCTCTATGACCTTTCCCTTTTTATTGGTAAAATGACAGCAATGGAACTGGATGACCTGAAGCACCTCACCAACCCTAATGTAGAGATTCTGTGAGTCTTCCAAGGATCTCATACTTTCTCTTCTTAGCCTGAACCTCATTTTTCTTTGTCTTGTCTACTATCCTGGCATATGGATATTGTGAAATTTATGAGATAATGAATGTGATTGTCCTTTGTAAACTGTAAAGTGCCAGGCAAATGGGAGTTATGATGATTAAAATGGAGAGGGATGAAAAAATGGAAAGGAATCCAAGTACACTGACTATTCATTCAAATGATGAAGTGAAACTAAAAAAGAATGAGGTAGCAGTGACTACAAAAAGACATCTTGTACTTTCTAACGTTATTAATGAAGTTAGGATTCATCCTAATAACATTGGTATGAAAAGTAATGCCATACACATTGCCACTGGAATGTCATCATCATTCATTATTAAGATATAGTCATTAAGCTGATATACTGCCAACATAAAGAAAAAAGTCACAAATTCTGGGGAATAAAAATTTCTTTGGAATGAGGATTGGGAGGTGCCTTGCTTGTTGGTTTTAGCTCAACACCTGTGATTTAATTGGCACAGGGAAACCCCAGTGGGCCAACACCTTCTTTTGAGTAGTGTTATAAAGAAGTAGGGTAATCTTGGTTAAGGGAGGGATAAAGGTGATGAGGTGATTGGAGGGGGAATGAAAGGGATAGCTGAGTGTAGGGATGAATGAGGTAGGTGGTATACAGGAAGGTAAGGGAATGGATGGGAGTATAGGAAGGCAGCTCAAACAGGCTTATTCACTGAAGGCTGGAGACAGAGGATACTGAGGAAATAGGCTGGGTTCTTCAGGCAAGGAAGATATCTCTGAAATGCAAAAGGAGTTGGGCCAGTCAGAAATATTTTCAATCTGGCTGGAGGGCTTCTCTTGTTAATTTCTAAAATCCCTTGAGGGCGGAGTCAAAGGGCTCCTCCCTGCTAGTGAAACTGATGGCTGCAGGAAGTTTGGGGTAGGTACTTCCTGCCAAGATGGATGCCTACAGTTCCCTTAAGAAATAAAAGAAAATAATTCCTTCCCTCTTCAGCCTTTGCCTTAATCTTCAATACAATGATTCACCAGAGGCTTTGAGTAGGTAACAAAGGGGATTTATTAATGTCAGGGATAATCAGAAGGAGAGAGGGGTTTAGGGTTTTGTAATAGCTGCTGGGGAGAAAGCTGATGGTGGGGGAAGGGTCACAGGAGGGGGTTAGACTGAGAGAGGCTGGCTCTCCCAATCAAGAAGGTTTGACTGTCCTTTGAAATAAAGTATTTATCAAATCACTAAATTAGTGGCTTGTTTTAGGATGCTCTACTTGCCTACAGAAACTAAACCCATGATGTCCAACCACCAAGTCCACCCTTCCTCCCAGGGCCCAAAGGGAAATTCAGGGAAAATAGCAGGGATGTATTATGGAGAGATCAGGGAGAGGTCCAGAGAAATCAGATAGGTCCAAATATCCCAAAAGACAGAAACACAGGCCAAGGCAGAGCCAAAAGCAAAGCCAAAGCCAGAAGGCAAAAGCCCATCAGTTGGAACTTCAGCCCTATTTATAGCCTCAGTCTCCAACTGACTTTCTGAAAATTCTAAAACCCTAACTACCAGGGCTGCTTACAGTTGAACTTACAAGAGCGAAAGGCTTCTGCTAGCAACCCTGTATTACAGCAGCAATTCACCAGCAAGTTTAGAGCTGAAAACAGTGTTAGAGGCCAATGATCTACTTCACCTCTTTTGTTGTTCAGTTGTTCAGTTTCAGTCCAACTCATTGTGACCCCATTTCGGATTTTCTTGGCAAAGTTACTGGAGTGATTTGCCATTTCCTTTTCCAGCTCATTTTACAGACTAATTAGGATTGTTTATAGATGAGGATCTGAGAGGTTAGGTTAACATGCTCTAGGTCATAAGAAGCAGGAATTGACTCCATGTTATCTGACACTAAAACCAGTGCTCTTTCTCTCCTGTACCAAGTGGCTTCTCTAACTTTAGGAATTAGAGAGCTGCCTGTCTCATACCTGTGGAAAGTGTCATCTCTGTCTGACTCATCCTAAGTGATGAGAGAGAGACTGTCAACCCAAAGCAATTCTATGACTATTTGTTAATTACCAATCATTTGCCAAGTATTGTTCTAGGTATCTAAAGATTAAAAGATTTAGGTTTTCAAAGCATCATCCGTTCCAAAATACCTCTGCTACTATTTTCCCGGAGATTCTCACCCTTTGATTCACTCCATTGTTTTGAGGCAATGTCTCCATAAGGTCTCTGTTAAAATCCAACTCTATTATTTGTATTAGACTTGTATTAGGACAGATTAGTTTATTATATTAAGAGAATAAGACCTTGAGGGAACAAGACAGAGAATGAGTAATTTATGTTGAAGTACAAAGAGTTGGGGAACACTTAGAACCTGTGCTGATGCTCCAAAGGCAGGCTATAGTGAGTGACTCACCACAAACCCAGGGTAGTAGAAGAATGCTAGGTGCCTGAGGAGTAGTCTTACTCAAGAGTAATGGGGTGTGCATGTAGGGGAGATCGGTGTGTTGATATTTCAGTGAGAAATTTTTCAGTGTGGTAGGATAGAAGAAGTGCTAGATTGGATGGGACAAAATCAGATCTGGACTTAAATTTAACTAATTTAGAATTTATTAAGTACACATTATGCACATAACACAAAAAAGAAGTCCATGAACTCAAGAAATTTGACTTTAACTGGATTTCTTACAGCTTACTGTTCTACCAAGTGCTCACAGAGCTACCTTAGGAATACTCCAAAGCTACCTTCAATGCTACCCAGTTACATTTATGAAGACCACATTTATGGCACAGATGAGATGAGTTAGTTATGAACTAATTACTAGTTGTTAGAAAGTGGTTGATTTAATTGCACAAAAAAAGAAGGAGAAAGGGAAGGTGAAGATAAAATGATCAGCATACTGAGGATAGAGTCTCAGAATAAAAAGCACTTGGAAGCAACCAACAACGTGGCTGACCTGCTTTGCAATTTGTTATATAGATAAGGTTATGCAACTGGAATTGTTTATTATTGTCCTTCTCCACAAGATGGTAACCCAGGGAGCAAATAAAGCAGAAAATGTTGAATCCTAGCTCTGGAACATTCTCAATCATAAGCACTTTAAGGATAGGAACTTTGTCTTCTACATTTTTGTGTTCTCTTAGGGACATTGAATCAATCTTGCATATTTTAGATGTTTGGTGACTGTTGGCAGATTGATGGATGAATTGACTGAAAATGAGAGGGAATTTGGGCTCTCTTCATTAATAAATAATATAAATAATAATAATTATTACATGGCTCAAATATTCCACAGTAATTTAGGAACAAGTTGCTAGGAACTCCATTAGCTTCTTCTCAGGAATAAGTCTGATGCTTCTTATGTGAAAAAATCCCATATTTCTTACCAAAGTATAAAAACAATAGCAGCTCTTCTAAATATAGATGATTTCTATATTTGTATTTAATACAAAACATTAACGGCATACAATGAAAAATTATATTCACTGGCAAGAATATATTGTCCGAGAGTTTCTTAGATAAAGTCTCATATCTCAAATATATAGAAAACTTTGTCAAATTTATAAAAATGAGTCATTTCCAGTAGATTAATGGGCAAAAGATATAAACAGAGAATTCTTGGATGAAAAAAATCAAAGCTATATATAGCCATATGAAATAATGCTCTAAATCCTTACTGATTAGAAAATAATAAACTGGAGGAATTCCATGTGAACTGGAAAGACGTCCAAGAATTGATGCAGAGTGAAAGGAGTAGAGCCAGAAGAACATTGTACACAGAGACTGATACACTGTGGTAAAATTGAATGTAATGGACTTCTGTACTGGCAGCAATGCAATGACCCAGGACAATCCTGAGAGATTTAGGGGAAGGAATACTACCCACATTCAGAGGAAGAACTGCAGGAGTGGAAACAGAAGTAAAACAACCGTTCAAACACATGTGTTGATGCAGACATGGTTGGGGATGTAGGCACTAAATGACCACACCAATGCAACTATCAATAATATGTAAATAAGTCTTGACTGATCACACAGGTTAAAACCAGTGGAAATGTGCGTTGGATATGGGGGGAACGGTTGAAGGGGGGGGGAAGGGGAAAGTAAAAACAGGAATCGTAACCATGGAAAATTTTTCTAAAAATATAAATACTTAAATCTGAAAAAAAAGAAAAATACAAATCAAAACAACTCTGATATTATCATCCCACACCCATCAGATGGGCTAAAATTATAAAAGGATGAAATGAAAAATTTTGAGGAGGTATAAAAAAACAGGAACATTCATATTCTTGCTGAAACTGTGTACTGATCCAACTATTTCAGAGAGCAATCTGGAATTATGCTGAAAGAGTAATAAAACTGTATATTCTTTGACCCAGCAACACCATGATTAGGTCTGTTTCCCAAGGAGATTGGGGGAAAAAGAAAAAGAAACTATATGATCAAAAATATTTATAGCAGATGTTGGGAATCTGTGGAAGGTCTGCACTTTTGGGGACTTTCTTCTGGAGAGGGGCGAGGAGGGAGTCCGCGAGGCTTCGGCAATGGAGACGTTCTTCTCCCTGACTCCTTGGAACGAGAAGACCCTGCTGGACTAGTTGCGGGTGTACAAAGAGGAAGTCTCCCCACCTTGGGGCTCCCACCCCCTGAAGGACCACAGTGTGACATAAGCAGAAACCCTGAAGCCAGAGGGAATGGCCCCCGGGACCCAGAGGCCCCCCTCCCAGGGGCCAATAACATTCAAGGATGTGGCTGTTGACTTCACCCAGGAGGAATGGTGCCTGTTGGACCCTTCACAAAAAAAGCTGTACAGGGAAGTCATGCTGGAGAATGTGAAGAATCTACTCTTCGTGGGTCAGTTGTCTTTTAAATATACAAAATGTGGAAAGACTTTGACTTGGAAGGAAAAACTTGCTGAACATCAGAGAATCCACACTGGAGAGAAACATTATAAATTTAAACAATGTGGAAAAGCTTTCACTTGGAGGTGGAAGCTTGCTGAGCATCAGAGAATCCACACTGTAGAGAAACCTTATAAATGTAAACATTGTGGAAAGGCCTTCACATGGAGGGGAAAACTTGCTGAGCATCAGAGAATCCACACTGGAGAGAATCCTTATGAATGTAAACAATGTGGAAAGGCTTTCACACAGAGCCACCATCTTGTTTCACATCAGAGAATCCACTCTGGAGAGAAACCTTATGAATGTACACAGTGTGGAAAGGCATTCATATACAAGGTGAATCTTGCTTCACATCAGAGGATCCACACTAGAGAGAAACCATATGAATGTAAACAATGTGGAAAAGGTTTCAAAGAAAGGGTCTTTCTTGCTAAGCATCAGAGAACCCACTCTGGAGAGAAACCTTATGAATGTACACAGTGTGGAAAGGCTTTCACAGAGAGGGGCTCTCTTGCTAAGCATCAGAGAACCCACTCTGGAGAGAAATCTCATAAATGTACTCAATGTGGAAAGTCTTTCAGAGAGAAGGGTTTTCTTGCTAAGCATCAGAGAACCCACTCTGGAGAGAAATCTTATGAATGTAAACAATGTGGAAAGGCTTTCAAACGGAAGAGCCATCTTGCTTCACATCAGAGAACCCACTCCGGCGAGAAACCTTATGAATGTACACAGTGTGGAAAGGCTTTCCTGCACAAGGTGGATCTTGCTGCACATCAGAGAATCCACAGTGGACATAAACCTTATCAATGTAAACAATGTGGAAAGGCTTTCACACAGAGCTCTGGTCTTGCCGTACATCAGAGAATCCACACTGGACATAAACCTTATGAATGCAAACAATGTGGAAAGGCTTTCACAGTGAGAGGCTCTCTTGCTAAACATCAGAGAGTCCACTCTGGAGAGAGACCTTATGAATGTACACAATGTGGAAAGGCTTTCACAGAGAGAGGCTCTCTTGCTAAACATCAGAGAATCCACTCTGGAGAGAAACCTTATGAATGTATACAATGTGGAAAGGCATTCAGAGAGAGGGGCTCTCTCACTGTACATCAGAGAATCCACTCTGGAGACAAACCTTATGAATGTAAACAATGTGGAAAGACTTTTACACGGAATGGCTATCTTGCTGTACATCAGAGAATCCACACTGGAGAGAAACCTTATGAATGTAAACAATGTGGAAAGGCTTTCACAGTGAGTGGCAATCTTGCTAAGCATCAGAGAATCCACCTTTGAGAGAAACCTTATGAATGTTATAAATTCTGATAGACTTTCTCTTAATGCTCCACAGTTGCTTCATGTCCGAAAATCCCCACTGAAGAGAAACCTCATGAATGAGGCTGAGCTTACAGTTGACGGTCTTAATTTTAACTGAGCATCCACACTAGAGAGAAACTTGATGAATGTGATCAGTGTAGTAAGGTGTTTAGGGAACAATCATCTTTTATTTCCTAGGAGGAATTCCGTTTGAGTAGAAAGAAAAATATTGAAATGAGAGTCCATAGTTTGTTTAGTATGAAATGTTTTCTCAACAGACCAGTTCCAGATGGATTCCCTGTAGAAAGGCTTTCATCTCTTCATATGAAAAAAAACCTAATTGATGTGCTAAAGTTTATGTGTTTTTTTCAGGATGAGGGTGATCAATATCATTTTGAGAAATGCAAGTGATGACAAGTCTGAGGAATCAGCCCACATCTATTAGATTGGCTATTATGACAAAAAAGGAAATTGACAAAAGTTGTAGGAGATGTGGGAAGATTGAAAAAGGAATGAACTTTTGTAGTTGTGAACTAATTCAGTATTCTAGTGAGATCAATTTGGAACCATGTCTAAAGGGCATTAAAAAACAGATATGGAAAGGATTTATATGTATTAAAAATACGAAACACATGGTTAAGATGGAAGCAGAGCAAAAAACAGCTGCTTAACCTCTCCTAACTCACACATATAATACTCCTCAAGAGGACATAAAAACAAATCCAGACGAACAAAGGTACCCCACAGCAGGACGCAGCATTGAAAGTATGTGGGATCAGGACATTTCCGTGCTATAACAGGGTGAAGTAGCTCTAAATAAACAGGAGCTGAGGAACCTCCTTCCTCCCTTCCCCCCCCCCCCACACCACCAATATGGCCAAGCCAGTGCACAAGAGTTAGCAAGTTTGCAGTACCCATTAAGTCCCTTGGCAGAAACCTGGGATCACCAGGGCCTGCTCCTGAGAGCAGCAAGACTTAAGACCCAAAGAGGCTAAAGAAAGCTCGGACTTTAAACACAGACCTTGAGCACAGGTGTGGGCACGGATCCTGAGCGTAGGTGCGGATCTAGGGTGCGGACCCAGTGCAGAGGGGTGCATGACTGTGGAAACAGTGCCCTGAGGTTGTTAAAGGAGCTTTGGGCAGAGAAACAAGCAAGGGGACCAGCAGGAGGCTTGACCCTGAGAACAACTAGACCTGTGACCTCAGGAGCCTAAAGAGTGCAGACAGACTCTAGGTGTGAGGATAAAGCTGAGAGGCCATGTGGCTCACAATGGCAAGCCAGACACAAAAATCCCAGAAGAGAAAGATCAAGAAGAAGTCTTTTAACACTTGACAACTTTTACCAAGAAAAAATCCAGACAACTGAGCAAACAGCAGAGGAGAACAAAGTAACCATATCTAAACCTTCCCCCCAAAATGAAAACTGGTCACAAGCTCTTGAAGAATTCAAATCTGAGATTATGAGAAAGATGTAAGAGATCTGGCAAGAAAATAACAGTTTAAAAGGCAGGATTTAGCAATCGGAAAGTGAGGCTCAGAAATCAAATGAATTGATAAGCAAATTGAAGACCAGAAATGACCAACTGGAAGCCATGAAGAACCAAATAGACCAGATTGAAAAGGAAAACCAAAAGATTATAGCCGAAAACCAGTCTCTAAAGGCTAGAATTGGGCAATTCAAAAAAGATACCCCCAAATCAAAAGAATTGATAAGCAAATTGGAGACCAAAATCAAACAGCTGGAAAATAGGATAGACCAAATCAAAAAGGAAAATGAAAAGATTATAGTACAAAACTGGTCTTTAAAGACAAGAATTGGGCAAGTAGAAGCCAATGAACTCTCAAGACAACAAGAACAAATAAAACAAAGTCAAAAGACTGATAAAATAGAAGGAAACATGAAATATCTCACTGAGAAATTGACAGATCAAGAAAACAGGTCGAGAAGAGAGAATTTGAGAATCATTGGTCTTCCTGAAAAAGCAGAAATTAATGGAAATTTGGACTCCATACTAAAAGAAATCATTCAGCTAAAGTGCTCTGAAATTCTACAACTAGAGGGCAGTAGAGACATTGAAAGGATCCATAGATTGCCCTCTACTCTAAACTCTGAAAAGATAACCCCCAGGAATATAATAGCCGAATTCAAGAGCTTCCAAGTAAAAAATATTTTACAAGAAGCCAGAAAGAGACAATTCAGATATCAAGGAGGACAAATCAGGATCACACAGGATCTGGCAGCCTCCATACTACAAGACTGCAAGGCTTGGAATATGATATTCAGAAAGGCAAGACAACTGGGTCTACAACCAAGGATCACCTACCCATTAAAGCTGACTATATACTTCCAGGGCTAAGTTTGGGCATTCAACAAGATAAAAGATTTCCAAGTATTTGCACAGAAAAGACTAGGAGTAAATGGAAAGTATGATATCCAACCACAAAAAAATAAGAGAAACGTGAAAATGTAAATAAAAAAACAGAGGGGAAAGAAAAAAAATATTTATAGCAGCTCTCTCTGTGGTGGCAAAGAACTGGAAATTGAGATGATGTCCATCAAATGGGTAAAAGATTAATTAAAAAAAACATAGAAAGACCCACATGAAATTAATTTTTATTTTCAAGTTCACAAATCTATTAAATGGCAGAGGCAACATTTAAATATAGCTCTCCTTGACTGCAGGGTCGGCATTTTCTCAATTATACCATGCTGCTTTACAGGTCTGGCTCACTCTATTTTTCACTTTTCTTCCCAAAACCAAACTTCAAGTCAGCAGGTTAAATAAGGTGCCAAGAGGGAGAGTCCTTTTCCCAACCATCTTTAATTATAATGCCTTCCCTTTGTTCCAGTTGATCCTGTATATGACTTTTTTCTATCAGGAGTTGTTTTCATGTTGTCTCTTCTGTCAGACTATGAGCTCCTGGAATAGGGACCAACTTCAGTTCTTCTATCTCCATCTTTTACCATAGTGCCTGGCACCTTGTAAGAGATTAACAAATGTTTATTGACTGACTTATTAACTAAAGATAACCCCCCTATTCTTCAAATTTTTGCTATTTACTAATTCTAACTATGCTTTTCTTCTTCACTTGTGACTTACATTTTACATGTTGCAAACAAAAAGCAGTCTGTGTTCACTTGATCAGAACCAAATAAACAGGTCTGAACTCTTCCCAGCTTCACCTCTGTCGGAACGGTTGGGGAATTTTAATAATGAAAAACAGTTTCTGAATCTAAAGGCTCAGTCTTCCATCTCCTCCATAGAAGTTTTCTTTAATTCTTAGTTGACTGCACAGAGATTCATATCAGTTTTTGTGACTGTCGGATAAACTGTGGGAACAGACAAGATGGCCCTCCAAGTCTTTAAGTTTTACTTCTACTTTAAAAAATAACAAGTTTTCTCTTTCTTTTTGAGGCAGCTACAACATGGGGCCCCAGGAGACTGGTCCCTAAACATAATGTCTCAGATAATCACCATTCATCGAATTTGCCTGCCCAGGAGGGACTAGAAAATGTGTCACTCACCAATTAACTCTGATGCAAAATCGGTCACATCTTTTCACTGGGTGGAAAATATTTTTAGTCATAGGCATTAGACCTGACAAAGCAGCTGGAAAAGGAAACACTTCTTTCTTGTATTTTACCATTGTCCTCTTCCTTTTTTTTTAATGGCTGAGATTTCTGCTGCTGATGTTGCTCTTTTCTTTTCCAAAGATGCAATGGCATAATGCCATGGTGACACGTCACTTTCGTGCATATTCACTAAACATTCAAGTTTTAAAAGTAAGGCTAGAGGGGAGGGGAGGGGAACTTTAGAAATTGCATTATTTCATAGTACAAAATATGTCCAATGGCCAAGAGTAGAACACATTTCCCCTTGAAAATAATTACTCCAGACAGGCAATTTGTATCAGAATATCCCTCTAGCAACAAATATTAGAGTGATGGAATGTTACAGATACTGCTTCTGACTATGATGTGTAGAAGCATGGAAGTCAGTACAGAGAGCTTGGCCCCAAGGCCCATTTGCCTATTGTATACATTTCCATTTCTATTCATATCTTAGTGGGTCTTGCTGTCACAATAGCTAGAGAAATCTGGATTTTCCTCAAAGACTGTGTGTGCTATTGTTATCTTTAGACTAAGGAAAAACAGTTATAATGCTTCTGTTATGCAAGGAGAGAGACATGGTGGAAAGCCAGGGAGTGCAGTAAGGGTGGGGAGGAATTTGGGATCAAGTAAATGGACTGACTTCCATTCTAATCTATGCTATAATAATTTCTTTGTTACTTATCATAGCCAAATATTCAGTTAATAGGGATTTATTACCAATAGAATAAAAAGATAACCAATTTAAAATAATTATAATTAAATTTTTTTGTTGATGAGAGAAAGGCATGTCTGGACTTATGATTCTGTGGGTGTTAAGAACTCCTATCATGAAAATGCTCCCATGAATTTTGTGGGTTTTGCTTTCTTGCTTCGGTCTGTTAAATAAATTAATTCTTACCTTCAGAGTGAGCATGAATTACTTAGTGCAATGAGAAGTATTAAGAGATACCTAGCAGTCTGAAGTGATGAGAAACAAGTTGGGGAGATGTAATAAGACAGATTATTATTTTATTAACTTTAAATAGCTTCTCCTTATGTCATGGCATGGCAGGGCTATGTTGATAATTCAAGCAAATATTACATTCCTATTGGGTACAAATACTTGGTGAAATTTTAGGCAGCTAAAGAATACGCTGTCATTTTATTGTTAGAGAGTGAAGGAATCTAATCCTAAATAAATTGAGCCTTAATCAGGAGTCCTTAGCAACTATGAACTCAGGACAATAAATAAGTGTGTCAATAAGTTCACTCTAGCATTTAGTCACAAGAGTTACTAAAAGGAATATAAAAGGCTGGATCTTTCTTCAATGAAATATAAAGAACCAGGAGAACTTTTCTATTGTTTTCTACAAATTTCAGAATTTTGCTGAATTTGTTATACTGTATATTTGTCTGCTACTTCCAAGTAATAATCATCTTTGTGCAAAGCAAAGTGGAAAAAACTGATCAAATGTATCTATAGTGTCTAAATTAGCAGTTCTCAAAGTATGACCCAGGGACTTCTGGGAGTTTCCCTGACCATTTCATTGGGTCCATGAGGTCAAAACTAATTTCATAATGATACCTAAATGTGTTAAGTTCTAAGAAGGTCAATATTGATAGATACATATAATGGTACACTGGTGGTGTTTAGCAATCACACCTCAAAAATGTACATATGGTACACTTTTAAGTTTAATCTACATTATTAACATTTTCTAGATCACTTTATTAAATTTAGACGATTAACAGAGCTATAAGTCAAGCCCTATTTTGTAGCATTTGACATTTTCTGAGATCTAAAATGCTCATGATAAAAATTTAGCTAATGGCTCTTTAGAGCTGGTACAAGCTGGCTCCAGCACATCCCTGAATATAATGTACATAAATAAAAATTCTTTGAAGGAGAGAGACCATGATAATTTTTAAGAGTATAAAAGGCATTGAGAACAAAAAGTTTGAGAACATCTGCTCTAAGTTATCAAAGAGAATGAAGTATTATGTAAAAAATATGAAAGTGCTCCAAAGAGAAAATTAAAAAGAAAAAAAGACAAGTAAAAGTTAAAGGATGTCGAATAGTGATAGTTGGTGATTTTTAACTGATGGACATTGAGGCTGTTGCTTGTCATTTTAACAAAAGAGAAGTTTATTGTTTTCTAGAGATACATATCCAGGACATAAAGGAAAGCCTAAGAGACTCATCAGACCTGACAACCACAACTCCTTTTTGGTGATTTATGTGGCCACAGATGGTGTCTTAAAAAGGAACCTGTGAACATTGCTAAAGATTCAGAAGTTGTGACCAAAATAAAATGAAAATATAAGGCCTTAAAGGAACGATTAGTAATGTTTTCAGTACTACTGACAATTGATGGTAAAGTCTCTAGAAAAGAAAGGAAGATTTGGAATTGACTAGGTGGCCAGATGCCTTTAATTCCTTTTATTGGAAGGCTGAGGTTAGTAGATTGCTTGAATTCTGAGAAGAAGTAGGATTAGAGTAGATCAGATATCTGAAATAAGTATCAAATCAATATGTAATCTCTTAGGAATTGAGGACTGCCAGATACCCACATGAAGTAATCTGGCCCACACTGGGAAAGGAATAATTTGAAGCTTCTGAGGTAATCAAGAGTGGAATTGGTCTGTGAATAGCCCCAACATTTCTAGACGAAATGAAATAGGGAGACATATTCTCCTCCCATTCCCATTGCCTAAAAAAGGAATTGAATATTGGCTAAGCAGCTGATTTCTGAGAAAGGGTCTTATTGACCAGAGATGGAAGGTACCTAACAAAGGCTAATAAAAACATATTTGTGCTATGTGACTCTAGGCAAGTCACTTAACACTCATTGTCTAGCCTTAACCACTCTTCTGCCTTAGAACCAATATAGATTTTGATTCTAAAATGGAAGGTAAGGATTAAAAAAAACACATATTTACCTCCTCTGATCTGATCAAGAAGACACTAAATTGACATAGAGTCTAGTGAGGAGGAAACTACACCCAGGTAGAACCGCTAAGGGGCAGCTAGGTGGCACAGATGGTAAAGTGCTGTACCTGAAGTCAGGTAGACTCATCTTCTTGAGTCCACATCTGGCCTCAGACATTTAGTAGCTCTGTGAGCTTGGTCAAGTCACTTTATCCTGTTGCCTCAGTTTCCTCCTCTGTAAAATGATCTAGAGAAAGAAATGGCAATCACTGCAGTATGTATGTCAAGAAAACTCCCAAAGGAATTAACAACAAAAGAACTGCTAAGATGGATAACACAGTAGAATAACAGATACAATGGAGAGAGCATTGCTTAAAAAAGGACAAATAATTCATGTGAGATAATAGCTGCAAATTAAGAAGAGCAAGCCATAGTTTTGACCAAGAATTGATAAGCTGTTCTAATGGAGTAATTTTTTTTATTTCAATGAATAACATTTTTGTTCTTTTTTTGTTTAATGATATATTTTGCTATTAAAATTTCAACTATTTCAAGAGGAAGGATGACACAGTTGAAATAACAGTGGACTTGAACTAAGGAGACATGAGTTAAAATGCAGGCACTAAAACTTATTAGTTCCTGCCCTTGATGGCATCTTTATGTCATTTCTATGGAAATTAAAGGAGCTTTAACCCTCTCCCCCATACACTTCCCAGAGAGCTCTAACATTTTAATAACTGCTAAATTTTTCAGTGTGGATCTTATTTGAGAAGTTTTTTTATAGAGGAGTGCCCTTGGGAATTATCTGTGGTCTTATTCTAGTCTCTATTTTTATTGATAGCTTGGATGAAGTAATTGATGTATGCTCATCAAATCCATAAATGCCATGAACCTAGAAGAGATACTGGCAATATAGGGAAATCCCTGACAGGCTAGAACAGTGAGCCAAATCTAAATTGATGAAATTGAATGGGCATTACATGGGGGTTCAAAAAACTAAATTAAGTAGTAACACAGATCCAAACGATAGCTCCTGTTGGCCAGTTAATAAACATTTTTAAAGCACCTACTGTATGGCAGGGATTGGGGATACAAAGGTTCAAGGCAAAAGACAGTCCTGGCTCACAAGGAGTTAACAGCTGATGGCAGAAAGGACATGAATAAAATTATGTTTGGACAAGCTACATACAGAGTCATTTTGAAATAATCAGTGGAGGAAAGAAACTGGAAATAAGGGGGATGAGAAAGAAGGGAACAAGCATTTATTAAGTGCCTGCTATGTGCTAGACACTGTGTTGAGCAGTTTACAAATATGTCATTTGAGACTCACAGCAACCCTGGGAGATAGATGCTCTTATTAGCCCCATTTTACATTTGAGGAAACTGAGGCATACAGAAGTTAAGCATCTTGTGCAGCACATAGATAAACCTGAATTCAGATTTTCTTGATTCTAGGCTCAGCATTCTATCCACTTCACCATCTATGTGCCTCTTTCTTGGGAAAAAGCTTCCTGTAGAAGCTAGGATTTATCTGGGACTGGAATGAAGCCAGGAAAGTCAGGAGGTAGAGATGAAGAGAGAAATATTCCAGGAATAGTCACTTGCCAATAAAGATTGTAGCCAGCCAAAATGCCAGAAGTCAGGAGATGGAGAAATGTGTGGGGATCCCAGTGGATTACAACTCACTATGAATATACCATGTAACAGCTCAACCACCCATCTTCCACCCCTCTAATTCTACCCTAGGCTGCTATTGGACATTCATTCAGAACATCCATCCCAGGGCCACATAAGCCTCTTACAATCCTCTGCACACTAGTTAGTCACTCTGGTATTCTGGAGCTGTGCTGACATCCTCTGGCTCACACTTGTCAGTCAAAGCCTTCTTCTACTTGAGTTTTCTTTTCCTCTAGCATGAAACTAGGGAGAGAGAAGCAGAGAGGCTGGCATTGTCCGGGGCTTCCTTATTTCAAGCAATGAGGATATATGTTTAGCTTTACAAAGGCAAACTAATTTTACCATATTATTGGGTTTTTTTAAGTGGAATTCAGCCAAGAAGTTTTCTTTCCATTTACATAACTGAAACCATTTACAAATCAATCAATCACTGTATTTTTCACTCTTCTACCAGTCCTTTTATTCTCCTGCCAGCTGTTTTAGCATAATGTGGACACAACCCAACTCTGCTTTCTCTGCCTCCCTCTTGGCCTCTTGTACATCGATGTTTAACAGTGACATGATAAAGCTTTTCCAGGATGCTTCCCCTGTGAAATGTTGTTCTGGCCAATCTCCTCCTTTGCTAATATTGTTACCTCTTTTCTAAGTTCTGACAGACACTGAAGCCCCAACAGCAGCATTTTGCAGTGTCACTGCAGTGATACACAGAGGCTGGAGGGAAGCAAAGCAGCTGTTTGTCCCAGAGGCTTTGGGGGATTTTGTATGTTGATTTCCTTTTCTTTTTTTAAAAACATACTTTTTCTTCTTAACATTGTGCTTGGTTTTACTTTCAAATTGCCTGAAACAAATTGGATTCCTGTAGATCATTATGGAAATGACAATTGAGTTGCTTTCCTTTTTCTTTCCCCTTCCCCTTATTTCTCCCACTCACTCATAAGCTTCCAGATTTCAGTAACGTTCATGTGATGTTTTAAAAAATAGAAAGTCTTTTCTGATTTCTAAAACATGTTGACATGTCCTAAAGAATGCCCCATATCTATTCTTTCTTCTTATTGGTAGGCTTCCCCTTCTCCAGCCTATCATGAAGCCTGGATGTGCCTAATGTCTCTAGAATATTCATAGACCAATACCCACTCTGATTCGATTACACTGCAATCTCAATCCAGAGTGTAAAAAACAAGATGAAGTTTCTTTGAATATAATTGAGGACAGGGAATGGGGAGAGAGTGTGATGGAGGGAGCACTTCTTGTACCCTGTAATGGAGGATTGCCAGGGAAAGGTGCCTTAAGCAGTAAACAGGTGGGTGTGTGGGAGACAGGAATGACAGGAAGGGACCCAACAAGTAGGGAGACTAAAGTTTAACAGTGAAGGGGTATCTGTTATTGAATTGGCTGTTAGGTCCAACTGCCACTCTGAAGCACCAAGACTAGGCCTATGGTAATCAGCAAAGTAAAGGCAGGAGTTTATAAGTTAAGGCAACACATTTAATCAAGGACAAACTAAGATTAAGGATGGGAATAGGGTTTACTACACTTAAAAGCTAAGGGCAAACCACAGGGGCAGGGGAAGGACTTGCCTACACTAAACTAAGACCTAAGCCAGGCAGGGCCCAGAGAATAACAGGACTGGAGTGGGAATCCTCACAGTAGAGTCCAGAGATGTTTTCAGGATGCCAGGAATCAGCTCCTCCAGAACTGATGGTCCAAAGCAACCCAGTAGGGAGAGGAGCCTGCAAGCTGTCCACCAGATCACAGATCATTCCCTACTCAGTGCTATTGTGCAGGATAGATGTCCTCTGCTTCCAACCTTCACCACACTCCAGGATCCCAGGGAATCAGGGTGCAACTCCACAAGCTCTGAGGTCTCCCAGGGAATCAGTTACTGCCTGTAACTCCCACCATGGAGTCCTTCTTAGAGAATGCCAGCAACTTCCTGCTTCCCCATTCCATGTGGAATTCTCCAGCCCTTCCGGCTAGATCCATATTAACTTTATATAAACTAATACCTAAATAATCTCCACAACAACCCAAAGCCTGTATTATAGCCCCAACCCAAATGTTATTGGTATAAAACAAAATAGAGCAAATGAGAATTACTTATTCTCATTTATTATCAAATAAATAAATATTATTTATTACATTTACATTATTATAATAAAAATAAATTATTAAATAAAGAAATGTTAATTATTACAAAACAACTAGTTGTAGAATGGAGAGAGCTTGACTTGACATCAGGAATTTGTGGTTGTTCAGTGGTTTTTCAGTCCTGTCTTACTCTTTGTCATCTCTTCTTTTATATATTCTTGGCAAAGATACTGGAGTGGTTTGCCATTTCCTTCTTCAGCTTATTTCACAGATGAAGAAACTGAGGAAAACAGAGTAAGTGATTTGCCCAAGGTTATGAAGCTAGTGTCTGAGGCAGATATGAATTCAAATTCTGCCTCAGATACTTGTTAGCTGTGTGGCACTGAACAAGTACTTAACTTTTGTTAGCTTTTGTTTTCTTATCTGTAAAACAGAGATCATAATGGCACTTACTTCACATGGTTGCTGTGTGGGTAAAATGACTTAATTTTATATATGTAAAATGCTTTGCAAATCATAAAGCACTATATGAATTCCAGTCATCATCAGTATTATCATCATAACCATCATTATCATCACCACCACCATCATCATTATCATTACCATCATCATCATAACCATCATTATCATCACCACCACCATCATCATCATCAATCTTCTGAAGCCATGGTCAGGAGGCTGTAGCTACTATTACTGCAATGCAGGATCTATGCAAGACTTCTTGCATTTGGAAATTACCCTAGGCAATCCTGTCAGTTAGGAGAATGGAACTCTGGCCTGGCAGGTGCCAGTCCCAGGAGCTGACAGTTAAGCCCGGACTATAAAAACCCCTACAAAACCAACCTGCGGGTTCTGATTTCCTTGATCTCACCCAGATACCCAGATACCCCTGACTTCCCCTTGGGGACCCAGGGAGGTTGAAGGGAGGTTTGGCTTGTGGAATGTGGGCAGGATTTAGATTAGGGCAGTCTAGCAATAGGAACACACCCAAACCAATTTAACAATTACATCTGTAAGCTGGTGGATCATACAATACCAGGGCAGTGGCAGATTATCTCTGGCTGAGGGCTGGTTCCCTCAGCCTGACCTTACCTTCTAGGTCCATAGCCATTGTCAGTCGCCCCTAGCAACAGCATCTCAAGAGCCCTAAATCCTCTTTCCTCAGTTTCCCCTTCAAGTTTAAATAAAACCCTTAGCCTGCAACTGAGAGTTTCTGTGAATATTGTAACATCACCCTAGGCTAACGGGCTGAGGAGAGGGGAGAACATCAATCAGTTGACTTTAAAGGAAGTACTGGGCAAGCCTTCCTTGTATCCAGGAAGTATGTGAGCTCCACTTCCTGTTAAGTTCTGCCTCCACCCAACAGGAAGGCAGTAACTCCAGCAGGGAGGGATCCCTCACTCTCCACCTTAAAGGAGCCTATAGGTAGCAGGGAGACTGACTGGGCATCACAGCTCAGGCTACACATCACTGACAGTCTCAAATCACCTGCTACTGTAGTTACAGGCTCCCAGGCCCAGGTGACTCACTTGTACCACCAGCTCCCTTTTATTAGCCACAGTTATCCACTTGTTACATTACAAATACTAGAACATATGAATGTTAGGAAGAATATTGTCTTTTTTTCTCCTCATGAAAGTTACAGGACAATGGTCTTTTTTTTAGGGTGAAGGGGGAAGTGTCTTTTTGGCAATAGACAGCAATATTATTAGCAAACTGAACCCCACCAGAAGAAAAAAGCCAATTTTCTCAATAGAGAGAGGTACTTAAAGTGTCTGAATTTTGAGCTTAGTGTAAACATAAAAATCTACCAAAATGACTTTGGTAGTATAAACAAAACTCAATAGTAACGATGGAGATCTAAAATGCATTAGCATTCCAATAAGTAATATGGAAAAGCCTACCTTTTCTGGACCTTATTGTGCCTTGACATTGGGCTTTTAGAACTGTGGACATCCTAGCTTCTAGCAGAGAGAAATAACAGCAAACAGAGAGGCAGCTATTTTCTCCTAATGTCCAGGTGGGTCTGCCTCAGAGAAGAGTAAGTCTGATGATGATTCCCAGAAGTTATCTTCTAAGACAAGAGAAGGAGAACCATGTTGCCTTCTGATTCTCACCAGAGTAGGGGAGGCAGCTGGGTGACTCAGTGGATTGAGAACTGGGCCTAGAGATGGGAGGTCCTGGGTTCAAATCTGGCCTCAGACACTTCCTAGCTGTGTGACCCTGGCTAGGCAAGTCACTTAACACCCATTAGCTAGCCCTTATTGCTCTTCTGTCTTAGAACCAATACATAGTATTGATTCTAAGGTGGAAAGTAAGAGTTTGGAAAAAAAAGAATAGGAATACTCCTCTTCTGACACTATTATCAACACAGGCCCATATCACTTTGTGTCTAGAGCCTTGTAATAGCTTACTAGTTGGTCTTCTTATCAACAGGCTCTCCCCACTCTAGTCCATCCTCCACTAAACTGTCAAACTGATCTCAGAGCACACGCTTGATCATGTCACTTCCCAGTTTATCAACTCCAGGAGTTCTCTATTACTTTCAGGATCAAAGATAAAATCTTTCATTTGAATTAATCCCTTTATAATCTGCCCTTTTCCTATCTTGTCATTCTTATTAAACCTAACTCCTTTCTCCAAACACTGTGATCCAGTGATGCTGGCTTCCTTTTGCTCCTCACAAGTGATGTTCCATTTTCCCTCTCTGAGCATTTTCATTGGCTTTTCCTACTTGATTAACCTTGTCTTGGTGTCCTTGTCTTTGTTCAAGTCTCAGCTAAAGTCCCACTTTCCTCAAGAAGATTTTCCCAGTCTCCCTTAATCTTAGTACCTTCCTTTTGAGTTTTATTTCTAAATATGCCTTGTATATATCTTGTTTGTGTTGTTTCTCCCATTGGATTTGGCTGTTCTTTGATAGGAAGTTTTTTTTTTATCATTCTTTGATTCCTCAGCACTTGGCAAGTCACTGTAGGCATGGAATAAATGTTGGCTGAGGGGTAGCTAGATGGCTCAGTAGATAGAGAGGCAGGCTTGGAGATGGGAGGTCTTGGGTTCAAATCTGCCCTCAGACACTTTCTAGCTATGTGATCCAGGTCGTATAACCCTGATTACCTATCCCTTATCGCTCTTTTGCCTTGGAACCAACACTTAGTATTGATTCTAAGACAAAGTAAGGGAGTTTTAAAAATGTGGATTGACTTTACTGGACATGCTTACTAAAATTTATTCTTATTCTTCAGCTGCCCAGAAGGTCAGAGGCAACATTGTACCTTCTGCATCCCAAACTCTGAGGGCTGGTAAAGGTATCTCCTTCTTAAAGGACAAGCTTTCAGTTCTAAAATCAAGTCTGCATTATTGTAATGGAAAGCCATCACTTTATTCTGGTCAAATGATTTGGAAACTAAATCAGGCTAGTGGTAGTGGAGTAATTAATGACTTTTCCCTTTCCCAATTGCAAATAGGGAAAAAGGTCCTTAGTATCCATCATAATCATGATATGGCTAGGAATGACTAAGCAAACAGAGTCCTAATAGTGCTTTGGTTTGTGATTAGTCTTAGAATCTGTCACCAAAGCCCTTTGCCTTCTTCCCCTGGTTAAGCTTTTACCACTAGCTGCTGCTCTGAGAGACTGTAGTCATTTGAGAACCCCCACATGACCGTTCTGCATGGGGCAGCTATATGACCTCTGCCAGGAGGCTAGTTTCTCTGTCAGCCTTGCAGCTGTTACTTCAAGCGTTATGGGGACTTAGAGGCAATTCCATGAAGCAGCAATAGCTCACAGGGCAGTGGTCATTCTCCTGGAGGAAAGGGCTGGGATGCTCTGACTCTAGGAAACTTCAATTGGGTCCCATGGGGAAAATGGCTGGGCTGACTGCTAGGAGAACAGGAAAGCCTGCTAAGGGCACTCTCACTCCTTCCTCAGGGGTGGGTGTTCTAAAATTTGGACTTTGGCCAATTTCAAAATGGGTTCTCTCTGCTTGAATTGGAGGTTAAAACCACTACCATCACCATCAGCAGCCCAGTAGCAGCAGCACCAGCAACAATAACAGCAGCAGCAAAAAGCAACAACCACCACAACACCCACCAATCACAAGAACAAGCAGCAACTATAACCAGCAGCAGCAGCAGCAACATAAGAGCAACAACAACCACCAGTAATAATCACAACCACTAATAAACAGCAACAACAACCAGTAGCAGCAGCAACAACCAGGAGCAGCAACAATAACCAGGAGCAGCAACAATAACTAGCATTTATATTGTGCTTTAAATGTTTTATTTATATTGTGCTTTTCATGTTTTATCTCATTTGATATGCTACTCTATATTCATTTGGAAACATCTGTACAAGTGAATTTACATTTTTTTGCTTCAACTCCTCTCTTAAATGAGGGAACAAAAGTGACTAAAAAAGAAATCAGAAATCTCTCTAATTGATATTATAAGGAAAACTTCTTCCAAACCTTGCCATTTATTTATGCATACTATGAATGTATTTTGAATAGATTTGTGTACCTATTATTTCCTCTGAGAAAAATGTAAGTTTCTTGAGGGTAGGGATACTTTTATTTTTATCTTGATATTCCCTGAGTCTAGCACTTTGGTGATTTTTAAATGCTTGTTGATTGAATGATTTGGAATTAAAAGAGATGGATTTCAATTCAGGACTCTGCTTCTCCCTAGCTATGTGATTCCACATTAGTTTGTGATATCCTTGAGGAAAGAAATTGTCTTTTGACTCTTTGTATTTACATCAAGGTGCTTAATAAATGCTTATAGACTAATCTCGAGACAATTTACTTACCTTCAGTGTACTTATCTGTAAAATGGTTGGTTGCTCCTACACTCACTTCAGACCTTTGTAAAAAAATGTTGCAAACCTTAGAGCACTGTAGAAACTTGGGTTGATTTTATTGTTGCTGTTATCAATACTCTGAATTGATTTTAATCACAGATAATGTGACTGGATTCTCCAGTCTGCACATACCAAGGCTGGGAGATGTGGCCAGAATCTATTGAAATGGAAAGGAATATGGAACAGTCAAATGTGGACCTTTTCACTAAATAATGAAATATCCTCAGTGACAGTATCTTGTGAAATTTGAAGGATGTAGAGGAAATAGTTCTTTGCATTTTGGTAAGTTAACTATTCCAATTTGTCCTGACATCTAAATGTATAGACTGAAAAAAGAAATAGCTTCCAAGAGGTCTATTCATGCATGATAGAAGTAAACTATTACAAAAGGCCAAGGATGACCATTGGGTATGTGGAGGCTAGACTTTAAGGTCTCATTCATTTCCAAGGTCCAGTGTTATGATAGTTTCCCTAGATCTCTAATAGGTTGAGGCTGATGTTTACAAGGACAAGGACACTTCTAAAAATAATTCCTGGGTGTCCTCATCTATGGCAATAACTACGGTGGTGTGATTGGAGTTTGTATTACAGTATTGAATTTTAGAGGCTTCTGCCAGCACTTTCCATCATTTAGTAACATAGAAATAGAATTGAGGACCTAGTTAGCAAGGGTGTTTTGGCAAAATTGGAAGGTATTGGAAAATCAAGTCTAGTAAACTCCTTTTGTGTCTGTCTTCTCCCTTTTATCCTTCTCAGCTAAGGGCTCAGCCATTTGCCCATGATGCAAAGAATTTTTAGCTATTCCTCTTTCACCATCAGAAACAGAATAACAACAATTTGCATCTATATTTCTATGGTTCTATATGTGAACCATGTGAACATATTTCCTTACACTAGCAGTGTGAGCATTAGGACCTAAATTTCACAAAGGAGCAAACTGTATTTAGAATAATCAAGTAACTCGCCTAGGATCACACAGATAATACATATTGGAGCAAGGATTTGAAACCAGTTATCTTTGAGTCCATTCCAGGATTCCTCTTACTATATAACACTGGCCTTCCTCTTACTACATAACACTGGCCCTGGAATGTTTTAGCTCTGGGCCAGTTGTAGTATAGAAAATGTCTATATTCATACATTTATACAAATATAGGTTTAGAATATATATTTAGAAATGTGTATTTTCTTATAAATATATTTTAGATATATCTAAAGTAAAGGTAGTTGTTAAAAACATAAATATGTGTGTGATGTTCATTGATGTTTCATAATCATTTCTAAATCTTTTCCCTGCTTCAGCATAAATTACATTTTCTAATGCACCTAAGCATGGAGAAAGAGCTACTCTATGCAGTAATTGCTACAATGCCTCATTTATTAGGCTATCAGATTACAGCACCCTTAACAGCCTGAAGAATGGTCCCTCTTCTTGTTCAGAAATTATAATCCAAGCCAAGTCCTAACAGTCAGTTGTTCAGCATTTTTCTTCCATTCATGTCCAACTCTTTGTAAGGCCCATTTGGGGTTTTCTTGGCAAAGATCACACAATGGTTTGCTATTTCCTTCTCAAGCTCATTTTACAAATTAGGAAATAGGACAACAGGGTGAAGTGTCTTGCTCAGGGTCACATACCTGTTTAGTATATGAGATTGGTTTTGTATTTAGATCTTCTTGATTTCAAGTCTGTTACACTATCCACCACATTCTCTAGCTGCCCCCTAATGCCAGAGAGGCCACTGCAGATCCAGGAAGGATCAGAGGATTAAAAAGGAAGAAGGGATGAGAAAACAGAAAAAAATGGACCTATATGGAGTTGGAGGCAAAAGACCAAGGGATCAGAGAGAGTAAAAAGGGGTGATGAAGACTGGAAGATAGAAAGAAACTAACAGCCATCATGGAAGGAATTCCATGCACTTGAGTAACTCAGAGCAGCTCTCTACCTCCCTATAGTTTCTGAAAACATTATAATAATATAGCTGAGTATGACCCTAGAATTTAGAATTAAGCATTGTGCTTCCTTTTTATTATAACCTATCATCTCATTAGCTTTGTTGACTGATCTATCATACTATCAGTCAAATAACATTTATTCAACACTCATTACATGCCAGGCCCTGTTCCAAGCACTCAGCTCAGCTATTGCTTCTATTTAAGGATTTTTCTAATCCTTTCCCCATGTGATAGACCTTTAACTTGAAGAAAAATAGCAAATATCCCCCCCCCAAATCTTTTCTTCTCCTGAATTCAGCCGTTCCTTGCATGGTATATAATCTTGAGTCCCTTCATTGTCCTTCTTGAACTGTTCTGGATGCTCCCTAGTTTATCAATATGTTCTTTTTAAAATGTCACTCAGAACAGAAGATTATATTCTATGCATTGTAAAAAATAAAATCCAATTTGCCAAAAAGGCAACTGAGGCAGAACTGTAAGCATATGTCAATTTATTAGGGAGATTGAGAGTTTCTAATCAATTGTATCCAAGTCTCTCCTTGAAGTCAAGGATCCGTCAGCTTGCTCTTGAAAGACTTTGGGAGACCACTGAAAATAGAATCAGATGGTACAATTCCTGACTGATTACTTTCAGAAGTGGAGGAACCCTATGATTTGCTGAAATAAATTAACCATTACTATTTCATCACCAGATATTCCATAGGCTACCAAATGCAGGCTAACAGCAGCATTTTCAGGGCTTTTCAAATGCTAGCAATTTTCCAGGGCAAATGCGTAAAATAAACATTTATGACAAGACAATTCTGATATTTTTGAGCACAGCTTTCATTGTACACTCATAGGAGTGGGGTAGGGGGTGGTAGCACTAATAAAGCAAATCTCTATTCCTATAAGTTAGGATAGAGCTAACAAAATAAAAATCTATAAAGTATAAATTTATCCCCCAACCCAAATAGAAGTAGAATAATCGTCCCATACATAGTTGGTTAGCTAATTTTAACAAAATAACTCTTGTTCAACAGTCTTATCTAAATTAAACTTAATTCTATCCTACCTAACACAATCACTGATACCAATTAAATAATAGTAAGCTGAGTGAATACTGATTAAATTGAGTAGAAGTATCAAAACTATTCTCACAATTCCTGATAAAGTTTGAGTATTAGCAGAACTATCGCTATTCTTGCTCTGATCTTATGAATGCTTTATAATTTTTTTAAGTTTTAGTAAATTTAATTGTTAGCTGTCACAAACTATTGATACTTGTGTTCTAAAACTTTCTGTTTAGAACTACCTACTTATGATGCATATTGCAACTCAATATGGCTTATTAAATAAATTTCAAGAAGTTGATTGAGATTCAAAACAGGCAAAGTTGGAAGGAGTCCAGGATTATACTGTTGACTTAGTTTTAGAAGCAAGATTTGATTCCAAGTCTTTCTGGTTTCAAAGACAGAACTTTATTCACTGCACCATGATATCAACAACAAAATATGAATTATCATTCCATTTGCTCATATTTCTTTTACACACAAATCTCTAAAGTATTCTTTTAATCCTGACTAAGAACAGTTGGTGGTAAATATATTCATCCTCCTCTTTCTTAATATTGTCATATTCACTATTATCGTATAGATATCGATCACCTAGAAGTTCCTCCTCACCTTATACTCAGGGCCATGAAGTTTAGGCACTGTAACATTTTAATGAATAAATCAAGCAAAAATATTTACTAAATACCTCATATATGCTAAGCATAAATTAGACAATGTGAATAAAAGTATAAAAATGTAGAAGTCCCTTCTTACAATGAGCTTACATTTTAAAGGAGAAGATAGGCAGTACACATAAATGTGAATAAATATACTTTACATAGCATACTGGCAGCAAGATAGAGGGACAGGAAATGTTTCATGAAGAACATGGTACTTAAGCAGGAATTAAGGTGGTGGAATATTCTAGGCAATGAAAAATGATACTGGAAGACTTGAAACCCAGTTACATAGTATTTTATTTTATTATTTAAAAATCTTATCTTTGTTTTCACTTACATGTAGAAACAATTTTTCACAATTACCATCTGACATTTTAGGATTCAGATTTTCTTCTTTCCTCCCCCTCTCCCTGCCCCAAGGCAGTAATATAAGTTATACCAATACGTTCATGCAATATATGTCTCCATATTGCTCATGTCATGAAAGAAGACATATCACACATACAATAAAAATGTCTTGAAGGAAATGAAGTGGAAGATGACATGCTTTGATCTACACTCAGATTCTATTATTTCCTTCTTTGGCTGTGGATAGCATTTTCATCATGAGTCCCTCGTGGATATCTTGGAAACCTGCTTCGCGGATAATGGTTTAGTCCTTCATAGTTGGTCATTGCACAGTATTTCTGTTATTTTTATACATTGTTCTCCTGGTTCTGTTCACTTTCCTTTGCATTGGTTCATATAAGTCTTTTCAGGTTTTTCTGAACTCATTCTGTCTATCATTTCTTATGGTGAAATAGTATCCCACTACAACTTTATATTATAAATTGTTTATTCATTTCTCAACTAATGGACAATCCCTCTTTTCCCAATTTTTTGCCACTAAAAAAAGAGCTGCTAAAATATTTTGGTACAGTGGGTCATTTTCCCTTATCTCTGATCTCTTTGGGATCCAAATCCAGTAGTGATATTGTTGGCTCAAAGGGTATATGTAGTTTATGCCCTTTTGGGCCTGGTTCCCATATTGCTCTCCAGAAAAATTGTATCAGTTCACAGTTCCATCAACAATGTATTAATGTCTCAGTTTTCCCACATCGCTTCTAACATTTATCATTTTCCTTTTTGGTTATGTTAGCCAATCTATAGGCATGAGGTGGTATCTCTGGCTTATTTTAATTTGCATTTCTCTACTCAGTAGTGATTTGGAACATTTTTTCCTGTAACTGTGGTTAGTTTAAATTTCTTGGTCTGAGAATTGCCTGTTCTCTATATTTTTGAGAAATTAGGCTTTTGTCAAAGATACTTCCTTATACATTTCCCCCCATATTTGTTGTTTTCCTTCAAATCTGTCTTGAATTGGTTTTATTTGTATAAAACTTTTTAAATATAATGTAATCAAAATAATCCATTTCATTTTTGTAATGTTCTCTATGTCTTGTTTGGTCATAAATTCTTCCTTTATCTATTGAGTCTCTCAGGTAATATTTTCCATGTTCCCCTACTTCATTTATGGTGTCATCCTTTATTTCTAGATCAAATATCCATTTTGATTTTATCCTCCATGGGGAGAAATATGGTTTATAACTACTTTAAGAAGCCTAGGATTCTTTGTTTCTAATCAACATAATAATACAGAACCTAGAGTTAGAGGGAACATTAAAGATCTCCCAATCTTCTCTGCCCAGAGAGTTTAAGTAAATTGCTCAAATTCATATAGGCAGTAAGTCAAGATTTGAACTCAGATGCTCTAATTAATGTCAAAGGGAGTACTCATTCTGCTAGTTCACAGCTCATTCCTCTTAAAGGATTACAATTTGAAACTAAAGCAAATATGTGGCTGGACTGATTCATTCATGGCCTATTCTAGGGTGCTGGATGGCATACTGGAAATTAATACTAGAAACGACCAGGCACATTTCTATGAGTCTCTATTAGTTCACACACTAATCTTGTGACTAGGAAATCTTTCCAGTGTGGGAAGTCATATTTTTGTATTAATAGATAGCTTTAAAACTGCAGTGACTTTCCACCAAGACTCCAGCTAAGTTAAGTCTTATTATTAAAGGAGATAAGATCAATTTGAATGATTGCTTTTTCAGAATATAATCTAGGAAAATGATCATAATGCTATCTGAAGAAAACAATGACTGATTGTTTAAGCAAATTATTTCACTATCCTTCCCATCTCTTTTTTCCAAAGAAGAATTCAAAAGAAACCTGAAATGATTTGGTCTGTGTCTTTGTACACCTAGATTATTAAATGAGAATATAATGCATATATGTCTTCCTTTTGCTCTGGTTTCATTTATGCTAATTCATTTGTGACCTTGAGAAAATTCATCCCTCCTTCCCTCCCTCCTTCCTTCCCTCCTTCCTTCCCTCCCTCCTTCCTTCCCTCCTTCCTTCCTTCCCTCCTTCCTTCCTTCC
>NC_058131.1:633695418-633715366 GCF_016433145.1 Gracilinanus agilis
TTCTTTCCTTCCTTCTTTTTTCCTTCCTTCCTTCCTTCCTTCCTTCCTTTCTTCCTTCCTTCCTTTCTTCTTTTCTTCCTTCTCTTTCCCATTAAGTATCTTTCATGCTTCATACACTGTGTTGAGCACTGGGGATACAAACACAAAACCCCCCAATTATTCCTACTCTCAAAGAACTTATATTCTACAGGGAGGTCATGGTGAACACTAGGGTATGAATTATACATAGTAAATCAAAATATGTGTAAGTATTTGGGGGAATGAGGAAAACACTTGCACTGTATCTTCAAGGGAGCTTGAGAGGTAGAAAGGAAAAGAAAAATCATTTTAGTTCTGAGTGACAGATTTATATGATTTGCTGTTTTGCCCCATTGGTATTCTTCAGGCCACTGGATGGTACAGTAGATAGAGCACTGGACCTGGAGTCAGGAAAAACTGAGTTCAAATCTGGCCATGGACACTTCCTAAGTGTGACCCTGGGCAAGTCATTTAATTTCTCTCTACCACAATTTCCTTAACTGTAAAGTGGGGACAAAAAGATAAAATATTTATAAAGCTCTTAGTAGAGGACCTGGTATATAGTAAGCATTATTTAAATGCTTATATCAGTGATTCCCAAAGTGGGCGCTACCACCCCCTGGTGGGTGCTGTAGTGATCCAGGGAGGCGGTGATGGCCACAGGTGTATTTATCTTTCCTATTAATTGCTATTAAAATTTTTTAAAAATTAATTTACAGGGGGCTGTAATTTTTCTGGAAAGGGGGCAGTAAGCAAAAACATTTGGGAACCACTGGCTTATACCCTCCCCCCTTCATCTGTGGTTGACCATGGACCCTATTTTGGGCTAACTTCAGCTACCAGGGCCAAAATTGCCTTCAGTTCCTTCATCTGCAACATAAAATCAAAAGAAGTAGATGTCATCTAAATCAATCCCTTCATTTTGCTGATCAAATACCTGGAACCCAGAGAAGAGATGTGACTAATTCAAGGTCATATAGGTAGTACCTAGGAGTGGAATCCAGATCCTCTGATTTAAAATTTAATTCCTTTTTTGTTTCTGCTAGGAAAAGCACTTTTAGATTCAAAATGCTATGTGTTATTCTGAGGTTTTAAATATGTAGACAACTAGGAACTGATTTTCTTGTTATTTAAAAAAAGCACATTTCCTAGAGTAATTAAGCAAGAGGTTAATGGAAAACTCTCATTCTTTCTCACTATACTTGCTGCTTGGAAATTAAATCACATTTTGTTTTTTTCTCTCTATTTCAACATGAGTAAACAGTAGCTATTCGAAGGACAGGCAGAGAAACAGATTTCGATTTCTAGCCCCTAAACAATAACAGCATAATGATTTGAAATGAAAATGCAAGCAAATATCATCATTATAACAAGGAAAAGAGAGATATAATAAAACTGAAAGCATCATTGACAGAAAGTAGAGTTTAGATTTTCCCTTAAAAAGCACAGATCAGTTTAGGGGGGAGATGATGGAGAAAGGACTGTTGGAATAAACTCATTTTGTTGGAATAAATATCATTTCAGAATGATGTTCTAGCATACTGTTCATGTGCTGTTATGGTGGCTCAAATTTAATTTAATGTTTTTTTAAGTATTAGTGTCCTGGCTCTGAGCAGACTTTCTAAAACAGTGTTTTGATACCCTATTGGGGAGCAAAAGTGACTCTGAATTCCTATAACATAAGCCTGTTGTTGTTTAGGTATTTTTCAGCTGAGTCTTACACATTGTGACCCTTTTTGGAGTTTTTTTGTAAAAGATATTGGAGTGGTTTGCCATTTCCTTCTCCAGCTCATTTTACAGATGAGGAAACTGAGGCAAACAGGGTGAAGTGATTTGCCCAAGGTCGCATAGCTAGTAAGTGTCTGAGTACAGATATGCACTTATTTCTTCCCAACTCCACTCTTGATACTCTATTCACTGCGCCAACTAGCTGCCCACTTAGTTTAGCAATGGGCCATTCAATTAACAGGGAAATTAAATTTGAAATTAAATCATAATGTTTTGTTGTTTTTATTCCTAACATTTCAACATGAGTAAATAGTAGCTGTTTGAAGGACAGGCAGAGGAACAGATTTCAATTTCTAGCCCCTAAAGAATAACCACATAATGATTTGAAATGAAAATGCAAGCAAATTTAATAATGATAACAAGGAAGAGGAAAACAAAACCTAAGAACCTATTTAGTTTAGCACTGGGCTATTCAATTAATGGCACTGCTAGGTGGTGCAATAGGTAAGTGCTGGGCCTAGAGTCAGGAATAATCATCTTTCTAAGTTCAACTATGGCTCTAGATACTTACTGGTTGTATGATCTTGGGTAAATCACTTCACCCTGTTGATCTCAGTTTCCTCATCTTTAAAATAAGCTAGAGAAGAAAATGGCAAACCACTCTAGTATCTTTGCCAAGAACACTAAAATGGGGTCTTAAAGAGTCAGATATAACTGAAATGACTGAATAATAAATAAAGTATTTGTGACAGGAAGGTCAGTGAAAACTAATAAGAAGAAACTGTTACTGCACTCGTGGAGCTTATTTCTATTGGAGGTGGAAATGGGTGGGAATGGGATACAGGAGGATTAATTTTGAAATAATTGAAGGAAATGTTAATTTGGTAGAGGTTAGTGAAAATAATATATTTTTCCCATGGACCTTCTGAAGTCTACCCATGGAGTCTACATTAAGAGCTTTTGGTCTTTTTTTACACCTACCCCACCCTTACCTCCTTATTTTAAAGGCACAGAGAGGTCTTGTCTAAAGTCACACAGATGGGACACATTTGGGCTTCTAACCAAGTGCAACTGACTTCAAACTCCATATATTTTCCACTAGAATCCCTATCATTCCAACATTTTCCATTTCCCCAAATGTTAGATAAAGACTTCATTTTCTTTTTAGATTAGTAGAGTTGCCCCCTACTATCTGGGATAACTTTTTCAAATTTAGTCCATTGATACTGTGGCCCTCCCATTCATTTCAAGGAAGATAGATATTAGAAAGCACAAATCAGAAGCATATAATATAGCCTAAAAAGTTCAATATTCATGTGCATAATTTCTTGCTCTCTTCTCCTTCTCTCTCTGTCTTTTTCTGTAACTTTCTCTCCTTCTTTCTCTCTCCTCTCCTCTTTCTCATTCTCTATCCTCTGTCCTTTCTCCCTCTCTTCTTCTCACTCTTTCTATCTCTTCCCTCTAAAAAACTAGATACTTAACCTTTGCTATGAAAATATCACTTTCATAATAATAATTCATAACAAGTATTAGGAAATGATTAGGGTAATAATTTGTATTTATTAAAATGCCTGAGGTCTATAGCTGAATGGTAAAAATGATATTTCAGATAAGCTATTTCAGATAAAATTAAGGTGGCGAGGTGATTCATTTAAGTCTAAAAGCTCTGATATGCTTCCTGTATAATTAAATGACCACTTTATACTTCTGGTGTTGATCTACTTAGACTTGATGTTAGAGAAATTTTTCAAACAATGAGGACTCTCCCATGTGGAAGGGACTGTCTTGTGAGGCCATGAGTTTTCCTTCACTGGATATCTTCAAGTAGAGGCCAGATAACCAACTTGTTGCTAAGTATGTTACAATGGAAGTTTCTTTTTCAGTATGAACCTGACCATTTGGCCACACCTAGTGGCCCATCCAACTCTGAAATTCTATGATTCTGTGATTTTGTGATACTTAAAAACTTCTTCTTTAGAGATTCCTACTCACCAAATTAAAATACCATTTGTTAGTTTATTGGACTTATTTACTATTTTGACACTGTGGACACTCCCCTTCTCTCTATTACTGGAGGAAAGAGATTTGTTCCATGAGTTTCTGCTACCTCTATTGCTATTAAATCTATTAATCAATCATTAAATAACTATTTATTAAATTCTACTGGTGCTGGAGAAATACATGAACAAATTAAGTAATTTCTGCCCCCCTAGGAACATTTGTTCTATAGTGAGATAATATGGTTTGAACACAAGTACATATAAAATAAGTTTTTATAAAAGTAAGTTTATATAAATTTTGTAAGAAAAATATAATTAAAAAACAAAATAAATACAAGACAATTTTGGAGGGAAGGCCCTAAGAATTGGAGGCAAGAGATCAGGAAATATCTCATTGAGGAGATAGTAATTCAGCTGATTTTTTGAAGGAAGCTAACTACTCTAAAAGGAAGTGAAGAGGGGGTGTATTTCAAGGAAGGCAGATAGCCTATATGAAGGCAGAGAGTTGAAGGATTGATGTCATTAAAGAGCAGCAGGAAAGCCAATTTGACTGCATCTTAGAGAGAATGAAGGCAAGCAATAGATGAAAATGTTGAGAAGGGAGTAAGGAACTAAGTTATAAAGGACTTTAAATTCCCAAAAGAGGAGTTTTTATTTAATAACAGAGGTAATAGGGAATCATTGGAGTTTATAGAACAGGGGAGGGCAATAGTCAATCCTTTGTTTCAGGACCATTACTTTTTCAGTTGTGTGGAGAATGGATTAGAGAGGAGAGAAACTTAAGGCAGGAAAACCAATGAGTAAACTGTTACAAAAGTCCAACCATAAGGAGATAAGGAAATGAATTAAGGTGACAGTGGTATGAGGAGTGGAGAGGAAAAATGTCAAAGTTGCTATGGAGGTAGCATCCTTCCAACAATAGATTTATTATGAGGTAAGGGAGAATGATAGATTGAGAATTTCAAGATTGCAAAACTGTCTGGTTTAAAGTATAGCTGATATCTAAACAGAAATTGGGAAGTTCAAAAAGGGTAGGTTTAGTTGGTAAAGAAAATGAGTTGTTTTTTGGATGTGTTGAGTTTGAAATTCGAAGGGCATTCAGTTCTGAATGTCTACTAGCTGTCAAACAAACTTAACGAAGTGGATTGAATTTGAGAGAAAGACTGGGATTAGATCTATGGATTTGTAATCATTTGCATAGAATTAATAATTAAATATGAAGATGCCAATAAGGTCATCAAGAGTATCCAGAAAGAAGAGAAAAGGGGACCATGCTGCCATTACAGATCCTTTCTATGATATCTAGCATCCTTGATAAATTAGCAGTTTTCTTACCTTTTCTTTTCTGTGTAATACCCTTTTGATTGGGTTTACAAAACACCAGTCTTTGTGAGAGGCAGATAGATCTTCTGCCTTCAAATCCAGTCCTTTTCCCTCTAAACCATTACATATGATTTAAATGAATCAATCCATCAATATCTATTATGGAATATTAACCATGTGCCATATATAGAGCTGGTTGCTACGCATACAACTACAAAAATGAGAGAGACCCTATCTTCAAGAACCTAACATTCCACTAATGGAAACAGTGCATTCACTGAAACATAGATACAGGATATATACAAAATAAATTCACAATGGTTTTGATGGAAGTGACTCATTAACAGGAGGGCCAATAAAGGCATCCTGAGGGATGTGGCAATTAGACTGAGACTTTAAGAAAGCTGGAGATTCCAAGAGATAGAAGTGAGAAAGGTAGAATACTACAGACATTGGTTATATAGTCTCACAAAGTTATGGAGCTAGAAGTTTGAAATTCATGTACATAGAATACCAAGTATACCAATATGGCTGGAGTGAAATGTATGCTGAGTGGATGTAACATATAATAAAAGAAGAAAAATAAGCTGGAGTCATATAGTAAAGGACTTTAAATATCAAATAAAAGAGGCTGTGTTTTATTCTAAAAACTGGAAGCCACTTATGCTTTGTGAGCAGTGGAGGGATATGATCAGATTGATGCTTTAGGATACCACTTTGATTTTTTTCTTTTTTTTAACTCAAAGATGTTTTTATTTTCCTAATTACATGTAATAATAAACTTCAACATATGTTTTCTGAAATGATAAGTTCCAAATTGTGTCCTTTCCTCTTTTTCCTCCAGCTTCTTGGGGATAGTGAGCAAATTGATCTGGGTTAACTATCATGCAAAACTTATTTCCATATTGGTCATTGTTGTAAGAGAATACTCATATAAAACCCAAACACCCAAATAAAACCAACCATAAATAAACTAAAGAGAAAAATAGTATGCTTTGATTTATAATCCAACTCCAACAGTTCTTCCTCTGAAAATGGATAGCATTCTTTATCATGTCCTTCAGAATTGTCCTGGATCGTCATATTGCAGAGAGTAGCTAGATCTTTCACAATTGATCATCATACAATATTACTTTTCCTGTATACAATGTTCTCCCAGTTCTGCTTATTTCCCTTGCATTAGTTCATGTAGATCTTTCCAACATTTTCTAAAATCATAGGAATACCATTTTGACAGCTATATGGAAGATGAATTGGAGTTGGAGAAACTAGATGTGGAGTTATTTTCAATAGCCCAGACTAGAGCTACTGAATGCCTGGATGAGGGTAGTTGTGCTGTATATAACAAAAACGGGAAATATTTGAGAAAAATATACTTTTATAAGACTTGGTAACTGAATGGAAATAGGAGAGTAAGTAAGGGAGTAGAAAATCATGGCTGATTATAAGGTTGTGAACCTGAGTAACTGAAAGAATAGTGATATCCTTGGAAAAAAATAAGGAAATTTGGAGGAAGGGAGAGATAGGAGGAAAGAAGGAGTTCTGTTTTGGGTGTCTTGAGTTTGTGATACCTATTGGACATGCAGGTAAAGGTGTTTAGCAGACAGCTGATAATGTAGGGCTAGAGATCAGAAGAGAGGTAAAAGTTGATTATGTAGATTTGTGATAGGCACAGAGATGACAATTAAATCTAATTATGTTTCCTGATCATTTTCCACCATCATAGGCAGCAGTAAATCTTTCATGTACCCAAGGCTTTGTTGCTTACAATCAGGGGTGGTGAATATTATTAATCAGGTGGCTGACAAAGCTTTTGACAGCTCTACCACTCTGCTTAAATATCATTTAGCAATCTTGTGAATTTTTAAGTTTTACTTTATAATGATCACTTGGATACAACTAACTCAATGAAATATTTTAAAGTTTTCTCTTTAAACCCAATTTAATAATTTTTTTAAATAGAGCCAACTAGCCTTTTTGAGCTCATGTAATTATCTAGAAATCAGCCAGACTTTTCTTTGCCTAGCAGTGGATTTGGAGGAAAACCATAATTGGAATGCATTCTAACTATTCTCTGACCACAGGAGAGTAATTTAGCATCCATGAGCCTTAGTCTCCTACTCTGTTAAATGAAGGAGATGGATTAGATGATCTCTTGAATACCTTCTCTCATCTTTTAGCTTTCATACTAGCCATTGCCAATGTCTGGAATGGATTTCCTCCTTATTTTTGCCTCTCAGAATCCCTGGTTATCTTCAAAATTCAGTTTAAGCACTGCTTACATGAAGCCTTTTATGATTTTTTTCCTTTTAAGTCTCATTCCTCTCCAAGCAAACTTGTATTCATTTTATATATAATCTTTATTTACTCGTATTTTGTTTTACTTATTATAATGTAAACTCCCTGAAGGTAAAACTATTTTATTTTTGTTCCTTTAGTGCTTAGCATAATTGCTGACATGTAGTAGATGTTTAAAAATGTTTATTGATTGATTCCTTTACACGTTAGCCATCTATGAGTTCATGTTTCCTAGTCTTATATGAGCTTGTTCAATCACCTTAAAATATTTAGTTTCTTAGTAAGGAAATCATTAAATCCTGACTATCTTTAGACCAGGAGGGCATTTCTTTGGGGGGAAAATAGCCTATCATCAAGTTGGCAGCTTTAATCCAGATCATCTGTCAATAAGTCCAGCATCCTTTCTGCTATAGCATGATATTAAAGCATTATTCCACCATTTTCCAACTTCTAAGCAAATAAGTCTTAACATTACTTTATTTATTTAAAAAAATTTTTTAAACCCTTAACTTCTGTGTATTGGCTCCTAGGTGGAAGAGTGGTAAGGGTGGGCAATGAGGGTCAAGTGACTTGCCCAGGGTCACACAGCTGGGAAATGTCTGAGGCCAGATTTGAACCTAGGACCTCCCTTCTCTAGGCCTGACTCTCAATCCACTGAGCTACCCAGCTGCCCCTTACCATCACTTTATAAAAACACTATATGCCATAATTTTATACCTTTATTATGCTTTTTTTCTTCAATTAATTCCAATAATGTTTTATTAAGCACTTAACACGTGAAAACCAGTCATCAAGCATTTATTAAGCATTTACTATGTGTCAGGCACTGTGTTAAGCTCTAAGGATACAAAGAAAAGCGAAAGAAAGCCTCTGCTTTCAGTGGGGGAGGCAACATGTAAACAACTATATACAAACTCTGCACGCACATGTGTGTGTGTGTGTATATATGTGATAAATTGGAGATAATCAACACAGGGAGGCACTAGTATTTAAGGGGGTTAGGAAAGTCTTCTTATGAGAAGGCAGACTTTTAACTAGGTCTTAAAGGAGGCCAGGGAATCCAGAAGATAGAGTTAAGAGGGAGAGATTTCCAAGAATTGGTAACAGCCAGTGAAAATACTTAGTGTTAGGAGATAGAATGTTTTGTCTGAGGAACAGCAAGGTATTATACTAGGTTCTTGAGACATAAATAGCACAGTCACTACATGCAAAGAACTTGTTTGTAATTGAAAGTGAGAAAGTGAATATACCCCATGAACAAAGATTAGTGTAGCAAGTGGAGAATTAAGGGAGTGTGGGAGAGAGATGGAGAGACAGACAGATAGAGACAAAGGGAGAAAAAAGACAGAGAGGCAGAGACAGAGAGAGAAGGAGAGAGAGACAGAGACAGAGAGAGGCAGAGAGATAGAGGCAGAAACAGAGACAAAGACAGAGAGAGCACATTAAGTGCTTACTGTGTTTCAGGCACTGCTAAGTGTAGAGAATACAAATAAAAACTAGCAAAGCATTCTGTGTGTATATATATATATATGTATATATATATATATATATATATATATATAACATACATACACAAATGTGTGAGATATATTATGTATATGTATGTGCGTGTATGACAGAGACAGAGACACACACAGAGAATGTGAATATATATTTAATCATGAGGCGACAAGCATGGGAGCAAGAGAGAGATGCCAGGGAGAAAAGGAAGGGGAGAGGAGAGAAAGGCTTCAAAGCAGAGGTGGCACAAATGTGGAACAAAAATGAAGCTTTTTATAGCAATGATGCCTGGCATTTTTCTTCTGCTATATTCCAGTGAAGGTGCAGTTTTTGAATGGTCATTTGGTATCCGTCTTGCCCACTAATAGATGTCTCATTAAGGGTGGTGAAAATCTTCTGTCACAAGTTTCTGCTTGGACTCACCAGTCAAGCTGGGAGCAGACTCAGAAATACCCACTGATTTTGCAAATGATTTTTCATCTTCAGCTTGTTTAGCACATTGCCATCCTTCAGGAGACTGAATAATGTCAACCGTGGCACTAAATGTATTTGCTCGATTTCTATTTGACAGATTGGTGTGTACATTATTACCCTTCTGGGGGATCCTGTAGTGTTTGTGAATTAAGATTGATTAAAACAAGGTGCTGGCTACAGGAATGGTTTTGAAGTCATTCATTAATTCTTAGTTGGCATTAACTTGCTTGACTGTTCTCACAGTATACAAATGAGTGAGAGACAATATTTTAGTGCAAGTAAGAGGGAAAAGGTAGATGGAATCTCCATGAGTAGGGATCAGCTTCATGTCTGTAGTGCTGGTGCTTGGGTTGAAAGTCTTAGAAAAACACAAAAAACATCTCCTGATAATTGAAATAGAATTGGAACAGAAAAAAAAAACACCTCCTGATAATTGCAAGATATCATGGGTCACTGGCACGCTGACTTTTCTTTGTGCCCAGGCTAGTCATTGCCAAGCTAAGAGTTAAACAAAATAAAATGAACAGGGAAAAATTAGTTTACATGAGCAAAGCTGCAAAATCAGGACACTTGGCAAGCTCTAACAGTTTCAAGCTAATTTTATCAGTGGGTGAAAATAGCAATGAAAATGTTATCTGTTAGATATGATATGATGCAAAGAGCATTGGCTCTGAAGTCAGAAAATCTGGATTCAAATTCCGCCTTTGATGCTTCTATCGCCTGTGTGACCTTGGGCAAGTGATTTAAACTCCCTGGGTCTCATTTTCCTCAGCTTCCGAATGAGAAGGGATGAATTTGATTTTATGGTTTCCGAGATCACTCGCAGCCTTAGATATATGAGCCTCATTTAAGGATCCAAAGACTACACAGTCTGATGTGAAGAACGCTAGCCTAGGAATCAGAATAGTAACAGTTCTGTTACTACAATGGTCAGGGTTCTCAAAAGCTGACTTTAGGTATGCACATATGTATATGTAAAATAGGCACACAATAACACACAACACATCCAACACACATGGAAATCACACACATGTTGGGGTATACCAGCATCTACATACATATGCATATGTGTGTACATGTTTGTGTACATGCATGTATGCAAACTTTAGGATCATATAAGCTTAGGTTTAGAGCTGGAAGGAAGTTTAAAAATCATCTAGTCCAACACTACTATTTAACAAATTAAGAAATTGAGCCCCAAGGAGGTCAAGGGGCTCATCCAAAATCACACAAGTAGTTAATAGTAGAAACAGGTTTTGAATCCATGCCCTATGACTCCAAATCTAGCACTATTTATATCATACCATTTCCTCTAGCTGAATGAGGTTTGACTACATGATCTTCAAGATCTCTTCCAGCCTTGACATTGTATAATTCTCACTGGGAGCAACTTAGGGTGTGAGGCATTTGATGTCATCCTTGAGGACTGGAGCATTCTAAACAAAATGACTTCTCTTTGGAAAGGTCATTATCCTCTATCAATACATGCTTAAAAGCTTGAGATTCAATAAAAAAGTCAATAAACTAGAAATAACAAATATTCTTTATTCTATTGGACCTTTCATATCATGTAACTTTATAAGATATATGGAAGATATTTGGCCTGGAAATAAGAGATTTAGGGGGAATGATGTTACTACTCTATAAAATGTTACAGCTCTCCAGACTGGAGTTCTCACATATTTCAGGCAGGAAAATATTTATCACTTAGTGGATTGGTGGTGGGAAGAAGAATAGACAACATGTCTGTTGTACAAATGGAAAGACTGAGTCCAAGGCTGGTAAGAGATATAACCGAAGGCAGAGAAGTAGAGCCCGAGTTCTACTTGAATATATAGTCCTATATTTCTGCAGCATAATTTCATTTCTTTTTTCTTTTTAAATTTGAAAGACTAGAGAGTGAAGTATTTAATAGGAAATGATTACTCATCATATTGTTCATTATTTGTCACAGAAGTCCTTGTAAATTTATTATTATGTCAAATTATTAGAAGTTAGGAGGATAAATTTAATGACATACCAAATAATGTTTTTATACAATTGGAAATTAACTTTAATAATAACATTAACACAATACTTTATTTGGATTATCTCATTTGTTACATAAAATAAGTCTATAAAGTTGGTAGGACAGATATTCATGGAATATTGGAGTTTGAAGGAGCCTTACCTTAGAGATTGTCTAGTTCAACCAGCTGACTGTATATGTAGAGTTGATATGTTACAAAACCAACTTTTATTCTAAGAACTGTGTACCAAATTCTAATCTGCATAATATTTAGATAATTAGACCAGTGGAGAAACAGAGGTCCATACAATTTGATACCTGTTTCAAATTACTATTCTAGTTGGTGTCAGATTCAAGATCGGAACATAGACCTTTTAATTGGACCATAAGTTTATTATCTTCATTTTACTGATTGTAAAACTGAAACTTGGCTTTAGGTAAGTGACTCACATGAGCTCAGTGGAGGTGGCAAGGCTAGAACCTAGGTATTTTGTCTTTCAAAAGATTTAGGAATCTTTTCATTTTACTCTACTAATATTTAAACCTGCATTCTGCTTTATTTGCCAAATCAGTTGCCCTATGATATCTGAGATGTTTTTTACTAAGCCATAATCTTATCTGATTTTTTGCAGTTTTAATGGGAAAGAATAATTTTCCCCTAGGCCTTCTAGATTAGATGAATTTACAATTCCATTGGTAGGATAAATCATCTGGAGGTACTTTATCTAGATAAGGTAAGAAGACTAATTATCAATTATTCATATACATCCCAGCACTATACTATTTGTTTACTACCAATTAGTATTGAAATTTTATTTATTGTCTGAAATAATGAACTCATTTTACCTTTAGAGGTAATAAAGTCCATTAAATAGTTCCATTGAAAAAGAGAATCAGTTTATTGTTGTCCAGGTAACCACTCTCTGGGGATGTAAAATGACTATTCCAAGGCACAAAAGAGATAAGGAGAAATCAAAGAAACTCTTAGTCATTTAAAGTCTCACCTCACACCCCATTCAAGAAGGAAACATAATTTCTAACTTTATTTTTATTATTCTTGGCCTCTTTTTTTACTTGGTTTGTTGAGAATGGCAGACTAACTGGAAAATCCAGAGAGAAAGACAAGCCAGGACAAATGTTGAATCAATTCAGTTAACTTATTTACCAGATTTTCCTCAGTTGGAATAAACAGTCTGACAATTCATATGTAAGAGGGTTTGAATTAGCAAAAGCAACTGATTCTTTATTTGATCTGATCCAGTAAACATGATCAGTCACCTAACAGTCAGAAGGCATTGGGTTAGGTATTGGAGATATTAAGAGAAAAGTAAAACACTCCCTCTACTTATATTCTATAGTAGGGATGTAATAAGTACATGATTAAGTAAGCACACAAAGTAGATTTAAACCAAGTACAAATCTTTTAGCATTTATGATCAGATCAATTATTCATTATTCAATGTAGGAGATTCTGTGGAAATTATGTTTCTATTTCTTTGAATTGATTTAACATTTTCTCTAAACTTTACACTGAATAAACTCTTACATTTATATAACAATAGGGTGATCAAGAACTTGAAAACTCAGACTAGTGGGACAGATCTCAGAGTTTGTCATGGATTAGACTACTAATCAAAATAGTCTTTAATCAAACAATGAAAGTTTGTAGATCCCAAGCCAAATCTGTCCCTGAGATCCTGAATACCCTGAAAAAGTAACAGTAAAAGTCAAAAAGAAAGAAATAGGACTGAGTTTAATCTAGACATTCCTTCCAAAAGTCTGTAGAAGCTGGCCCAAATACAATATTGGAAGTCAGAAAGTGAGATTGGAAGAATGAGCAAACAAAAGGGAATACCATCATGAATAGCTATGTATTATAGTGACAAGGACACTCAAGATGCAGAAGATAGTGAGTACAAAATATCTATAAGTGAATCTTCCAAGAAAATAGCGTGGACAGAAGCTCAACTAGGATTCCTAGAAGAGAAGAATTAAGAGTTAAAATGATTTTGTAAAGGAAATTAGAATGCTAGAGGACACAATTTGAAAATAAATGAATGTGCTAGAGGAAAATGGAAAATAAATCAGAGCCATGGAATAAAGAATTGTAAAGAGAACTAACAGCTTGGTTAAAAAGTTACAAAATCTTTCCCATGAAAAAGATTCCTTGAACTTTAGAAGTGACCAACAAGAAGCTAATGATTTCATGAGAGAATAAGAACTATTAAGACAAAGCCAAAAGATTGAAAAAAATAAGACATCTCACATTAGAAAAACAAAGAAGTGATATAGAAAATACATTGAAGAAATAATATTTAATTGTACAATTTAAGAATCATTGTACTTTCTGAAAGCCATGACCACAAAAAAGAACTAGACATTAAATTTCAAGAAATCATGAAAATCTCGCCCTTTATTTTTTAGAACCTAGAGCAAAATAAAAATAGAAATAATCCCTTGGTCATCTCCTAAAAGAACCTCCAATATAAACATTTCCAGGAACATTATAGACAAAATCCAAACATATAATAGCAGTCAGACAGAAAGAAGGCAAGTACTGAGGAGCCACATTGAAGATCACACAAGATTTAGCAGCTACAACTATAAAGGAGCAGAGAGCATGGAATATGACATCTCAGAAGGCAAAAGCCATATGTTTATAACCAAGAATAACTTGCCAAACAAAACTGAGTATAATATGATGGGAGGAAAAATATTAGACTTACAAACATTTCTGATGAAAAGAGTAGTGATATATGAAAAATAAAGCAAAACAAAAAACAATTATGGTCCAAGAAATAGGATGTTATGGAAAGTCAAAGCATCTAGATTTTAAATCTTAGCTCTGAAAATTATTCTATATCTTATCTCACATATTCTTTCCTTGGCTCACTTCCTGGGTCAACATTTTAATTCAAGTCCCTCTAATCTTTCACCTGGACAATTAAAGCAGCCTTCTATTTGGTCTCAACTCAAGTCTCTTTCTTCTCCACTATATCCTTCACATAGCTGCTGAAGTGATATTACTAAGGTGGCATAATATTTTGATCAAATAGCTCAAATATGGTTTGCATAGTTCCAGTGTTTTGTTATTACTTTCAAGATAAAATATGAATTCTTTTGTGATATTAAAGACCTTCACAATCTAACTCCAGCTTACCTTTTCCAGATTTATTACCTATTACTCCATTTTACAAATTCTATAGTCAAGTCAAATTATTCATTTTGCTATTCCTCACATATGGCAATCCATCTTCACTTTCTCTCTATATCCCAACACTATACTTGTTCATAGGCTTTTTACCATACCTAGAAGTCACCCCTTCCTCAACCTGCCTCTGGGAATTCCTAGCTTCCTTAAAAACTTAATTCAAGTATCATATTTTACTATGGGCTTTTCCTTATCCCATCCCCTAATTGGTGCCTCTATCTCGATTACTTGCGTTTACTACATATTTATTTTGTGTTCTCTTATACAAACCACTCCAATATTTTGCCAAGAAGGCTCCAAATTGGGGTCATAAAGAGTCAGACATGACTATAGTCACTCAACAACAACAATAATACATATAATTGTAATTTCTTTTTTCCCAATCAGTCAAAAAAACATTTATTAGCTACCTATTGAGTCCCAGACACTGTTTATAGATTGGGTGCTATGCTAGGCATAACCCTTGACACCTCAACTTCAATATTTACCAAATAGTTGTAATTTTTGAGTGAAAGTCCTTTGAAGATAGTACTTCTTTCATTTTTACCTTTGTAACCCCAACTCCTGACACTCTGTAGGCCCTTAAAATTCTCATTATTGATTGATTACTCATATGACTTTGACAAATCATTTTCTTGCTCTACATTTCAGTTCCCTTATATGTAAAATGAGGTACCTGTCAATTCCAAATTCTATGTTTCTAGTTGGATTTTCAAAACACTTTTAGCTCTGTAATTTTATGGTTCTGTGATCCTTTCACCTTGAGATAGGCTGGGCAGGTGTTGGTTATCCCCATTTTAAATTCATTGATTCACAGAACAGTGCTTGCTCTGGACAAAGTCTGAGGGTAGGGACAAAAGTAAATGTGTGTGTGTGTGTGTGTGTGTGTGTGTGTGTGTGTGTGTGTGTGTGTGAGAGAGAGAGAGAGAGGGAGAGAGAGAGAGAGAGAGAGAGAGAGAGAGAGAGAGAGAGAGAGAACAAGAAAGAGAACAAGTACACAGCTCTGTACTCTCAAGGAATTTACTGCCAAGTAAAAGAGAGAAGATAGGCTCATAGATAATTACAATGCAAATTTCTTTTATAAGAAGAGTAAGAGAGTTAGGAGATTTAAAATAAGTTTTTGCTTTGTGAAATGCCAGCCTATTTTAATGTGAAAAATGAGGATGCTCCCTTGGTGACCTCAATCTGGAATAACCTATTTCTGCTAAATATTATTCAAGTTTAGCATAATTTTATTTAACAGAAAAAATGTTGTGTAAAATAGAGCAAATGGAAATAATTAGTGAAACTTTCACTTGAAGTGATTGTCCAGCCAAATTTCCTCATTTACAGAGAAGGAATATGAGGTTCAGAGAGATTAAGTGACTTGTTCTAAGTCACAAAGTAGTAATAACACTTAACATTCAAATATTGCTTTAAAATTGACAAAGCTCTTTCCTAACAGCAGCCATTAGAGGTAGGTAGTATATGACTTGATATCCCCATTTCATGGATGAGGAAATGGTAGCTCCTCAAAATAGTCTTTTTCTCTATATTTAATACTCTTTATTTTATATTAATCATCGTCTTCACATCTGATCATCAGTCTGAATGAGTCTTGTTCACTGAGTGTTTTATGTTTTATGTACCAAGTCAGAACTACAAAAAACAGTAATAAATGATATTTATAAATGGTAATGAAATAAACATCAAATTCTCTTGGTTCAATATTTTCTGAGGAGTGGGTGATAAAAACTTAAAGACTGGTTTGTGTACCTATCCTGCCCTTTCCTGAAATGATGAATAGGTTGGGCTTGATTTAAATAGCAGTTAGATCAGCTAAGTGTGACTTCAGCCATCAACATAGTAGGATGATCATCCACCACAGTGCTTACGTGTGGGTATATTCTAAAAATTTAAGGGAGAAGAAAACAAAGAGGAAAGATTTCTCTGTAAAGGCCTGAGGGTTGGATTGGCAGCCAGAATACTTCAGTTTGCATCCTAGCTCCACTGTTTACTAACCATCATGACTTAACTATTTGGCTTGGTTTTCTCATATTTACTATGAAGTGGCCAGTGATTTGACTGGAGAGGGCATGACTGATATAGTGCTTTCCATCTCCAAATCAATGATCCCAGATCTCTTCTTGTTACATTTTTTATATCTTCTTATGCTTGCTGAAATCTAATTTCCTTCTGAAATCAGCTCTCTGGCTCACAGTCTTCTGTAACAAGAACTGAGAGACTCAAATTTACTTCTTTGAAAACATACTGGCCTCCCGACTCTTTAAACCCCTCACTTCTCCCCTTATATACACCAGAGTAGTCATACTTTAGGCATTCCCTATCCTGCCTTCTTCCCTAATCCAATCCTAAAATGAATTTGTCCCAAGTGTCAGAATTCCCTGTTACAACTTTGGCTTGAGTCATTGTCACCTAGTAGGTGTCTCCTCTTACAATTCCTCAATGGCTACAAAGAAAATAGAAAATGCATCCCAGATTCTTGGCTCTCCTAATAGGTGGTACTAGATGTGGCTTCTTGTCCTAGTTCTCTTTATGGTTCTATAGATCCCCAAAAGTGAGTTTTAACCTTCAGGACTTATCTACCTTTGGGGGCCATCTCTTTCTATTAAATGGAGAAATGTACTCAGAATGTTTCTAGTCTGGTAGTAGACATAGGTCTCCCTGTGACATAGTACCAGATCAAGTATCTGTTCTTAGAATCTGAAAGAAGATTGTTCAGGGAATATGAAGCCTATGATGAGTTCTGATATGATTACTATAAATCTCTATGTTCTTTCTTCCTCAGCTGCACCCAAGGGACACATTCCCTGCTGGAGTAAATACTCCTTACTTGTTCAAGAGCTGAGAAACAATCCCAGTTTCTCCTGAAATATTTCCCTTTAAATCCTGAATAATCTCTTTAGGGTAATTGGGTCAGATTATTCAAATCACCAACCTCATTTAGGGTAGAAGAAGTCAGGAAGGAAGGAATGATCCCTAGAGAATAACAATTCATAAATTTATGCCTTCCCTTTTTCAGAATCTTCTGACAGAAGGAGAAGTTATTTATCTGCAGCTGCCTTTATCTTAACCTCCTCACTTCTCTCTCCAGTCAAATCCTCTCATTTGCCTCAAGTGGCTGGTTCAAAGCTATCCATAGCTAGTAATGTCTTATTGCCTCAGTAGGAAACATAAAAATTCTAGTTCTGAAGTTGGAAGTTGGTTCAAATATAGGATTTGTTTTCTATCATTCTCTCTGGGCCTCAAATTTCTTTCCAGCAAAGTGTATATATATATATATATATATATATATATATATATATATATATACATTGTGCATATATATATATACACACTTAAATGTAGAGTTTAAAATACCTGGAATTCTTAGTCTGTGATATATTTTTTAATTTTAATAATTATATTTTAATAATTTTACCTTCTTTTGTAATCCTAAATATATTATGCATTATGCATTTATTTGCATTTAAAAACATTATTCTGAGAAAGGATCCAAGGGTTTCATCAGACTATCAAAACTGGTAAACATTTAGCAATAAATGCTCCAAAAATATGGATGCCACAATTTTTAACTTTAATTTCTCATTAACATTTTCTTAAGTCTAAATAAATAACAAGACAATAAATGAAACTCTGATTTGTAGCATTCACTGATTTCCAAGGTGTAATAAATGCTCACATTGAAAATTTTACAGTCAATTCTGGTGAGTTGGTTGCAAGCTGGCTCCATCCCATATGGGTCTGTGGTACAAAAAAATTAAGACCTTTTGGACCAGATAATCTCTAAGTCCTTCTTTGGCTGGAAATCCTCTTAATCTGTCATTTCCTTGCCTAGGTTCCTGAGCTCTGTTGGAAAACCTTTCTCTCAGGATTCCTGACTATTGCTTGCAGTGACCTCTGAGACTTGGTCAATGCTTCAAACCTTGTCCCAGCTCTCAGCCTTCCCAGTTCTGGCTCCTTGCCCCGGCATACCAAGCAGTAAATGATCTCCTTGTTCCCAGTTTTCTATCACCTATGTCCTCATGTGGCACACACAATGAAGCTGTGGAATGAATCACAACCCAAATTCAATGTTTTGCTTTGTGATGGTTAGGAAGAAAAATATGCCAGCATCCCTGCAATTGGTTCACTGACTAATTATATGGCTTTTACTCTGGGGAAGTGGATTGCTTTTTAGCAACTCCACACACTGAGCATCTCCACAATAGGACAGTGAACAAATACACAAGCTGTATGTGAAAACAGGTGCTTGCAGAGTTATTGTGTATGACGAACTTCTAATCTTGTAAGGAAGCATGAGCTTATTAGCTGTTGGGGCAGGACTAGATCTGCTAGGAATTTTTTCCCCTGTCTATAATTGGCTTTTACTGTTGTAGGTTCCATGAGTGTCTAAAATAATAAGGTGACATTTGGATTTGACATAACATTATTAGTGAGTTGGTAACACGGATTATGACTATAAGTTAATGTAAGGGAGAAGAATAAGTCAATTGGAAAAATATTTGAAACAGATTGAATGTGGAGTCAAAATATATCATTTGATGTGGATGAATGCTTGAATTAATAATTCATGGCCTTGTTCTTAAAAAAGATCCTTAGAGTCCCTATCAGTGTAATACTTTAATAGCTAGAAATGAGAAGCTGTCAGTGAGAACCTCTGAAAAACAACCACAATTTGTCCAAGGATAGGACTGGATGGGCCTCTGGTCCATCAGGAAGGAGGGACAGTTTTCAAGACCTAATAATTATTCTGAACACACTGGCGATGGAGAAGGGGAAAGGAAATGCATTTAGCAATTCATAATGATCATTAATTTGCTATGAATTATAATTGAACTACTGTAGATATCTATATGTACTTTTTCCCTTAAGAATCATGCATTCAGGGATAGAATTTTACAACATATAAATATTCCAATGCAAAACTCTTTTTACTAATATGGCAATGCCTTTGTTGGCCTTTGGGTATTCATTAGAGTTAGAATAGCTTAATGTGTTATAAAATTCCAAAGTTTAAGTGCCATTATTCTCAGAAGTGGATATGCATATTGAGAAGAGAGAAGGAGTCTGGGGATATGTTCAAAAGTGAAAGGTCAGTGTAAGGCATATGAAACTCTATGAAGAAATCTTTTCTTAGCAAATTTCTGCTATCTCCTAGACTTTATGTCCTTGGTTCTCTTAGTGTACAGACTAACCTCTTCTCCTCTCCCTGTCCAAGTTTTCTCTCCAATCTTTAGGCTCTGGAATTGATAACAGAGAAGTAGGTTATTTAGGCTCCCATTATCTAGGCTTATTTTATTCTTCTGATAGTTGACTGTGTCCAATGGGAGGCTTTGGATTGAGTTGGACCAACATGGAGAGATAATCCCTACTTCTCTGTAGTCA
>NC_058131.1:633736526-633756572 GCF_016433145.1 Gracilinanus agilis
CCAAAGACTTAATTCGTGCCCTAAACTTGCTCTAACTCTTGTGTGCTGGCTTTAGCATTGTAGGTGGCGTGGGGTGGGGGAGGGGATTGCTCAGGTCACATTTTAGTGAGAGCTGTTTCACCCCTCTGAAGCATCAAAGTGCCCCAATTTCCACGTACCTCCAATGCTGCGTCCTGTTGTAGGGTCCCTTCATTCCTCTGGACTTGTTTTCATGTCTTCTTGAGGAGTCCTATATGTTTTGGTTAGGAGAGGTTAAGCACCTGCTTTTTACTCTGCCTCCATCTTAACCAAGCTGGAATCCTTTTCAATTAATTCAAGGATAAAATCGGACTTTTCATTGTCACAACTTTTATTTGACATGATACTAAGTTATAGGAATAAGAAAAAGAAATCAAGGATATATATAATCACAGGCAAAGAAGAAATGACATTAACATTTTTGCAGATGGTAAAATGATGTACTTAATGAACCCTAAATTAACTAACAGTAAAAATTAAGAATTTTTGCAAACTTGAAAAATATAAATAAATCCACAAAATCACTGTCACTTACATATGATATCAATAAAATCTGGAAAAAGGAGATAGAAAATTTCTATTTAAAGTTAGTACAGAATAGATAAAATGATTCAGAATCTGTCTTCCTAAGATGGATATAAAAACTACTTAGCAACTACAAGAAATTGTTTACAGAAATACAGACATAAATAAATTAATTGTTCATGGGTAGGAAGAGCCAATATAAATTATAAAAATATGTAATTTAATTTGTGTACACAATATCATGTTAAATTACCAAAGTATGACTTTATAGAAAATAAGTTGATATGAAAGGGGAAAAGAAGTCAAGAACCTCAAGAAAAAATGAAAAATAATGGGAATGAAGACCTAATAGTGTCCCTAAGTAAGTTATAATATTAAAGCAGTTATGATTAAAATAATTTGGTACTGATTAAAAAGCAGACCATTTACTGGGAACATATTAGGTACATAACATACGGAGGCAAATGAATCTAATGAATACTTTAGCATTCAATAAGCACAAACACCTCAGCTTCTGGGATAAGAACTCACTATCTGACAAAAATGCTGGAAATATCAGATAGCAGTATGGCAGAATTTATATTTAAATCAGTACCTTAAATCTTAAAGAAAGATTAACTCCAGATGGATAAATTATGTAAATAGAAATATTTACAATTAGAGAAACATTAAAAAATTAGAGAACCACTGAAATCTACCTATAAAATATATGGATAGAAGAAAAGTTGATGACTAAGCAAAAACCAGAAATATCACAGAAAATAAAATGGATAATTTTTATTTAAAAAATTTAAAATGTTTTGCACAGATAAATCTAATAAAATTGAGATTAATGAAGCAATTAACTGGCTAACAAGATCTTTGCACAAAGTTTATCTGATAAAGATTTCATTTCCTAGCTATATAAAGAACTGATTAAAATTTATATAATAAGATTTATTCCCCAGTTGAATAGTCTAAAGATATGAATAGATAGTCTCGACAGGGGTCTGCAATGTATGGCTCTCGAGCCATATCTGGCTCTTTGGAGGACCAGATATGGCTCTTTCTGCAGAAGTTATAAAGTCAATTTTTTTTCAGGCACTGTTATAGGAGCACGCACTGTGAGCACTACACGGCTCTCACAAAATTACGTTTTAAAAAATGTGGCATTTATGGCTCTCATGGCCAAAAAGGTTGCCGACCCCTGGTCTAGACAGTTGTCAAGGAAAGAAAACAAGGCGCTCTCTCTCTCTCTCTCTCTCTCTCTCTCTCTCTCTCTCTCTCTCTCCCTCTCTCTCTCTCTCTCTCTCTCTCGTCACATAGATGTGACTGAAACAACTGAACAAAAAATACTTTGCATAAAAAATGCTAGAAAGAGTCCATGATGTTCTGAGATGATCAACCTAGGCTTTTATCCTGGGAAAAAAATATCATTTTAGTAGGACTTATACTCTTAGTATATAATAAAATACTTAGGTTGAACTGGTAATTTAAATCAAACTCATTCAAATTTTTCATTAATTACCTGTTTATATTAGGTAAAATAGACTTTTAAACTTTGGATTATCTGAATAATTGACTAAATTTTCTATTCTTCACAATGGACATACCATAAATAATTCACAGGAAAATTCTGTTTTAAATTGCAACAATATATTAAAAATCAATTTGACTGAATTTAGTTGTTTTTTTTAATCCTTTACCTTCTGTCTTAGAATCAATAGTAGGTATTGATTCCAAGGCAATGGGGGTCAAGTCACTTGCCCAAGGCCACATAGCTAGGAAGTGTCTGAGTCTAGATTTGACCCGAAGACCCCCCATCTCTGGGCCAGGCCTGCCTCTCAATCCACTGAGCCACCCAGCTACCCCCTGAATTTAATTTTTATGATTAATTTCTCTAAAAAGAATTTTTCTGTCTTTTGATTTTTGTTTGGCATGCAGGAGTTGTGATCTTTGACATCAGAGATCCACCTAAGTATGCAATCAAATAGGAATGATATTTGGCCTTTTTCATGTCCATTTAATAGCTTTTTAAAGATAAAGTTCCTAATAGTTTTTATGAATCTTTTGTAAAATATAAGAAACATGAAACATAAAACTACTCACATTTGTCTAGTATTTAATTTTTTCATATTTCAATTTTAAAATTTTCTTGTAATTTCCATTATTGAAGTCATTTTGTAGGTCAAATTATTTCACTGTGCATCAGTTTATGTTTTATTTGGTTTCTCTGAATTCCTCATTTTTCCTGCCATTAACATTTACTAGCTCATTGACCCTAAGTAAATTGCTTCACCTTGCTTAGGCTTATTTTACTCACGTATAAAGATGGAGATAATAAAATAAAGATGGAGATAAAAAAATACTTGAAGTATTATGTGTAAAATATTTTGCAAATCTTTTAAAAGTACAACATAAATGCTATCTATTATTACTTCATATTAAGCAATAACATTTCATTGTAGTCATATAATTCAGTTTGTTTAGTTTTTCTCTAATTGACAGGCAATGAATTTGTTTCCTCTTCTTTGCCTCAATCAAAAGTAAAGCCATGATTATTTCGGTTCATATTGGGTCTTTATCTCTTTGACTCCCCTGGATTATGTGCCCAACAGTAGGATCCATGGGCCAAAACTTTTGAATAGTTTTGTAACTTTTCTTATCATTTAGCACTTTATGATTTACAAAAGGCACCCCCTGCCACAATCAGGTGAAATAGGCAACAGTGGCATGATCATTCCCATTTTACAAATTACAAAACTGAGGCTCAAATTAAGTAATTTGCCATGGGAACATGGCTAGTTGGACTCATACCCAAGTATTCTTTCTCTAATTCCAGTTTTTTAAATAGTATTATGCTACCTTTAAAAGTCCTATACATTGCAGAAAATATTATATATCAATTTATTTTTCTCTTCAGTTTTTTATAATTAAACTTAGATCGTAGATCCACATAGGTAAATACCTTCTAGGAAACATTTAATTATATATATGCATGTATTGCTTATTTAATGTAAAGGAGCCATTATGTATTAATAAGTACATTCATGTTTGCTGCCCTTTCTAGATCTCTTAAGATTTTGTCTTATCTTTTGAATACATATTTAAAGACTTCCGAAAAATTTATATAATTTATTAAGCACACAGTAAATAAACACATATTTAAGTTCTCATTAAAAATAGATTTACAAGCCATCCTTGCAGAATTCTGCATATCTCATGATATATATCACATTAGTTGGCAGTACAAAGTCATTATGACATTAATAGGCATTTGCTCACTAACCGAAACCTTTATAAGGCATGTAAGAGAATCGAGTCTGCTTTTAATAGCTTTTTGAACCACAGAGTAATTATGAGTATTATTTTGTCGTATTTAGTCAATGACTTTATCTGATTAAAACAATTAGATGTTCATAGGTAGAGGAAGGCAATTTTATCTGACAATTTCAGATCCTTTTTTTCCCTTTTTTTTTTTTTTTTTTTTTTTTTTTTTTTGGTCTAGACTTGTGATTTAATCTGTGAAGGAGACAGAGATATAAAATATTTTGAAACACAATTTGAAAAATATCTCCCTGATTTTACTATTATCCACAAAGCCAGAATGTAGGACAACTCCAAAGAACTCATGTCAAAAAAGGATATCCTCCACTATGGAAGGAATAGATGGAGTTCAAATACAGATTGAAACAAACCATTCTCCACTATTTCCTCCATGAATTTTTCTCTAGTGCAAGCAATATGTTTGTCTCACGACATGATGAAAATGAAAATATGTATTATAAGATTATATATATATATATATATTATATTACTGGCATCCTTGAGGAGGGGGTAGGGACCATTCTATAATGTCACAAAACTAATAATAAAAATTGTTTTGACTTGATCTGGAAAAAAGAAAAAGAAGAAAAAGAAAAATCCTTTTCCCAATCCTAACTAGTAATTATTCTGTAACTCAGAGGCACCGAGGGGTTAAGTGACTTATCTCTGGTTCAATATATAGTAGACTCAAGATTTGAACCTAGGTGTTCCTGGTTTCAAGACTGGCCCTGTGGGGATATGATTGGGGATGTAGACCCTAAATGATCACCCTAGTGCAAATATTAAAAATATGGAAATAGGTCTTGATCAATGACACATGTAAAACCCAGTGGAATTGTTCATTGGCTATGGAAGGGGGATGGGAGGAAGGGAGGGAAAGAAGATGATTCATGTAACCATGGGAAAATATTCTAAATTAAATAAACGTAAAAAATAAAAATGATAAAAACAGACTGGCCCTATATGCACTTTATCAGCCTCCAGCTCCATTAAATGATAACACATGAATCAATTTCAAATTCTAAGAATCTATGTAATTTTGTCTTTGTTCAATGTCACAATTTGAAGATAATTAATTTTTTAATGTCAAAAAAAGCAATATATTATTTGGATGGGCCAAATATTGGCAGTTAGAAATGATGGACTTTTTGAGAATGGGGTGAGGTAGTTATTATACTCTAAAGAAAATGATAATCTCTAAAAACAAAGCAGAGAAGAGGGACTGCAGTGCCAAATTCAGCAAAATGTACGTATTGCTGGTGAGCGCATGTACTGTGCTCATGAAAGAATTTTACCCCAAGGACACATGGAGGCATTAATAGATTTTTTTTTGTTTTCCATTTATCCTGGTCCTTATCACATGGATTTGTTTGCTCTGTTGTTTCTATAGCTAAGGATGATCAGGTGGTTTCTTCTAGTGAGTTATTTCTACTTTTCCATTTCATCAGCATTGTTTTAGCATAGGAAAAGCAACACAAAAGCTGGAACACTTCTGATCTTAGTTGCAGAATCGTTTCCCCTTGAAATACCATTTCACTATCTAGTTTATGTTTCTTTAATATTAGGAGTATATGATGTGGAAGTGTCAGTGTACTTCTAGTTTTTGTTCCACAACTTTAAATCTGTGTCCACACACGACTAGTTTAACCTTTAGACCTAACCTGGTCAGTCAGGAAGAACTGTCCAGTTTATTCAAACCTAGTCAACAAAAAAATCAAGTGTTTCATTATCCATACGCTTGTCCACATAAGATGATATATTTGAATATAAATTTTCCAATATGAATTTAAACAGTTTTAATAGGTGACGCTCTTGATGTATATAGATCCAGAAACAGAATATTAGAAGGAACATGCTCCTTATCCATATAGGAAATAAATGACCAAATGAGATCTCAAATGAAGAATGTCCAATTTATTTTTCTTATTGGTCCATGCACAGATAGAATGTCACAGCATATTCTTTGCTCTTGGTCTAGGATTTATAACAATTCGGTCAAAGTGCCAATAGGGTCTTAGTATTATTCCTGTTAAGTCATTTCCTGTTGGACCATTTGTATTAAAGAACTAGCCTTATAAAAAATCTGATCACAGATTCTCCATGCCTCGATAAATATTTGTTGAATTGTGAGTGAATAAGGCAATGTATAGTATTAAAAAAAATCTACTGGACCAGGAAGCAGAAGACCTGGGTTCTAGTCTCAGATTTGTTCTGTCACTTTGAACAAGGCTTTCTCTCTTTGGATATTGGTTTCCTTCTTTATAAAAAGGGGCATTTGTTGAGATTTAAAAATCCTTTCTTGATTTAGGAATCTCTGAACAGCCAATCTACAAGTCTTCTCCAGCTCCAAAATTTAATGATTTACAATTTAGAATGAAGGAAGGATCTGAGAATTGGTTATGATAAAAGAGAAAGAATCTAGGAGTCCTTGGAATATGAGATTGGGAGAAAATTCTATATTTTAGTTAAATAACTTCCTCCCACTATCAAATAGCAGAGGTTTGAACTAGATAACCTCTAAGAAGCTTTACAACTTTTAAATTTTTAGATTTTATGATAATACGAAGGATCAGAGGATCACAGATTAACAGACGGAAGGGATATCAGTGCCTACTAAACCCATCCTCCTAATTTTACATGTGATGAAACTGAAGCTGATAGAAATTGTCACTTGTTCAAGTTGGCACAATTAGTCAGTATCTGAGGCACAATGAAAACTCAGGTCTTTCTGACACCCAATACAGACAAATATTACCTATATTATCCTTTTCTCCTAATACGTAGTCCTGTTCTCTATGATTTTCTTTGCTGGGATCAAAATTTCCCCCATTTAAAATTTTATTTTAAAATATTTTTCATATTTAAATTTTTTTTCATATTTATATGATTCATTTTCCCCTGCCCCCTTCCCAGAGTTAACAAGCAATTACACTGGTTTATACAAATATTATCACTTGATACTTATTTCCATATTATTCAATTTTTCTACAGAGCAATTGTTTAAAGCCTAAACCCCAAATCACATACTCATATATACATGTGATAAGAGATGTCATATGTTCTTTTGCATTTCTACTCCCATTGTTCTTTCTCTCAATGTGGTCAGCATTCTTTCCCATAAGTTCTTCAGAAGTGTCCTGGCTTATTGCATTGCTACTAATACCAAAGTCCATTACATTGGATTGTTTCACAATGTTTTACTTTCTGTGTACAATGTTCTCCTTGTTCTGCTCATTTCACTCTGCATCAGTTCATTGAGGTTATCTCAGTTCTTATAGAAATCCTCCAGATCAAGATTCTTTACGACACAATAATATTCCATCATCATCATATATCACAATTGTTTCAGCCATTCCCCAATCAAGGGACATCTCCTTATTTTCCAATTTTTTGCCATCACAAAGAAAGCAACTGTGAATATTTTTGTACAAATACTTTTCCTTATTATCTCTATGGGGTACAAACCTAGTAGTGGTATTGCTGGTTCAAAGGGTACGCATTATTTTAAAGCCCTTTTTGCCTGTAATTCCAAATTACCTTCCAGAATGGCTGGATTAATTCACAACACCACCAACAATGCACCAGGAAACATTTGTTGAATTGAATGAGATTGGATTTCATCTTTACTAAGCCCCAGCGAGAAAAATGGGTTGGTTTTTACAGATGGGGAAATGGTTTGCTTAAGATTATATAGCAACTGAGTGGCAGAGTAAGTATTTGGGCCAAGGCTGGTTCCAAGTCCAGTACTGTTTTCATGATGCTATGCTGGCTTTCTGGTCAAAGGAAGAGGAGACTGGGAAAAGCAATTCAGAATCACAATGCTTTCTATAAGAGGCTTGCACAATCCATTTTCTTTAGTTGGACATGAAAGCCTGGAAAATGAGAGGCATGCCATTTATTCATTTGGACTCTGGGTAGTCAAGTGAAAACTTCTCCTTTTATCCAATTGTTTTAGAAACTAATGGTGCTTCCTTATCACTTCACTTTATGAACTGGTCATGCATGGCATTTTTTCTGGGCTAAATATTTTACATGACTTGAAAACATAAAAAAAAGTTCTGCCTTTTGACATTAGTATTTAGGTAGGATTTTTTCATTCCTGGACACTGTTAATTTTCTTTTGTGTATTCAAGCAGAACAATACCATTTTAGTTTCAGCTCCCTTTATATGGAATCATACACATTTATATCAATATTATATTCACACCAAATGCTTTTCATTTGCTGATATTTATGCAAATACCATCCTTTGAATTGGAGCTTCCTTACACTTTTCCCTCTAAATCAAATGAGAATCTTATCAGATTGAGGACATTTTTATCATGCCAAAAGCTATTCATTATATAAATTGAATGCATTTTGGCATTTGTATGGCAAAATTGAGGATAGATTCAACTACCTTAAGAAAACAATTTGGTTTACCAGAATTATAACGTTTTAGAGTTGGAAGAGAAATATAATTTACTATAATCTCCCATTCCATTCATCAATGTCCCCACCCATAGCATGAATGATAGTCAAGGATCAAATGAGATATTTATAAAAAATATGCTTAGGGCAGCTGGGTAGCTTAGTGGAGTGAGAGTCAGGCCTAGAGACAGGAGGTCCTAGGTTCAAACCCGGCCTCAGCCACTTCCCAGCTGTGTGACCCTGGGCAAGTCACTTGACCCCCAATGCCCACCCTTACCAATCTTCCACCTATGAGACAATATACCGAAGTACAAGGGTTTAAAAAAATGTAAAAAAAAATATGCTTAGAACAAACAGACCCTAACATATAGTAAGAATTGCATAAAATGCTTAAATGCTTATTCTCTCTGTCTCTCTGTCTGTCTCTGTCTCTGTCTCTCTCTCTCTGTCTCTCTGTCTCTCTCTCTGTGTCTCTCTGTCTCTCTCTCTTAACATTAGCTCAAATAGAACTTAAAACTTCAGATGATTTTCATATGAATTATCGTCAGCCTGGTTTCTCCCTTTTTGTTTTTGTGGACATGGTTTTCCTCTTATGTAATTGCATTGCTGTATATTAAAGAGGACACAAACTTTTAGGCTACACAGAGACATCACGCCAAATATCATGATCATTATGAGAAGAGATAAAAAATGAAACTGACAATATTTTAACAGACAGGAAATGACTAGCTACTGATAAGAAATCATTTGTAAAGCACAATAAAGTCATTGACTTGTTAAAGGAAAGATAAAAACTGACACCAAATTAGAATATATGATAAAGATGAGAAAAACATACAGTTGTCACAGTGTTAGCCTGATTTATTCAAACAATTTGTTGATTTTCTAAAAAATGGAAACAAGAATAAGAAAATGACATTAATGTGGATTATTTCCATTTCCTATTTAAATTTAATTAATGTAAAGCAATTGTCTCAACATGAAGGCCAAAAGTACACAGGAACTACTTTTGCCAGCAAATACTTGATCTTCTTCCAAAACAGAGAGATGTGACAGCCAGTGGTAACAACAATTTGGAATATAAACTCAATTGCAATATTTCATGGAGGAGGAGAGTGGAAGATTGGGAGCAGTATTGCCTCACAAAATTGGACAGAAGCAGAAGGAAAAATAATTTTTCAGAAAGCTTAGTATTCAGTCTAATTAAATCAGATCATCCCAAGGACACTGACAGATGGAACTTGAAGGATGAAAATAAATGGATCTTTCAGTTTTTCTATAACAAACTATTTTCTTCATCAATGACCATGGAGACATTATAGTTGGAATTAAAAAAAATCAGTCTTCAATGTGCTTTATGAAAAAGTAGAAATGGTACTTAAGAAGATAAAGAGCAGAAGCTGAACTAAATCAAGTATACAAAAATCCAGGCCACAGAGGTACCCCAACTTTGTGAGCCCTGAGGGATCAGTTTTTAAGATATCTGAAAGAAATGAAGTTGAATGACAATATAGATAATCTGTACCATTACAGAGAACACATAAGAAGAAAGGACTTGTATATTAAATTAGGTCCACTTTATTTTTTGGTCTTTTAGACATTTAATTTGTCCACAGTTTGACAACAGACAGAGAGTGTGGAAAGAGTGATGATGTGTTATCTGAGATAGGAAACAAGCATTTCTTTGTGTTTTATCCCCAGTGCATTAATGTTTTGAATGGCAGGGAATCAGTCAAGGGTCTCTGTGTGTGTGTTTGTGTGTGTGTGTGTGTGTGTGTGTGTGTGTGTGTGTGTCTGTGTGTCTGTGTGTCTGTGTCTGTGTGTCTGTGTCTGTGTATGCATGTGTGTGCTGATACTGTGAGGAAAATATGGTCCAATCCCCACTTGACAAATGGATCAAAGGCCTTCAAGGATGGAATTTGATGAGAAGGCCTTTCAGAAATAATTATTGTGATGATTTTGAAATAATACTGGTTTTGTGACTTTATCTTATTATCTAAAATAGATGTTGAAAGCATGTCTATAACGGTGTCATCCAACCCCATATTTTATCTTATTCACAAATATATAATGGGAGGGTGCTAAATATTTCACTAAAATCAAGACACACCAGGTACACAGCATTCTTCTGATCTATCACACAAGTAATGCTATTAGGAAAGGAAATGCTATGATTTAGTATAGCTTATTTTTCACAAAATCATGCCTGCTTCAGTGATTACCATTTTCGTTTTAAAATGTGTTCACACTAATTGTTTAACTTTCCTATTCTAGAATTTTGCAAAATTGACCTCAAATTTATCATTCTGTAGTTCCCAGAATCCACATCTTAGATCATTTATTTATTTAGAAAGGAGCTCGTCTGCCCAACTCCAGTCTTCTGAAACCTCTCTTATTCTCCATGATTTACCAAAAATTGCTGACATGGTTTTCCAATCTCATTTTCAAGTTCTTTCAATATTTTGGGCTGAACCCAGTTTAAGTGGCTCAGTGCTTCTTTGACAATTTTATCATTGGCTTCAATTTCCTCTTAGTAAGATTTGTTTTAGCCTTTTCAGTTTGAAGATAATTGTCTTTAATGGGAAAGATGAAAGCCAAATACAAGTTGGACCATTCTGCATTCCCTGTCATCTCTTAATATTACACCATTTCCCTCAAGCAGTGAACCCAACTTACCTTCTGCATCTTCTTGTTTGGAAATGGCCCAAATGACAATTTTAAAGCAACCTTTAAAATGCAACATATATGAAATAAACAACAACCTAAGGCCTTTTGCTGTTGCCTTTAAAATCTTTAGAAATTCTTGATTTGTTCTAGACATTAATCTTCCTGATATGATTGATAGTTCATATCTCACTTTTGTTTATCTCTTTGCTCATAAGTGGCTTTTCCCGTCTTTTAAATTTGCCCTTGTAAATTCCAAGCTCTTTGAGAGGGTTCTTATATAAGCACCTTGATTTCTTTTTTCTTTTTTTTTAAAAACCTTTCTTTCTTAGTAACAACTCTATGGCAGAAGGGCAAGGCCTAGGCAAGAAGGGCTAAGTGATTTGCCCAGAGTTACACAGCTAGAAAGTATATGAGACCAGATTTGAACCCAGATCCTCCTCACTTCAGGTCTGGAGTAATATCTGATTGTTTTCTATCTTGAATGGGACAATTTCTTTCTTTCTATCTATCTATCTATCTATCTATCTATCTATCTATCTCTATATCACTTTGAAAAATTTAAGACATGTCACTTTTATAACACCACTTTTGGTTTCTCTATCTTCTTACCTCCAAGAAATACTTAAAAATAAAATTAACATATAGGTGTACATGAACTCACTACTTCATTTGAAGTAATAAAGGAGGTGAGATTTTTTTTTTGTAATTTGTGCAACTTTAGTAATTTTACAAAGTACCCTAAGGCTCAGCAACTACATTACTGAGAACATACCACGAGTGGATTAAAGAGAGAGAAAAAAGTTATTTAGATATCAAAATATCCATAGTAATATTTTTGTTGTAGGAAAAAATTGGAAACAAGTTGGGTATCCATTAACTGGGAAGATAGTTTAAAAAACTGTGTAAGAATGTAATGGAATATCATTGTTATTGTTTGTTCTTCATTTTCAAAGATCAATGACGTCATGAGGTGATGTCTTGACTTGCTAATAAATTGGATTTAAATGAAGCAGAGTTGCACATCTTCAGCCTCCTTTTCTCTTCTATAGTCACTGAAGTATAGTGGCAAGACAAAAATCAGGATGACTGTTGATGATCTAGGACAGTGGTTTCCAAACTTTTTTGGCCTACTGCCCCCTTTCCAGAAAAAAAAAATATTACTTAGCCCCCTGGAAATTAATTTTAAAAATTTTAATAGCAATTAATAGGAAAGATAAATCCACCTGTGACCATCACTGCGCCCCTGGATTGCTGCAGCACCCACCAGGGGGCGGTGGCACCCACTTTGGGAATCACTGATCTAGGATGTAGTGAATGACCTTGCATCTTCAATGTCTCACCAGGCTCTAAGTACTCTCGTGGCACGTACATCAGCAGCTTTCATGGCCATTGAAACAAATTATTTTTATTCCCCATTCTACCCAAGAAGTCTTCAGATGCTTGGGGTAGATTTTTTCCTAACTCAGTCCTATTGCTCTCAACCTGATTTAGCCTGTCTTTTGAGATGATTTTACTGGGATATGGTTACTGCACTTAGAATCACAGGTGAGAGTTAGGTGAAAGATAGATACCAAAGGTGGATGAGCAGCCCTAATAAGTGCTTGACAATCTTCCCCCAGAGGGGCTAGTCCTCCCTGAACTCCCTGTACACACATTGTACTATAAGTGATGGAAATAAAGACATTTGGAAAAACATATAGAGCTATATAAACTAATTCTGAGCAAAGGAAATAGAGCCAAACAATGATAAACCAAAATATTTTTATTGAATTGTTACAAGAATGTAAGCAAAAAGAATGCCAAAAAGAATTCAAACTTTGTATAATTGGGATAATCTATCTCTGCCTTTTAAAAGAGATAATAAAATGCTCCTTTCTCTTTTCAAAAGAGGCATAAGGGAATATAGGGATGGAATATTGCATGTGCTCTTTGACATAGTCACTGTTAGTTGATATTGCCAAATTATTTTTCATTGTTTCATGAAACACACCAGAAACAGGGTTATTCATTAGATAGCTATCATATGAGAAATTCTGAGGATCTGAATTAGGTTGGGAGTGGTATAACTTTAAAGAAATTGACAAGGGTTGAAATGAAAGACATCAGTAAATTTTATTTTCAAAATTAAAATAAAATTAAAATTAAAACAATAAAATTAAAATAAAATAATATGACAAAGCCATCAAGATTATCCTCTTGATATCAATGATCATTTTTCAAGGGGAACAGAGTTAATCTGTGATAACAGACTTGTTTCAACTGCATGAAATCAGAATTTTAGAGCTAGAAGTCATCTCATTTTCCAAATGAAGAAATTAAAACTGGAAAGGTGAGATATTCAAGGTCAGAGAATGAAGTATAACACTGCCTCAGAATCCAGTTCTTTCTATGATACCATAATGATCAATATCATTAGTAGAAATTGGTGTCTTGATTTGTTTCTGTACAATATCGATAGTAGGGAAAATTATGGATGTTATTTGGAATGTTGTGCTTTTCTGATCTCAAGTTTATATTATCAATGGTCCCTAATGATTCCTTTGCCTATGATCTGTACATTGGTGAACAGAGAGATTGTGGTCCCTATTTAGGCCTTATTGCCATTGTCTAGGCTTTCTTCTAACAACCATCCTTTCTGATATACCTATTTCTATGTGTCTATATTCTCTCTGTTTTAATATCTGCTTAATGTGAATGAGTGGGAAAAGAATTAGATAAAGGTTTTCTTTGAAACTCTTGCATGAGTAATCCTATCAATAGATTATGCCCTTTAAAGCCTGGCCACAATTATGCAACAGATTTAATTACTTTAATATTTTGGTTTTATTTAATGGCAAAATATGAAGTTCTTATTGTATCCACTTCCCCTGCAATTTCAAAATATTAAAGAATGAATTATTCTTCTCTAAGGAGGCATCAATGATATATACCTCTAATATGTACTAATGGACAGTAAAATGAATATTTGATTAGGATATTTCCTGGAATAGTTTATAAAATATTTTAATTTAAGTTCACATACAAAAAATGCAGGTCTTTTCTGTCTTATTGTTATCTATCAATCTATTCTGAATCTTGATGTTACTCAAAGCTTTCTTAATTTGACTGCCAGAGATGATTTATATTTTACTGCTTTGGTAAATTTAAGTAACAGCATTAAATGGCTCTATTCCCCACACATGGAAAAAATTAAAGGGAAAAACCCTAATGCATACATTGCCCCATCATATAGTTGTGGGTATTGAGAAAGTGGTAAATGGGGAGTATCTTTATTTGAAGGATCCAGAACCCAAGTGCCATTTTAGCATCACCTAGAGAGTTAGAGTTTAAAAAGTGTGATTCTTTCACCATATTGTTTTCCTTTTCTGCTTCTATCCCTCATGAAATTTCCCTTCCTCTACAATGTTGACATAGCACAGGAATCAATGAGTATTTTAGTCCTAAATGCTCTGCTAATGATAGGGCACTAAGTTCCAGTGACAGATATATTAAAGTTCAATAAATATGTATTGAGTTCCTATTATATTGAGAGTGCTTTAAAAAAAAACTATCTTCTGCCTTGGAATCAATACTGTGTCTTAGTTCCAAGGTAGAAGATTGGTAAGGGTCAGGCAATGGAGGTTAAGTGACTTTCCCAGAATCACATAGCTAGGAAGTATCTGAGGTCACATTTGAACCCAGGTTCCCCTAAATCTACCAAGCCACCAAGCTTTCCCCCATCGTGCTTATTTTCAAAAATAATTAAGACATACTCTTTGCCTTCAAGGAGGTTACAACTAAGTGAGGGATCATGGGACATGGTATAGACATGCATAGCTACAGTACAAAATAGACCATGATATAGGCAGGAAAACTTCAAACCTAGAATAATATGAATTTTGAGGAATAAAACATTTATAACTTTAGAAATGTCAAATCTTGAAGGATGGAGGTTTCAGCAAGTGGAGATGAGAAAAAATAGAAGAGGGTGTTTTAGGAACAGTAATGGTATAAGGTGTGTCACAGAGGAGAAAAGCACTAACATGTCCAGAGGATGACAAGTAGTCCAGCTTTTATGGAATGCAGAATATGAGAAAGGGTTTATATGAGGTAAGGCCAAATAGTCCAAATGATACCAGGTGCAAGAGAATCTTGAAACCCAGGAGAAAAGTTTGAATATCATATGGCACATATTAGGGGAGCAAACCAAGGGTCCTGAACAAGTGATCAAACATACGGTATAATCTGGGAAAAAAACCAATAATGATTGAGATGAATGAAAGGGTTAAGAAAGGGGGAAATTGAAGCCAGAGCGCAATCTTCTTGAAAGAAAGTCTAGGATCACTCTAAAAATTTTGCATGGGGTTTGTCACTGGCAGGAATGCCAATGAAAGTCCAATCATTTTGTTTCTCACTAAAGTGGATAATCAAGGATAGAATTTAGAATTTGATTATTCCATCTGTTTCTGCATTCAATGTGTTGCAATATATTTTTTTGATTAAATACATGAAGAAAATCTGTTCTTACATAGACATGTAGTTGGAAAAGGGAGGAACAGTTTAACAAGTGAATAGTCTTTTAGCATTATTATAAAATTTATTTTGATCTCAAAGACTCTCTAAAAGAGTTTTGGGGACCACTAGGGATGTGTTGGCTGTACTTTGAAAATTACTGCTCTCAGTTAAGATTGATGATCCAAGGTTTTGGTTCATGACCTCAAGGTTAATTTGCCTGCTAACCAGGAGCATCATAAAACCTGAGGGAGAACCTCATATAATTAACTCTTTATAGTTCCTATATTGTTTTGTCAGTTGTGTTCAGTTATTTTTTTAGTCACCTCCAGCTCTTTGGAGTTTTCTTGGCAAAAAATAATGAAGTGGTTTGCCATTTCATTCTCCAGCTTATTTTACAGATAAGGAACTAAGGCAAATAGGATTAAGTGACTTGCTTAGGGTCACACAGCTAGTAATTATCTGAGACCAGATTTGAATTCCTAAAGATGAGTCTTCTTGTCCCCAGGCTCAGCCTTGCACCATTTAGCTGTCCCTTGTTGGTTGTAGATTAATAGTAAGATATTTTATAGGAATTAAAAGACATTTTTTTTTAACTCCAAATAAGATTGCTGAATGAACCTAAGGATTTCAAATGTAAGCAAGAATCAGTTGAAAAACAGTTTTGATCCTAGCCTGAAGATTTCTTCTTGGTGCATTTGCTCATGGATTCTATGGATTAAAAGAGGTCCTTACCTTCAAAGGAGAAGCTTACCCTCACCTCTACTCCAACAGATGGTAAGGGAACAGCAGATTGACTGAGGAGGATGGATACCAACAGATGTAGCAGTTCTAGGAAGGGAACTTTATCTATCTGGAGATCAGCAGAAAGCAGCACAGTGTCATCACCAGAGACAATTAGAATCCTTGCCCTATCAAAGATGTGAGTTATTCAGATCAAACATGCTACCTTTCATAGATGTTCCCTGGGCATGTGTGTTCTCTGAAGATCCATTCTCATTCTTGGCAAGAATGGTTTTCCCTATGCTTAGAGTAATGGGGAGGAAGGTGGATCTTTCCTTGTCACTCAATTTGTTATTCTGTTTGAGTAAATGTTTTCTATTTTGAACTAATGTATCCTTCCTGGCTGGATTGTTAAAAGTCAGCACATTGATGGCGGCTCTGGAGATTACAGTTTAGAGTATACATTGTTTAATTGCTCTGTTGTCTTCAACTCTTTATAACTCCATGGACCACAGCTATCCTTGGGGTTTTCTTGGCAAGAATACCTGGGTGGTTTGCCATTTCCTTCTCTAGTGGATTCAGTGGACTTATCCAGAGTAATACAGCTAGGAAAATCTGAGGCTGGATTTGTATTCAAGTTGTCCTGACTGTGGATCTTAACCACTGAGTCACAGCTAGAGTAGGTGCTGAACCACAAAACTCAAGAATCTTTAGTGGTTCCCTACTGACACTGGGATAAAAATTAAAACGCTTACCTCAAAACTTCTTAGCCTGGCATTTTAAATTCCAGACTGCAATCTGGCATTAATATACTTTCTCAGACTGTCTTCCCTGACTGCCCCTCTGTTTTTCAGGAATTTCCTTCCCGGTCGAGTCCCTGTGTCACCTTCTTCCCCAATAGTCCACTTACAGATACTTACCAATTTTTTTCTTCTTCCTCAAATTTTCTTTGATTTGTGTGGAGCATATTTTTATCTCCTTTTTGCTACTCTACATTACACTTATCTCTGAGCATGTGTCACTTATTCTTCTCCAGGAGATTGTAAATTCCTTGAAGGCAAGGTCAATTTCAATTTTGTATTTTTAACTCACATTTTTAGTACAATGCTAGTACCTAATACATGTTGTTTTGCTTTCAATCTGAGAATGATTATGTTCCATTGATGGCTGACTCAAACATCCTTTGTTGTTGTACATTTTTTAAAGTCTCCACCTGGCCGATATATTTTTAGAATTACTATTATAGAAACTGTTGGTAATATTTCTTATCTTAAACCCTAATTGAAAGTTAATTTGACAGAAAACTTAAATGATTTTTCCAATGATGTCAGGCAAATAATTTGATTTCAGCTACTTTGGTTTTCGCAAATGTTCTGGGACTATGCATGATTATATATATTTTGAAGCTTTCATGTCATTACTTCCCCCTGCCTGTGATTCCCGCTTTGTGCTTTGCTTTGTTGAGGAGAACCAAGACTAGAATACTTCTAATCATTCCAATGGGATACCCGTAACTTAAGAGAGTCAGTCCAGCATTGGGATGGATGTCCCAATTTCAGAGATTTGGAGAGCTGGGAATGCTTAACTATGTAAATCTCAATTTGTAAGCAGGCAGGCAATACATTTGAGCTATCCGGTTTCTGAAAAAGTAATGTAATAACTTTATTTCCAGAGTCCTTTTCCCTGTGGACAAGCATGTGAGTGATTGTGTTTTAATCAGAACAGCTAAAAGAATCATCGAAGTAATAACTTAAATTATCTTGTGTAGGGGACCCAATGATTCTTGATCTCTGGTATTTTGAGTATTTTTCTTTAACAAATATAATTTAAACTGCCACATATGATTAAGAATCCAGAGCATTTTTTAGTTCCTGAGTATTTCAGGATGGATTTAGAATATTCTATTAATTTAGCATCTTTCTAAGATACCCCTTACCACACAGAAAAGGTTGTTTAGAGGCCCGAAGGGAGTAATTTAAATATCCTAACAACAAATTATTTCCTGTTGAATTTACACTGCAGTGGAGTACAATATAACTGCTCCTGGGATGGGAAAATCATTCTCATAAGAAGAAAAACTAAGGAAAAAGAATGAAATAGTAGAAATGATCCCAGACTTGGTGTCAAAAGACCTAGGCTTTCTCCCTGGATTTATAGCTTAATTAGCTGTATTACATTAGGCAAAACACTTAATATCTCTGTTCTTCAGTTTCCATATCTAAAAAAAAGGCTCCACAACCACTGTCTACCTCATAGTGTATGGATCTTAGAGATAATGGATGTCAATGTACATTGGAACCATAAAAATTCTATCTAAATGAGAATTGTTGCTAAATTGTATCCTTGTCTTATGGGGCTCCCTTTTACTTCCACAGAAACAGTGGGAAAATTGTGGAAAAGAAGGGAGGATTTTAAAAATATATCATTTTTATACCATTTATAAACTTTAACTTAATCCATTGGAGCTATAAAAGTGAAAGCCTCATCCAGTGACCAGCCAGTAGACATATTGGTGTAGGACCCAAATTGTACCAGACTTAATGTTTTCCACTGGAAATGAAGCCAGAAGCCAGAAGGAAGTTTCAATTGACTTGCAAGATGGCTCACAAATTCTTCTTGGAAAGGCAGATGAAAGAGCTGTTTTTTATCATGCATCATAGAAAGGCAGAAAAACGTATCATTTTATGAGACATTTCTTCAATTCTTATTGCAATACTCATGAGTACTTACAAAAAGAATACCATTAAAATAATTGTACTTCATCTACCAAAGATAATTGTGCGGAAGGAAGAGGCAGAAAAATTCTTTGAAGAACTTGATAAGACCCTCTAAGTCAATACACATGTAGGTATTTAGTCACTTCAATACAAAGGCGAAATAAGTAAGGATAGCAAAAATGTTAATCAGGAATAAAGAGGACAAAGACAATACTTTCTTTGAGAAAAAAATCAGGCAGGAAAGTAGATATGATGATCATCAAATTAGATGCTGAAAAAGTAAATTATTATATTTTAACATATAGGAAATGACTTTTTACTGATATAGTAGTTGTTTCTAAACCAATTATGTATTGTCAGATTGCCAGTGTTTTTGGGAAAAGATAAAAATTAGTTCAAACTAAAACAAAGAACAAATAGAAAAATATGAGACTTTAACAACAACAATAACAATATTCATATAGTACCTGTGATGTGCTTTTTACAAATATTATCTCATATGATGCTCAAAAAAACCCCGGAAGGAAGGTGTTATTATTATCCACACTTTACAAATGAGGCATATAGAAATTAAATAACTTGTCTGTGGCCTCAAAGCTAGTAAATATCTGAGGTCACATTTGAACTCGGGTCTTCATGACACCAGCTATTCTTTTGACTGTGACAATTAGTTTCCTCTTATTTGGAAAAATCCCAACCTGATGTGTTTCAATAAAAATTAATGCCAAAATGGATGTGGATTGGAGATAGTCTATAAAATTAATTGCAATAATTTCATATAAAATTTTAAATGATATAAATCAATTTTAATCATGAAGAGATATAGAGTCTTAAAAGCAACTTAGCCAATAGTAAAGCAAATGCAGAAAATGATAACAGATATTTAGAACACAAAATCTTAGAGTTTTATAGAGAAGTATGGAGAATATTACAAGTAGAATTACCTCAGAATAAAGACAGAAGCAGTGGAAGGTAAAACTGATTTCAAGAGGAATTGATGAGAGATCCAACCAAGCAATTATCCTGAGAATATTAAGGATGAAACTAGAAAGGCCACATAAAGAAGAAAGACGGAAAGAATCCATAAAAATTAGCTCTTTTCACAAATATAATTGTTACTATATATATGGTAACTTAATATTTATATATGTTCTAAATAATATATATATGTATATAATATATATATATA
>NC_058131.1:633756949-633797749 GCF_016433145.1 Gracilinanus agilis
ATATATATATATATATATGTATATATATATACTCTGAAACCATAGTCCTGAATGTATTTTTAAGTGACCCCAAAATGAATATAGATGGAGAAAAATAACTGGATTAGATCAAGTATTCATAGAAGAGATCTGTTCAATAGCACTACAATGGTGAGGACTTTGAAGGAATGATTTTCAAAATACATGAAGGAGAAGTAGATACAAAAAACAAATGAAAAAATCTTGGAGTTTATTAATACTAAAATAAAGGTCAACTGAGAGAAAATTAAACTATTGGCTTATAGGCCTCCTTTCCTGTCACCATAAAAATTTTATGATCATACTCTGCATGTGCATTGAGACCATCATTGGTGGAGCATATTTATAGGAAATAGACTTTCATAAGTGATATTGTACAATAGGCCATATCTTTATCATCATACATTGATTAAACAAGGTTATGATGTAATTACTTATTGATTATAACAATGCATTTAATTCAACAGAGAAAATGTCACATTAAAAGCTCTCTTCTAACAAAGTTTCTCTCTTATATACATTTAATTTATGCAAAATACCTTGAAAGATATAAGAGCAGAGATAATTTTGTTTAATTAACTTCCAGTCATTAATACTGAGCAAAGCAAGAAACATAGAGATATATTCTTGCCAAAGATGTCTACTATCATGAAGGAGGTCCAGTGGAGAGTCCAAATCAAAAAGATGTTCCTGATGGATGATGAGGTGCTCCTAATGTTCCTCTTGGTGGATAATATACTTCTAATTGTGTTAAGCATGGGATCCATAACTACTCGTGTTATGTCTAAATGCCTGTATAGGAAAAAAACCTAGATGAATAAAGAATGCCTATTGTTTAGATTATGACTTGGAGTTTTCAGGACTATCATATAACATCACTTTTGTGTAAGACTGGGATACTACCAATGCTGGACTTTTTAACTGAAAGTACATACAATGACCTTGTTTGAATGTTTACATGGAATTTTTGTTTGTTTTTTTATTGATACTCTTGTGTAAGAACATCCATGCTTATGGTTTCAATTGGGTGAATAACTTTGAATGTGGAAATTCTTAAAAATAAGTAATTAAAATTTGCCTTTGACACACAGTCATTGAAAGTTGCTGGTATTACCTTTGCTCAAGTGACTTGGTCAAGGTCATACAGCCAGTATGTAATGGAAGCAGGATTTTTTAGACCTTCCTAAATGACTACAAAGTTAGCCTTCTGTTCACTACCTCTTGCTTCCTGTCATACTGTTTTTATTTTTAAATGTTGGCTAATCTTCCATTTGTCTTGCTTCCTTAACTAGATTGTAAACTCCTCAGTGAAGAGTTTTGTGTATACTAGTGGTTTCAAACTTAAATATACACTCTGGGTTCACATATTGACTTAGAAAACCACAAATTAACATTGTTTATGATGTATTCTAATTTTATTTATTTAGTAAACATTTCTTCATTACATTACATTTTAATCTGATTTGAACTGTTCTTGGGAGTTTTGCCCAATGTCTTTGTGGCTATCTGAGTTTGATATCTCTGGCATATACTAATAGCTTCAATTATTGTGAAGAATGAATCCTGTGAAGTGGTTGCATTATTCAAATGTGCCCTGTTCAAAGTTACAATTATATGTAGAATACGCTCGTTGGTTTTAGCCCAATGGAAACATACAATGAAAATGTGAATGATGTGACTATTAATGGAATTCATAATCTGTACTAATTAGGACTTGGCTATATTTCTTTCTCAGTCTTATAGCATCTGTCTGGTCTAAGGGCATATAAGTACTCAGTTTATGAAATGAATAAATCAATAAATGTAAAAATATCTCCTTATAAGGCTGCATTAGTATTTACTTTTTGTTGTTGTTGTTTTGGTATGAAACACTAGGATCCATTATCTCCTATGTCCATTTTTGTACTTAGCAAATAGTTTGGGACTGAAAAAAATCAACTGTCACATTCCTAATATCCTCATGACTCATTTGTTCTAGAAATTCTCTCCCAACTCCTAGATTTTGACCAATCAAAGTGGACCTAGGGTTCATGACTTTAGACCCAGAAGAAAAAAGCCAAAGTTGGTTCTTTGCCTATCCTCCCCTTCCCCTATATATCTACCTCTTTCTAGTTTAATTGATCTGGAAGTTCTAAGCCATAGCAATATAAGGTACTGAATAAGGCCTCTTCTTGGCTCTCAAGATATTAATTCTAATTTTTTTTCTCTCTCACAAAGCTGCTACCTAAGACTTTTGAAAAATATATTTCATTGGCATAAGTTTCAATGTTGTCCTCCCCAAATAAAATATGTGGAGATAAGTTGGTCTTAATTGCATATTATTTCCCATAAATGACACTTTATTTCCTATGCCCACACCTTTGTATGGATACCATTAGCTGTTTCCCATGCTTCTAAAGGACTCCCTACTTACCTATGCCTCTTGGAATTTTTTCTTCCTTTAAAAATACTTAGAATAGCTCCAATTATAAAATGGAACTTTGGCAACAAATTATATATGTTGCTGTTTTATTCCTCCAGATATTAATGCTTTTCCCTTAAAATGAAAGGGAATTGTTGAATTGAGATTTTTATTAGACATGTAGAGATGATAGAAGGAAGGACCATGAATAGAGGCTGGACACAACTGTAGGACACTGTCCTATAAAAATCATGTCAGATGAGTCAATGGTCAGAGACAGCAAAGGCTGGTAAAGAAACCTGAAGACAAAAAATTGGAGTTATGTTTATTTTGTTACATGAGGGAAAAAAGATAAAATAATTATAGAAACTCATGGTGGTGATGGATGAGATTAAAATGGAACTGTTCAAAACTTATTTTGCTTCTGTTTTCTCTGTCAAAAGGAATTCATTTGCTCTGGAAAGGACAGAATGTTTTTGTTGATTTTTGCCCGAAGTTGATACTTCATATCAGTTTGAAGGTATTTATAGAGCATGTAGCTACACTTTATTAGAAAATAGGTCCAAATGAAGTATATTAATCCATTAATCAATAATTTTTATGAAATGCCAATTATATACCATGATTTGTGCTAGGTGCTTGGGATATAAAGCCAAAAAAAGTAAGAATCTTTGCCTGTAAGGAGTATACTCCAGCAGAACAAAACAATATATTCAAAAGGGCTTAAATGTCTTTGTGGAGTTTCAAACTATTAAAATTTAAGGCAAATATAGCCTTAATATAAGTAAGCTATTAAAGCTTATGGCATTGAGACTTCCAGGCTAAGATGGCTATAGAGTAGAAGGAACTTCATGACTCTTCCTACTACAGATCACAACAAAGCATCTCAAAAGGACAGAAATCAAAATCACATGAGGAAAGGGGCTCTGCCAAGTGGTGCAGCCTTGAAGGTAGACAGCATTTGGGCATTTTCATCCTCTAGGGGGATAAAATTACACCTGCCAAAGCATGAGCTAATTAAGCCCCCACCACACCACCTACTGGGCCAGAGTCAGAGTGAGGGCTGGGGCAATCTCTAAATTTTCAGGGGCTGGCTGAGAGTACCACAACCATACCTTTGAGGGAAGGATAGGGGCTTGGAAGTGAGACTTGAAACCTGAGGCTGAGAAGCACAGAGTTTGGAGCTGAGAGCTCAGAGTATGGGTATGGAGACAGGAAAGACCAAGGCTGGCCAAGCAGACCCAGGATGGTCCTGGAAGACCCAATGGAGACTGGAAAAATAGCCTCAAGGCAAGACTCTTTAAAGCCCATTACACCAAGAACTGCCTGCCAACCTCACTCAGACTTCTGGCTAAGAAGCCAAGATAATTCAGAGAAAAAAAATGAACATAGCAATGGCAACCAACATGATGGATCTGTAATCCATAAGTACCAAAAGAAATAAAAAGCCTATTACCCTGGATAACTTCTATGGAGAAAAGGAGCATAGTACAGAGGTGATAGCAAAGAGTGACAAACAAGCAAACACATCCAAACTTTATAAAAAAATGTAAACTGGTTACAAGCTCTTGAGGAACTGAAAATAAAGTTTAAGAACAAAGTAAGAAAGATGGAAGAAAAATGGGCAGAAAAGTGGGAAAAGAAATGCAAGTAACTTAAAAAATAACAGTTTAAAAGGCAGAATCTCCCACTTGGAAAAAGAAACACAGAAATCACATAAAGCAATAAGTAAATTGGAGAACTGACCTGTTAGAATCCATGAAAAGTAGGATGAACCAAACTGAAAGGAAAATCAAAAGATCATAGCTGAAAACCAGTCTTTAAAGACTAGAATTAGGCAAGTAGAAGCTAGCAATCTCACAAGACAGTATGAATTGATAATGCAAAATGAAAAGAATGAAAAAAATAGAAGGAAACATGAATTATCTCATTGGAAAGACAACTTACCTGGAAAACAGATCCAGGAGAGACAAACTGAGAATCATTGGTCTACCTGAAAACCTAGAAAAAACCAGAAACCTTGACATAATATCACAAGAAATGATCCAAGAAAATTGCCCTGATATTCTTGAACAAGAAGGCAAAATAGACATTGAGAGTCCATAGATCACCTTCTATATTAAATCCTCAAAAGACAAACCCCAGGAATGTAATTGCCAAATTCAAGAGCTTCCAAGCTACAGAAAAAATATTGCAAGAAGCCAGAAAGAGACAATTCAGATATCAAGGAGCCCCAGTCAAGATTACACAGGATCTGTCAGCCTCCATGAGAAAGAACTACAAGGCTTGTAATATGATATTCAGAAAGGCAAGACAATTGGGTCTACAACCAAGGATCTTCTACCACCTACCCATTAAGACTGACTATATACTTCCAGGGGAAAGTATGGGTATTTAACAATATAGATTTCCAAGTATTCCTAAAGAAAAGACCAGAACTAAATGGAAAATTTGATGTCCAAATACAAAATTTGAGAGAAACATGAAAAGGTAAACAAGAAAGAAGGAAAAAAATTTTAAGGACTTCTGTAAGGTCAAATTGTTTTCACTATCATACTAGATAGAAGAATTATTCATAGGTAGAGGTTGTGATACTAAGTGGTTTAGGATGATATGTAAAAAAGGGGGTAGGATAGAAGATGGCACCAAGAGAAACTTAAAGGAAAAAGAAAAATAGGATAAATTATACCATATAAAGAGGCACATGGGAGGGGGAGGGGAATAATACTATTATAAGAAGGAGAGGAAGAGAGTGCTAATAGGTAATATTTAAACCTTACTCTCAGTGGAATAAATTCTGAGAGGGAAGAGCATCTAGATCCATTGGGGTATCAAATTCTATCTTACCATACAGGGAAACTGAGAGGGAAAAACCAAGGGGAAAATAAGGTGGGAACTCCCAAAAGGAAGGGGAAGAGAGAGTGGATCTTAAAGGAAAAATAAAAAGGAAATAAGAAGGGCAGGGTTGGGAAGGGAGGTAAAATAAGGGTGAGGAATAGGGGGAATGATTAAAAGCAAAACACTGGTGTAGAAGGAAATAGTGAAAGAAGAAAGGGCAGGACTAAAAGAAAAAATAAAAAACTATGGGAATACATGTGGTAATCATAACTCTGAATGTGAATGGGATGAACTCACCCATAAAACAGAAGCAAATATTATAGTGGATTCAAAACCTAAATCCTACCATATGTTGTCTACAAGAAGCACACATGGGGCAAGTAGACACACACAGGGTAAAAAAGAGGCTGGAGCAAAATTTATTGGGCATTAATTGAGAAAAAGAAGGCAGGAGTTGAAATCATGATATCTGACAAAGCCAAAGTAAACATAGATCTGATTAATATAGATAGGTGTAAAGAGTAAAAAGGTGTTTTGGTTGTGTGAATATTAAAAGGTTTGGTCGCCAGGGAATTGAATAATTTTCAATCCCCAATTAAAGAATCACCTCAAGTCAAAATGACTTTTATGGAAGTTTATTTACAAATGAAAAGAGGAAGAGAAAATAAGAAATTCAGAGAGAGGATAGGATAAATAATCTAACACACTAAGTAATTTGCTCTAGCCCCCTAGTTTAACCCAGGAAGATCTAATTAGTCCTCAATCAGAGGAGGCTCAAGCCTTGAGCCCAAGCCTGGAGAGCCCCAGAAGTGAATGAAGCAGAAGCTTCAGTCATAGAGTCTCTTGAAAGAACAATTCTGTGGAGAAGTCCAGGAAGATTTAGTCTTTACACTCACCATGTGTAATTCCAAGAGAGAGGTTAACAGCAGTCTCACTTAGTCCAAGATCTCAGCCAATGGTCTGAGCTCCTTCAGATCCTAGTCACCCACCTCAAGAAGAAGTGAGCAGCCAAGAGCCAAGAGCTAAGAGCCAAGAGCAGCCAAGAGCCAAAAGCGTGGGCCCCAGAAATTCTTTCAATTTATCCAGGCCATTTCTTTTTTCACTTCCTGTGCCTTCCTCTTAGTTTACATGTCCAATCACAATAGACGCTTTTCTTAGGACTGCCTAGAGGGTAGTCAGCCAATTCTGATTTGTCACCCATTCTTGCATACATGTGTCACAGACCTTCCCACTTGAGAGTTAAGTGAAGTTGTTTACACTTTTCGTGATTAAATTTAAGATTGGGTAGGGTAGATTTAATCTCATTATCACATAGGAAGGTAATTACATCCTGATAAAAGGCAATATAGACAATGAGGAAATAACAGTATTCAACATGCATGCACTAAATGGTATTGCATCCAGATTTTTAAAGGAGAAACTATTGGAGCTTAAGAAGGAAATAGATAGTAAAACTATAGTAGTGGGAAGATGAACCTTCCTCTATCAGATAAATCAAACCAAAGAAAGAGGTAAGAGATGGTAATGAAATCTTAGAAAAATTAGAGTTAATAGATATATGGAGAAAAATAAATAGGAACAAAAAGGAATGCATGTTCTTTTCAGCAGCACATGGTACATTCACAAAGATTGACCAAGTGCTAGGGCACAAAAACATTGCAAACAAATGCAAAAAAGCAGACATAATAAATAATTTTTTGAGATAACAATGCAATAAAAATAATTAGTAAAGGTATATGGAGAGGCAAATAAAAATTCATTGAAAATTAAATAATATGATTCTCCAAAATTGGTTGGTTAAGGAACAAATCATAGAAACAATCAATAATTTCATTGAAGAGGATGATAATGAGGAGACATCATATCAAAATCTTTAGGATGGAGCCAAAGCAGTACTTAAGGGAAAATTTATATCCCTGAATGCATATATAAACAAATCAGAGAGGGAAAAGGTCAATGAATTGGGCTTAGAACTTAAAAAAATTAGAAAAATGTCAAACTAAAAATCCCCAGATAAAAATTAAATTGGAAATCCTAAAAATTAAAAGAGAAATTAATAAAATTGAAAGTAAAAGAACAATTGAATTAATAAATAAGACTAGGAGCTGGTACTTTGAAAAAATAAAATAGATAAATTACTATTTAATCTAATAAAAAAGAAAGAAGAAAATAAAATTGACAGTATCGAAGATCAAAATGATGCCCTTACCTTTAATGAAGAGGAAATTAAGGTAATCATTAAGAACTATTTGGCCCAACAAATACAGCAATCTGGGTGATATGGATGAATATTTACAAAAATATAAACTGCCTAGATTAACAAAAGATGAAGTAGAATATTTAAATAATCCCATATCAGAAATAGAAATAGAACAAGCCATCAAAGAATTCCCTAAGAAAAAATCCTCAGGGCTAAATGGATTTACTAGTGAATTCTATCAAATATTAAAAAAGCAACAAATACCAACACTATACAAACTATTTGACAAAATAAGCAAAAAAGGAGTTCTGCCAAATTCCTTTTATGACTCAAATATGGTATTGATTACAAAGTCAGGCACACCAAAAACAGAGAAAGAAAACAAGAGACCAAGACCAATCTCCTTAATGAACATAGATGCAAAAATCTTAAATAGAATAATAGCAAAAAGACTCCAGCAAGTAATCACAAGGATTATTCATTATGATCAGATGGGGTTTATACAAGGAATGCAAGGATGATTTAATATTAGGAAAATTATCCACATAACCATATCAACCATATCAATAACCAAATCAACAGAAATCACATGATTATCTCAATAGATGCAGAAAAAGCCTTTGACCAAATACAATACTCATTCCTATTGAAAACACTAGAAAGTATAGGAATAGAAGGGCCTTTCCTAAAAATAATAAACAGTATATATTTAAAACCATCATCAAGCATCATCTGCAATGAAGATAAATTAGAAGCCTTCCCAATATGTTCAGGAATGAAACAAGGATACACATTATCACTTCTAATATTTAACATTGTACTAGAAACACTAGCAGTAGCAATTAGAAAAGAAAAATTTAAGGTATTGAAATAGGTAATGAGAAGACTAAACTCTCACTCTTTGCAGGTGATATGATGGTCTACTTAAAGAATCCTAGAGAATCAACTAAAAAACAAGTGAAAATAATCAACAACTTCAGCAAAGTTGCAGGATACAAAATAAACCCACATAAAGCATCAGCATTTCTATATATTTCCAACACAATTCAGCAGCATGAGTTAGAAAGAGAAATTCCATTTAAAATCACTTTAGAGAATATAAAATATTTAGGAATCTATTTGCCAAGACATACACAGGAATTATATGAAAACAACTGCAAACAGTGTCCACACAATTAAAACTAGATCTAAATAATTTGAAAAACGTTAATTGCTCATGGGTAGGATGAGCTAACATAATAAAAATGACCATTCTACCCAAATTAATTTACTTATTTAGTGCCATACCTATCAAACTACCAAGAAACTTTCATTCAATTAGAAAAAAATTATAACAAAGTTCATTTGGAAGAAGAAAATACCAAGAATATCAAGGAGTATAATGAAAAAATGTGAAGGATGGGGGCTAGCACTACCAGATCTTAAACTGTACTATAAAGCAGTGGTCATCAAAACAATATGGTCAGAAGAATCAATGGAATAGACTTGGGATAAATGTCCTTAACAAGATAGTATATGATAAACCCATAGATCTCAACTTTTGGGACAAGAATCCACTGTTTAACAAAAACTGCTGGGAAAATTGGAAAACAGTATGGGAGAGATTAGGTCTATATCAACATCTCACACCCTATACCTAGATAAATTCAGAATTCATAAATTACTTAAATATAGAGAAGGAAATTATAAGTAAATTAAGTAAACATAGAATAGCATACCTGTCAAATCTGTGGGAAATTGTATGGGTAATATTGAAAAGGAGGACTGCTTGGGCAAGGGATAACAAACTAAGAACAAATACCAATGGGAAATCACCTTTAGACCCACAAACACAGGACTTGGGAAATGAGTAACACCTATATGGAAGAATGGTGGTTAAATCAGTTAAACAGTGATCCAGACTCCAGTCAGCTGATGAATTATAATAAATCATTAATAATTTAACTAAGGTACTTCCAGGTTAAGGAGAACAGACAAGAAGCAGGAAACAATAATTTATTAAAGTAAAGAAGCTAGAGAGATGGGTAAATATGGATTCCTTAACTGGAGTTAACTATGGACCAGAGACAAGGAAAATGGATCACTGTACTAAAACCCTAACATTAACTAGATCCAAGCAGGATGGGGTCTCACTCTTTGGGTCCTTGTCCCTCCAGTGGTGATCTCAGATGTCCCAATGTCCCAGATGATAATCAGCCAGTAACTCCAGTAGGTAACAAACAGTGAGCTGGTACAGAATGGAAGTCAAACCTCCAAATTCCAAATCCAAATCCAAACTCCAGCTTGTACTTGCCCACAAAGTAGATGATATGCTGGAATGCTTTTGGGAGTTCAACACACAGACCTCCTTCCCAGTTGCAGCCAACTGTCCCAGCGCCCTGTGTCACACACACTTTTGCACTCTAAGGCTTCATGGAAAGTTCAGCTCATGATACCCTGCTTGGCAATATTTCTGTCTACATTTAAATCTATCTATTTATCTTATTTTGAGTTTGCCTACAACAGAAAAAAGGAATTTATGACCAAGCTAGAAATAGAGAATATCACAAAATGTAAAATGAATAATTTTGATTATATTAAATTAAAAAGGTTTTGTAGAAACCAAACCAAATGAATCCAAAATTAGAAGGGAAGCAACAAATTGGGGAAAAAATCTTTATAACAAAAACCTCTGACAAAGCTCTAATTTCTCAAATATATAAGGAACTAAGTCAATTGTAGAAAAAAATCAAGCCATTCCCCAATTGATAAATGGGCAAGGAACATGAATAGAAAGATAAAGAAATAAAGACTATCAATAAGCACATGAAAAAAAGTGTTCTAAATCTTTTATAATTAGAGAAATGCAAACCAAAACAACTCTAAGGTACCAACTCACACCTAGCAGGTTGGCTAATATGACAACAAAGGAAAGTAATAAATGTTGGAGGGGATGTGGCAAAATTGGGACACTAATGCATTGCTGGTGGAGTTGTGAATTGATCCAACCATTCTGGAAGGCAATTTGGAATTATGCTCAAAGGTCTTTAAAAGATTGTCTGACCTTTGATCCAGCCATACCATTGCTGGGCCTGTACCCCAAAGAGATCATAAGGAAAAAGACTTGTACAAAAATACTTATAGCCACGCTCTTTGGAGTGGCAAAAAATTGGAAAATGAGGGGATCCCCTGCGATTGAGGAGCTGAACAAATTGTGGTATCTGTTGGTGATGGAATACTATTGTGCTTAAAGGAATAATGAACTGTAGGAATTCCATATGAACTGGAACAACCTCCAGGAATTGGTACAGAGTGAAAGGAGAAGAACCAGGAGAAGCTTATACACAGAGCAGGATACACTGTGGCACAATCAAATGTAATGGACTTCTCTACTAGCAGCTATACAATGATCCAGGACAATTCTGAGGGACTTATGAGAAAGAACACTATTCACATCCAGAGAAAGAATTGTAGGAGTAGAAACATAGAGGAAAAACATTTTCTTGATCACATGGTTTGATGGGGATTTGATTGGGAATATAGACTCTAAATGATCACCCTAATGCAAATATTAATAATATGGAAATAAGCCTTGATCAATGATACATGTAAAACCCAGTTAAATTGCTTGTTGGTTATGGGAGGAGGGAAGGAAGGAGGAGAAGAAAAGAACATCAATCGTGTAACCATGGCAAAAACTATAAATTAATTAAATAAATGAATTTTTCTTTTAAAAAGCGTATGGCATTAAATCACATAGGTATTTACAAAATCAAGATTAGATCTTTTTTTTAATTGAGAGAAGTATTAGTATCTGAGAAGAATTGAGGTCTCCATGTAGAATGATACTCTTGAGCTGATTATTGAAGATCTTCAAGGCAAAACCTGAATAACCACTTTGGGGTACATTGTAGAATTGATTCTTATTCAGATATTGACTTGATGTCTTCCTCCCTATGTCCTTCAATTATGAGATATTATACATCATAGACTCTCAATAAGGGCTTTTGAATATAATTGAACTTTTACTTACTCAGATTTAATTCTATTATTGTTCCCCTGTTCCAATATCTGGGAATTTGTTAATTTTACTGGCTACCTTTTCCCCACAGGTTCTGGAAGGCAGGCTGAGATGTGGTATCTAATAATTTCTGTAACCATCTGAAATGAGGTGGCACTTCGCCCTACTCTGGGGCCATGCTCCAAACATTCAGTCCTGCTTCCTTCTGCCAGTTCACAGATTTGGGGAGATTTCAATATTTCCTGAAATAGCATGTCACTGATGAACAAATGGCAGAAAGCCTATATTTCAAGTTTGTACAAAGACAGAAGCTAAATTCAAAGGCAGAATTCTAAGCTACAAACTTTTCTAGTAGTAATGACACTAAAAATATTTTTAGAAAAACATCTTAAAATCAGTAACAAAATGAGGTAGAAGCTGGTTTTAATTGAGGCCATTATCATGTTTTTTTATTATTTAATTTTTTTTAAACCCTTGTACTTCGGTGTATTGTCTCATAGGTGGAAGATTGGTAAGGGTGGGCAATGGGGGTCAAGTGACTTGCCCAGGGTCACACAGCTGGAAGTGGCTGAGGCCTGGTTTGAACCTAGGACCTCCTGTCTCTAGGCCGGACTCTCACTCCACTGAGCTACCCAGCTGCCCTATCATGTTTTAATTTTATTAAATACACTGTGCCATTAATGGTAGAAGAATTTGGAGCACAAAGAGTAATGTATGATTTAATCTTTCTATTTCATTTAAATGCTGAGTGGCACCTGAAATTTAAAACAAAAGAAAACAAAAGACAGAAAATAGCTATGATATTGCATATAAAATGCTTTAGATGATTGTTTTTGATTTCTAGGTATGTTTTTGTGATGACCAAATTTAATTAAGATTTGTCATTTATTCTAATGATTTGCTCTTTCAGCCTTCCTCTAAAAGGCATTTCTTTCACTCAGTCATATTTTTGGATGATATGGAAAACAGCAACTTATCCTAACTATGCCAATGACTGTAGCAAGGAATCCAAAAATCAATGTGAGAAACAGAGATCAAAAAGTTGTTTTAAAAAATTGCTAAGCTTGGAGACAACTAGGTGGCTCATCAGGTAAAGTGCTGAACCTAGAGTCAGGAAGACTTAAGTTTAAATCTAGCTTCATACATATTAGCTGTGTGATCCTGGGCAAGTCACTTAACTTTTGTTTGCCTTTGTTTACTGTAGAATTATATAGTAAGTAAATTTGTCCAAATAACTAGTGAAGGGGTCACAAAGAGTCAGATAGGCCTGGGTGGGGGAAATTTTAGGGGAATAGCTAGGTGGTTCAATGGATTGAGAGCCAGGCCTAGAGATGTGATGTCCTGGGTTCAAAACTGGTCTCAGACACTTCCTAGCTGTATGACTAGGCAAGTCACTTAAACCCCTTACCACTCTTCTGCCTTGGAACCTATACATAATACTGATTCTTATACAAAATACAAGGGTTTAAAAAAATTCTAATCTCCAGAAATCATTCTAAGTATAAGAAAACGATTTTTTTTTATCTCTGGGTTAAATGGAAAAAGGGCCAAATGGAAAAAGAAAGAAGTGCTAGAATTACATTTTGGAACAGGTAAGATAATGACAATGGATAGGAGAGAGATAGAGAGAAGATATCTAAAACTTGTAAAGAATTAGTGATATTAAACTTTGATTTTGTGTCTTTTTCTCTGCAAAGGAGAATGATCTTTGCTCCAGGAAGAATGGAACCAACATGATTAACAGGGAATGAAATGGAAAAAGAACATTCTCAATGGGATTGCCACCAAGCTCAGATTAATCTTTTCCCAGGGGGCTGAAAGAATATGGGAGTGTGATTGCCACTTCACTGTCAATGATTTTTGAAAATTCTAAACATGTCAGAGAATATTCAGGACTGGAAATGGGAAAATGTTTTTCTGATTGAAAAAAAGTTGGAATATGAAAACTGTAAACTAGTGAGTTTGAACTTGAATGTCAAATGAAATTATTGAATATTTTCTAAAGAGGCATTACTTGTGAATATTTATAGAATCCTAGTGGTTTAGGGTAAAATGGAACTTAAAGGTCAACAAAGTCAACAAAATTTCCAAGATTGAGACTTTAACTTAACCCATGATCATCCATAGTTAAGAGCCCACAATCATGTACAGTATAAATAAAGACTACTGATTTGGAGGCAAGGAACATACATTTATTTTTTTTACATGATTTTGTCAAGGTTCTGCCTGTAGAACCTTAGCCAAATCATTCAAACCTATATTTTTTTATTTGTAAAGTGAGAAGGATGGACTCAACCTCTAATCAATCAATCAATCGATCAATCAATAGACAGACAGATATCAAATCCTTACTATGTTTGGTGAGAAATGTGCTAAGACTTGGGGACACAAAGATAAAAATGATTCAATCTCTAATCTCAAAAGCATAGATTGTAATGGAGGAGACAACATGTACATATTTATGAAACGTCTATAAAATGAAGACAAGTTATTTTGGGATGTTGTGGCTCGTTGGCTTCAATGAAGAGTTGTTAGTTATTTGAGCTGAAAGTGGAAGGAATTAGGTTTTGTCCCATAGCCTCATTTTACAAATGAGGAAACTGAGACTCAGTGAAATTCAGCACAGGATAAATAACAAATGTTTAAAGTAGAATTTGAATTCAGGTTTTTCTGATTCCAAGTCCAGTGCCCTATCCACTAAACTACGTTGTTCTTGTTCAGGCATTATCCTGTTATGTGTGACTCTTCATGACCCAATTTAGGGTTTTCTTAGCAGAGTTATTGGAATGGTTTGCCATTTTCTTCTCTAGCTCATTTTATAGATGAGAAAACTAAGGCAAATTTGCCCAGGGTCACACAGGTAGTACATGTCTGAGACCAGATTTGAACTCAGGAAAATGAGTCTTTCTGACTCCAGCCTGGTGCTCTATCTACCACACCATCAAATTGCCCTAATAAAATGGTACATTGCAGCCCAGAAAACTAAAGCCATTCTAACAATGGTCTCAGGTGTTTGTAATCCTTCTTAGAGAATGGAACAACTTTAGTACATAGAATAAAGTAGATTGAATTCTTCTACAATATCTTAGAATGATCAAATGCTTTTAGCCTGGGGCTCCATCATATGACAGAATAATTTGAAGTCCATTACATTTTCATAGGATAATTTATCCTCTTTGCCTATAGAATAAAAGCTCCATAAAGGAGGAGGAATGTGACATGTAATGATACATTGCAAACAAAACTAGAAAACCATTTATAGGCTCTTGACAATTCTCTGTAGTATATTTAATACCTTGAAAATCACTAGTTAGCAAGTTGCAAAGAAAGAATTCCTATGGAGAAATTCCCAGTGGTACATGTAGGTGATTTGTAAACTCTCCAACAACTCAGTGCAGTTGTGCAGCATCACACTGTTCTGTTGAATCATAGTTCAGCCCCAAACCAATGTGATGACTGGGGCGATTCATCCTTACCATCTTTCACCTTCCTTGTAGAAGATGGTTGTGCTGTGTAGTCATTGGAGTCATTTACCACAAGATTATCATAAAAGAATGAAAAGGACATTTTCCTGGAAATTCAGGGAACATAGATACCACTTCCATATAGTAGCTGTTAAATAGTTACCTCAGATAACTCTTTGAAGATGTCACACTGACATGGGCCAAAAGTGGAATGAGCCTGGATCCTGATAAGACAAAATGGAGCATAGAAACTAAAAAGATGATAAAGAACATACATATTTATTGTACTGTATTGTTGAAGTATATTATAGCATATTATAAAGGTTATAAAAGTATATTATTTATTAAAGTCTTTTATGCGTGTATTCATGCACCCAGAAAAACACAAAGGAAAATATGAATATGTGAAATGACTGGGCACTTAAAGCAATTACATTATATATGACTATATAATTCATTTAATACAACAGGTGGGGGGGGGAAAGCAAATTTTTAGTCTTTCAAGGCCAACTTGACAAAATGGAAAAAAATATTCTGTTGCATTCCAGGAATTCTCCAATGCATTTAATCAAGGGCATTTGAAAGTCTAGGTTTGCCTATATTTTATAGTGCCAGTAAATCTACAGTATATTATATTACAGTTTCACCAGAAGAATCTATAATAAAGTTTGTTCTGAAGAGAATCTACTGAATTTCTTTTTTCTCTTTTCCTCTTGCTTTAGTTCAGCTGAATGCTTCCTTTAGGACAAATAAGAGAATAACAGGCATCTGTCAAAAACTTTGGGAACAGATGATACCATTATTTGCAGGCTGTTTTTTTATTAGGAAAGACATTCTCATTTGTTTCATCTGAAGAGGTAACAACTCCAAGTAATTATCATTTCTCCAATAACACTTGACAGTGAGTGTCTAACCATCATGAATTCCTTTGGTATATGGATTATAACCTCATAATTGTGATGAGTATGTTTAGAATTAATTAGATTATAACATGGCATTTTTGTCATTTTGCATTGGCTAATTTCCTTTCTCAAAACTAGATGCCCAAGAATATGCTTCACATGTAAATAGAGGACAAAATGAAGATGTGGTCAACAGCTGTATTTTTATGGAGGTGGGAAGAAAGTCACAAATGGAATGTCTATCTAGTTCTGAAATCACAGAACAAAGGAACTCTGATGTGTGAATTCAGAATTGTAGTTATCACTGTCTTCACAGATTGAGTTAGGTTCAGCATACCCTAGAAGGCAATTAGATGACTTTGTCTGCTCTTTGATTATTTGTGTTACTGTATAGAAACTCCACTGCCAGATCTCTAGGAGTGAAGCATCATGGGAATAGGTTTAGCCCTATTTGTAGTTGTCCTATTTGTAGCTGATCTTATCTGAGGTAAGCAAGGAGGTCACAGGTTTATTAGGAACCGTAAATTTGACTAATGTTAAATAGTAGTAGTTTTTAAGAAAAATTGTAAGTCAAACAAATGTCCCTTGTCATTTAACAAGTGTGACCTTATCCATTCATTACATAATTTTTAGTCAAATCTTTTAGCCATGTCTTTTTGTTTCCCTTTATAAACTGAGTAAAGTTTAATTTACAGAATTTCAAATTATGTTTATTACTCTTGGAGAAAATGTCAGAATGAATTTTATAGGGTTGTGTTTTCCTCAATCATTCCTGGAGTGAGGCAATGTTTCCTCAATCATTCCTGGAGTGAGGCAATGTGAGGCAAACAAGACACAGAAATCTGTTTTTTGTGTACTGAGCTCTGAAACTTTTCAAAGGGACTACAAGTTTTTCAATGCCTTTATGGGTTGCCATCAATTGTTCCAATAAATGGATTGATTTTTTCTGACATTTTCACTGAGTATAGGATAATAACACAAGATCTATCTCATTTGAGGTTGAAAAGGTAGGAAGGATGTACTACCATGATGACCCCCAAAAGAGATCTGAATAAAGATCCTTGCTCTTCTCAAGGGCAGGATGTTTTATCCACCTTTGTGTATTCCAGTTGGTATAAACTGTTGTTGTGAAGGAAGCTTTTCATAGGGTCCAAATAAAAGAGCGATTCTTTAGATATGACATAGTTCTCTAGATGCTTCTTTCTGTCAAAAACATTATACCAATGGCATCAGGTCATATGGCATTAGATAACCTCTTTTAAAATTTAATTCAAAGATATTTTTATTTTCCCAATTCCATGTAATAACAATTTTCAACATATACTTTCCAAAAAATTATAAGATCTAAATTGCCCCTCTCCCTTATTTTCCTGCCACCTCCAAGAAATAGTAAGCAATTCTATCTGGGTTTTACATATATTGTCATGCAAAACACACTTTCATATTGGTCTTTGTTTAAGACAATTCTCTTATAAGATCAAGACCTGAACATAATACCACAAATAAACTGTGAAAGATAATATGCTTTGATTTTCATCTAACTTCCTAAGATCTTTTTCTGGAGGTGGATAGCATTCTTTGCCATAAGTCCTTCAGAAATATCCCGAATCATTGTATTACTGAGAGTAGCTGTTTTTCAAAGCTGATCATTGTATAATATTGCTGTTATTGTGTACAATATTCTCCCAGTTCTGCTGATTTCACTCTGCATCAGTTCATGTAGGTCTTTCTAGCTTTTTCTGAAATCATATTGCTCATTGTTTTTATAGCACAATGGTATTCAGTCACCAATATATACCACAATTTGTTCAGCTATTCCTCAACTGATGGACATCCCCTGAGTTTCAAATTCTTTGCCACCACAAAAAGACCTGATATAAATTTGTTTACAAGTAGGTCCTTTCCCTTTTTTTTCTGGTCTTTTTGGGATATAGACCCAGGAGTGGTTTTACAGCATTGAAGGGTATTTACAGTTTTATAGCCCTTTGGGCATAGTTCCAAATTGTCTTCCAGAATAGTTGGATCCATTCATAGCACCACAAGCAATGCATTAGTGTCCCAATTTTGCTTCATCCCCTTCAGCACTTATCACTTTCCTTTACTGTCATATCAACCAATCTGATTGATGTGAGGTGATACCTCAGGGTTGTTTTAATTTGCATTCCTCTAATCAAGAATGATTTAGAACATTTTTATATGCTTATTGATAGCTTTGATTTCTTCATATGAAAATTGCTGTACACATCTTTTGACCTGTTCTCTATAAATGTGAGAAAGTAGATCTTTATCAGAGAAATTTGCTTTATAATCCCCTCCCTCAAGCTTCTAATCTTGGTCCTATTGGTTTTGTTTATACAAAACTTTTTACTTTAATATACTGAAAATTATTCATTTTAATTATAAGGATCTTTATCTCTTGTGGTCATAAATTCTTCCCTTCTTCATAGATCTGTCAGATAAACTATTCTATTGTTTGTTTCTCTAATTTACTTATGGTTTCACTCTTTATATCATAAGCATATACCCATTTTGACATAATTTTAGTATAGGACATGAGCTACTGATCTATGCCTAATTTCTGCCATAATATTTTCCAGTTTTCTCAGCAGTTTTTGTCAAATAGTGAGTTCTTATACCCCAAAACTGGGGTCTTTGGGTTTATAAACTCTAGAATGCTAAATTCATTTACCCCTGTATATTGTGTATATAATGTATTACATTGATCCACTATCCTATTTCTTAGCCAATACCTGAATGTTTTGATGACTACTGCTTTTAGTACAGTCTGAGATTTGGCACTGCTAGGCCACCTTTCTTAACTTTTTAAAAAAATTAATTCCCTTCATATTTTGACCTTTTGTTCTTCCAGATGAATTATTGTTTTTTCTAGTTCTATAAAATAATTTTTGGTAGTTTGATTAGAGTGACACTGAATAAGTAAATTATTTCAGATAGAATTGTCATTTTTATTAGATTACCTCAGTCTACCCATGAGCAATTAATAGTTTCCCAATTATTTAGATCTGACTTTATTTTTGTGGAAAATGTTTTGTGTTTGTTTTAATATAATTTGTGGGCTTGTCTTGGCAAGGAGATTCCCACGCATTTTATGTTGTCTACAGTTATTTTAAATGTAATGTCTCTTTCTACCACTGCTGCTGACATTTATTATTAATATATAGAAATACTAATCTGATGATTTATGTTTGTTAATTTTATATCTTGCAAATTTGCTAAGGTTATGAATTATTTCAACTAGTTTTTTAGTTGATTCTCTAGGATTCTCTAAGTGTACCATCATATGGTTTGCAAAGAATGATAGTTTAATCTCCTCGTTGCCTACTTTAATTCCTTCATTTTATTTTTCTTTTCTTTTTGCTAATTAAATAATAGTGGTGATAATGGACATCCTTGCTTTACCCTTGATCTTATTGTGAAAGCTTTTAACTTATCTCCATTGCGGATGATACTTGCTGATGGTTTTAGTTACATAGTCCTTAACATTTTAAGTAGCAGCTCATTTATTCCTATGCTTTCTAGTTTTTAATAATTGTTTCAATATTGTATTTTGTCAAGGGCTTTTTCTGCATCTATTAAGATAATTGTGTGATTTCTCTTAGTCTGGTTATTGATGTCATCAATTATACTGATAGTTTTTCTAATATTAAGCCAGTCCTGAATTCCTGTTATAAATTTGTCCAAGTCATTTTATTTAAAATTTTTACATCTATAGTCATTTAGGAAATTGACCTATAATTTTCTTTCTCTATTTTTGCTCTCATTGGCTTAGGTATCAGAACCATATTTGTTTCATAAAAAGAATTTTAAAGGATTCCTTCTTTGCCTATTTTCCCAAAGAATTTATATAGGTTTGGGATTAATTTTTCTTTAAATGTTTGATATAATTCATCGTGAATCGATTTGGCCCTGGGGATTTTTTCTTAGCGAGTTCTTTGATAGTTTGTTCAATTTCTTTTTCTGAGTTGGGATTATTTAAGTATTCTCTTTTGTTAATATGGACAATTCATATTTTTAAAATACTCATCTATTTCACTTAATCAGATTTATTATTATATAATTGGGCAAAATAACTCCTCATGATTTGCTTTAATTTCCTCTTCATTGGTGGTGAGTTCAACCCTTTCATTTTTGATACTGATTATTTGATTTTCTTCTTTCCTTTTTAAAATCAAATTAATCAATGCTTTTTAAAAGTTATTTTTTCATAAAACCAACTCCTAGCATTATTTATTAGTTCAATGTTTCTCTTATTTTCAATTTTATTAATTTTTCTTTTGATTTTTATTATTTTGAATTTAGTCTTTAATTGAGGATTTTTAATTTTTTTCATGTTATCTAGTTAGACCCCCAATTTATTGATCTTCTTTTTCTCTATTTTATTGATATAGGCATTTTGTAATAAATAAAATTAATATAAAAAGGATAACTTTAAAATTATTATGGTTTTAGAGATTTATTAGTAGCCAATAGAAAAATAAAGCCATGTACCATGCTAGCTTACGCTGTTTAAGCAGCCCTCCATTGCCTCCTGCCATGCTGCTGGATCAGAAGCAAAGAGGAAATCCAACCCCAGCCCATCAGTTTTATCCTCATGTCTATTTCACTACATAAGGACAGGAAGCCAGTGGGCTGATGGGAAATGTAGTTCAAGGACCCCAAAATTTCCAATAACACAATTTAGATATATAAAATTTCCTCTAAGTACTGCTTTGGCTATATCCCATAAATTTTGATATGTTGTCTCCTCATTGTTGTATAAAGAGATCTATGACCTCAGGAACATTTATATCTAGGATGTGGGGCATTAATAATGATCTCACAGACAGTATCATGGGCTGATGCTTTATATGGGCAGTGTACTGGCTTTGGAAATAAATAGAGTTGGCTAGATTGTCTTTGGGAATTTTTTTTTAATATTTCTAATGACCTGGAGCTGCTCTCTGAATCAAAATTCCATCTTTTTAGAATTTATATTCATAAAATGTTAGAATGAGAGCTGGAAGAAACCTTGGATATCTAGATCAACCTCTTTATTTTATTTTGTTAATAGAATTTATTTCTAGGTATATCATTCCCTCCCTATACTTAATACACCTTAGAAGGAATGATCTAGCAAACAGATATGTACATATAGATTATGTCTTCTGTGTTTGCAGTTTGCAATTCATTCCTCCAGGGAAATGTCACAAGTTATTCTTCAAATAAAAATGTGTAGCTGTACATAGTGTTCTCTTAGTTCTACTTGTTTCATTCTTCATTAACTCCTGTCTTTTGAAGTTTTAAAAAACTAATCTGCTCATTGTTTTTTATTGCTCAATAGTACTCCATCACAACCATATACTACAATTTATTTAGACTTTCCCAATTCTTTAACATCCCCTCAATTTCCAGTTTTCTGCCACCACAGAGAACCTGTATAAATATTTTGGAATATATAGGTTCTTTTCTTTTTTCTCTGATCTCCTTGGGAAACAGATCCAACAATGATATTTCTGGGTTTAAGACTGTACACAGTTTTTAGCTCTCTGGGCATAATTCTAGAATGCTCTCCAAAATGATTTAATGAGTTCTCCAAAATGATTGAATCATATAACAGTTTTACCAGCAGCATTAGTCTTCCCTCTTTTCCATATCCCCTCCGACATTTGTGGTTTTGCTTTTTTTGTCATTTGAACCAATCTGATATGTGTGAGATTATCTCAGAATTGTTTTGGTCTTTATTCCCAACCACTAGTGATTTAAAGTATTTTTTCATATAACAATATATGGTTTTGGTTTCTTCATCTGAAAACTTTCTGTTCATATCTTTTGCCCATTTATCAACTGGGGAATGGCTCTTATTCCCTTAAGTTTGACAAAGTTCTCTCTATATTTTAGATATTAGAACTCTTTCTAAGAAATTGTCTATGAAATTTCCACCCCTCCAAAATTTTTGCTTTCCTTGGCAACATTTGCTTTATTTGTAAAAAACTTTTTCAATGCACAACACTCAAAATTATCCATTTTATATCTCACAATGCTCTCCTCTTGTTTATTCACATTTCTTCTTATCTATGAATTTGATAAGCACTTTGTTCCTTGTTTTAATTTGCTTATGATCTCTCCTCTTATGTCTAGTTCTTGTATTCAATTTGGTCTTATTTTAGTGAATGGTGTAAGATATTGGTCTATATGTATATAGTTTCTGCCAATTTACTTTCAAGTCATCTCAGCAATTTTTGCCAAATAGTAATTTTTTGGCCCAGTGGCCTAGATCTATACTTTTGTCTAATACAGGTTTATTGCAATTCTTTGTTGTCTATCTCTTCTGTTCCACTGGTCTACTTTTATATTTCCTAGCCAGTATCAGATAGTTTTGATAATTACTGTTTTATATAATACAGTTTAAAATCTGGCATTGCTAGAACTTCCTTTATATTTTTTCATAAGTTCTTTTGATATTCTTGATCATCCTCTTCATTTTAAAAATAAGGAAATGGAAGTAAAATAAAGTTAAATGTAAATGTGACCCATGTCACATACACTTTGATAGTAGTTGCTCAATCAGCATTTGAATTCAGAAATTTGGATGCATGATGTTTTATGGCTTTCAGTCATGAGATACAACAATATATAATGCACAAAATTGTTGGATTCTTATTTTTTGATTAGAAAATGAGTGTAAGTAGGCTACAGCATTTTATTAGTGATGATTTGGGGGCAAGAAGGAGTATTTGTGTTTGTGCTATGAAATGAATGGAGTCATTTGCCATGAAATTATCAGAATTCAATGAAGAGGTAGATATTTTCCTAAAAGTATGTATGCCAGTAGAAAATCCTCAGGCATTTATGTGGCCTTGGGCAAGCAAGGAGATTTTGTCTGCTTCAATTTTCTCAATTACAAAATGAGGATAATAATAGCCACTACTTTCTATGGTGGTTGTGAAAACCAAATGAGATAATGTTGTCAGAAGCAATGAGCACAGTACCTAGCACATAGTAGACACAAAAATCTATTCTCTTTCCTTTGAACATAAACTCTTTGTGGTTAAGCACTATTTCTTTTTTGTTTTTCCATCCCATACATCTTGGAAAATGCCTGACTTATAGCAGGTGCTTAACATTTTTTTGTTTGACTCTAGGAGTTATATGATCAATGATAAAGGTGAGCCAGGGGGATAATGACAGGTGGCTCCTTCATTTTGAGTGAAACATTTCCCTCCTTTTGCTGCCCCCTCCTCTTTATGGGAAGACATAGATCCAAGCCAAAGACCAACAGCAAGTATAGATTCATTCTACATCACTGAAAGTAAGATCCATACTCATGGAAATCACAGGTTCATGGAAGTATTTTCTCTTACCCATCATATTTTGCATATAGTATACACTTGCCTTAGATTTTGACCTTCCTGGCTCTCTTTTTAAGTCCCAACTAAAATCCTACCTTCTACAAGAAGCCTTCTTTCTCTCTTTATTATAGTGTTTTCTCTTTTTAAATCATTTCAAATTCATTCTCTATATAGCTTGCTTTGTATATATTTGCTTACCAGTTGTCTCCCCAAATAAATTGTAATTTCCTTAATGCCATAGACTATTTTTTCCCTCTTTGTGTATCCTTAACACTTAGCATAGTTCCTGACACATAATAGGCACTTAATAAATTTTTATTGCTTGATTGACTGAATGACTTGTGGCTACTCCACTAATTGAATGGTAGTGTAATATGATGGAACATGCAACAGAAAAGAAGTCATGAATATGTCACTAAATTGCTTGCCTTTAGGCAAATTACTTTTGATTTCAGTTAACTCATATGGAAGAGGACAGGACTGACTTTTGTTTGACTATAACAGTCTGATTCTATGAAGTTGTTGGCTTCTTGAACTTACTATCCTGACCACCCTTTCATAGTTATTACTATGTCCCCAATCTACACTCAATACCATTTCTGGGAAAATCAACACAGATGGATAGCATTTTTGGAAAAGTTTTATTGATATTTTTATATTGGAAAAATTTATGAAATATTTCCACTTTATGAGAACTATCATTTAACAAAATAAAAGTGTTAAGTAAAATTAATAATATATATTAACAATATAGTGTTGACCTTATCTGAAAGTCCTGCATTGTTTTATATCAGTAACACTCCTTACACTTATCTGTTTAAAAATTAATATTGCATATTAAATGATCCTTTTCTTGGTAGACAATTTGGGTGGATTCTTTATTCTTTATTTGTGAGTGAGCAAGATGTTTCTTTATATTTCTTAGGAAGAGACTCTGATCTAGGTACAATATTATTTTTCCCACTAATGTTTTTGTTTATTACTCTCTAATAAAGTTGCCAAATATGTATAGGATTCTTCCTTCTTACCTGACATCGAAAGGTAATTGAAAATAATTAATGAGTTTCCAAGAATGAAAATAGCTTAGAGAAGAAAAATAACTCTGGCATAGAACAATAGATCTGCTTTTAATTCTGGATGTTCAAGGTGATATTATAAACAGGACCTGGGATTTTCCTCTAAGAAACTAGGCCGTATGAGGAAAAATTTATAAAAAGTATTTGACTTAACATAAAAACATAAATTGGGAAGAACTAAAAAAATTAAATATGAAAATGGGAATCAAGGAATTTAACCCAGTAGAGTTCTACTTAAACTTTGCTACTTATTAATTATGTGACTCAAGACAAATAATTTAATTTCTCTGAGCCTTGGATTTTTTAATTATAAAGTAAGGAAGTTGAGTAAGACCAAGGGGTCCCTATTTTTTTGGCTCCCATATCTCTTGGCTTCTAGTAAACTTTCTCTTCCCCCTATTCAGTAGGAAAGGAATTAAATTATGATTTACCATGTGAATATATATATATATATAAGGATTAATTGCAATGGAATAATAAAGTTATTTACCAATTATATCTCATACTCCTTGACACATTTTCATATATTTGGGGGGGCATATGTTCTCTTTGTTGGGAACCAGGGTAGAAGAAAGGAAAGAATTAAGAGTAAAACAAGGATTTGCTAGAGTCTAGAAACACGTTATCAAATGTCAACATTCATCAGGAGAATGAGAAATGTGATTGGAAACATACAATCTAAGGGAGCAGGCAGAAACAGAAACTAGTATATAACAAATTGAACAAAGCATGTCATCAAAAGATATAAACTGAGCCAGAAAGCAGATGAATAGGGATGACTAGTACTGAGAAGTATATGTGGTGGGATAGAAGGGAATCATATACACAAGCCAGTGATTAAGACAGGCATCAGAGTAGGGGTGGAGTGGTTTTATCTAGGGAGAGAGATGAAATTTTTGAAATGAAATCCAAACAGTTACAATCTATGTGTTCATGAAAATCAGTACCAGTATTTTACAATCAATAAACAAAAGTTAAGTTCCTTCTTTGAGACACTTTGCTGGCTCTCAGGCTATGAAGACAAAGGTGGAATATTCTCTACTTTCAAGGAGTGTACGTATCAATGTAGAGAGAACATGCATATATTAAACACATATATGCTACATACAAGCTAATTTTAGAGGGGATAGAACTAGCAACTGAGAAATCAGAAAAGGTTTGGTTTTTATGTAGAGGGGAGCACTTGAACAGTTTTAAAGGAAAGTGGGGATTTTGAGAAATGGATGGAAAGAGGGCATGTAATGGACTCACAGCACAAAAATATAGAGAAGGTATACCTAACATCCTATGTAAGGAAAAGTAAAAATGCCAGTTTGATGATTCTGTTGAGAGCATAAAATAATATATATTAAGGCAGAAAAGGTAGATTGGAACCAGCTTGGAGGGATTTAGATGACAGGGGAGCTTATCTTTTCTCTAAAGATTAGCAAGAGCTACTGGAGTTTATTCGGTATGAGAGTAGAATAATCAGATCCATACTTTTGGAATGTCTTTGGCAGCCATGTGAAGAAGGATTAGATGGAAAAAAGACTTGGGGTGAAGAGATCAGTTAGAGCCTATTGAAATATTCCAGATAAGAAATGATGAGGACACGAACTAGAATGATGATTGTATAGGTAAAGAAAAGGAATGTGTGCTAGAGATGTCACTGAAGAAATCAAACTTGGTGACCATGTGGATTTATGGGATGCATGAGAATGAGGAGAATGAAGCTGTACATGAATCTTAGTAAGTTTTTTCTGAGCCTCTTATTTTTATTTGTTGTATGTCTTTGTTTTTTAAAAATGATTCTTGTAAGCAAGGCTGTGGAATTAAAAAATCTATTCTTTCATTATTTTTGGTTTTATTGGATTATTTAATTCATTTTCATTTAAACATATGAGTTAGGTTTGTATTTTCCTTCATTTGTCTCTAATATTTTTAAATTGAATTTTCCCTCTCTTTTTTGTAAACATAGTATTATCTATAACAATAACTGTTTCCTCAATTATTTTAGCTTAATATTTTTAAGGCAACTTTTTCCTTCATGGCTCTCTTCTCTATCATTCATTTATTACTTCTTTCCCTGGTATTGCTGGTATTGGAGTTTTGCTTAACTTATCACTTCCTTTATTCTTCTTCATTTTACATAATAATTTAATTCTTACCCTCTTTTTTTCCCTCTTCAAGTTGTCATATAAGATCCTCTTTCCTCCTCTCCCCTTCAATTTTTGTTCATTAGCTTTTAAATTTTTATTTTCTATATCTTTTTTCTTTGTTTTTGATTGTCATGAAAAACATGCTTCAATATTAGTCATTATTGTAAAAGCAAAGTCATACATAACTAAAACCCCAAAATAAAAGCATAAATAGAGTGATATGAAAGATGATTCCAACAGTTCTTTCTTTGTAGATAGATATCATTCCCAGTCATAAATCTTTCAGGATTGTCTCAGATCATTGTATTGTTGAGAGTAGCCACATTTTCACAGATAATCAACATCCAATATTGCTGCTATTGTGTACAATGTTCTCCAAATTCTGCTTATTTTGCTCTGCATCAGTTCCCACAAATCTTTCTAACTTTTCCTGAAATCCTCTTGCTTATCATTTTCATAGCATAATACTATTCCATTACTAACATATACCACAATTTGTTCAGCTATTCCCTAATTGATAGACATCCCCTCTATTTCCAATTCTTTGCCACCACAAAAAGAGCAGTTATAAATATGTTTGTACAAGTAGGTTCTTTCCCCCTTTTTAATCATCTCTTTGTGATACCGACCCTGTGCCTTTTTCAAAAAAATATTTTTCCCTTCATTCAACTGGTTATTTTCCCTTTTATGATAGAATTTTATTCCTTTCATTCTTTGCCTCTATATTTATTTATTCTTTTAGTTGCTGTATTCCTCCTGGAATTAAAGCTATAATAGTTATATTTTGTGTTCCTTCTGAACAGTTTCTGTAGTATTAGTTTGTAGATCTAATCTTCTGTCCCTTATTGTGCCTCAGTCATTGAAATACCAATTTCTCCGGGTGATAGAGAGGATATTGATCTCTGGTAGGAATTTTCCTGTGTTTCTGATTGTGCAGTTCATTATTTTTTAAAATTTATTTTTTCTCAATTACAGTTAAAATAGTTTAACTTATTAAATATTTTTAATTCTAAATGCTTTCTCTTCCTACTCCTTCTCTCTTGAAAAGGTAAGCAACTTGATATAGATTATATATAGAAAGTCATCTGAAATGTTATTTCTAAATTAGCTGTGTTGAAAAAGAAAACAGATGAAAAACAAGAGAAAAGAAAACAAGAAAAATGAAGAAAAAAAGAAGTATGCTTCAATTAGCATTCAGACTCTATCAGTTCTTTCTGATATAGTGGAGAACATTTTCATCCTAAGTCCTTCAATATTGTCTTGTCATTCTACTACTACTCAGAAAAGCTAAGTCATTCACAGTTGGTCACTGTACAATGTTGCTATTAGTGTATACAATTTTTTCCTGGTTCTGCTTACTCCACTTTGCATGAGTTCAGATAAATCTTTTAGGGTTTTTCTGAAACTATCCTGCTCGTTTCTTATAGCACAATAATATTCCAACAGAATCATACCACAACTTGTTTAGCCACTCCATACTTGATGGGAATCCTCTCAATTTCTAATTCTTTAGTGCAGTTTATTATTTAACCTTTGACCTTCTCTTGGTCAATTCTCTCTCATTCGCCATTAAAACTCCCAGAACCTAAGCCCTCCTACTCTTTTGGGAATCAATTGCTTCCAGGAATTCTGATTCTTCTCCCAGGCAGAATGAATAATCTTTCTAAACATCAAATCCCTCAATGTTATACCCATTGTAAGGTTACAATCTCCACTGATAGGCTATCTTCTCCCATGAGATCACCCATCAGAGGTACCCCATCATACCTGTGGAACAAGATTTACTCCTTTCTTTCCTCAGTTTCATCCCATCTTTTCTCCTTCCTTACCATTCTTCTGTTAGTGCTCTTCCTGAGATATCACAATTATTTCCTTCAATAATAGCCTTGATTTGGCTAGGGTCTCAATTCCCCTCTATGATCTTTGTCCTCTATTTTTATCTTATTCTGTAATTTAATCCCATATACAGAAAATTAGTTTTACTTGTATGTGGAATGCTGTGAGATCTGCTATTTCAGACTTGTTTATTCACCATCACTTCTTTTTGACTTCTGCTTTCACACTTGTCTCTTTTTTGTGTTCTTAAAAAGAAATCTCTTAATTGTCTCTGTTGTTATTGTCTTTGTTTGCTGTTTCATATATATATATATGTTTTCTGGAATGTTTGAAAAGTAAATGTCTGTTTCAGGATTGGTTTTCTTTCTAGAAATGTATAAAATAACTTTTTTTAAATGAGCATCTATTTTTTCAATTAATGATTAGGCTCAGGTTTAGAGTATGTCACCATGAGCTGCATCTTGAGCTCCTTTGATCTTTAGAACATGTAATTCCATCTCTTCCTGCGGTCTGGTGGAGGCTGAACAGATGTGCATTATTTAAACTTCATTTCCCTTATATTTAAAGGTCTTGCAGAATTTGTTGTTAACATTAGAATCATTAAATTTAACTATTATGAGTCTTGGAGTTTATGGCATAAGCTTTTTTTTCTAGAGGCAAGCTGTGGATTCTTTTGATTGCTTTTGGTTTTCAGAAGTTATAAGCAACTTTCTTGAATTATTTCATGCAACATATTGTTCAGGATTTTTACTTAACATACTGTCTTGAGAGTCCTAGAAGAAGTTTTTTATGCATTTTGTTTTCAGCATCAATCCATTTTGTTCCTATAGAGATGATGTTTTCTTTTAATATTAATCAGATTGTCTTATACTTTTCTGCATTTGCATTCTCAATCAGTTATTATATATTTGGTTTCTTTACTAAGAATTGTCACTGAGGATTTGGGTTTTATATCTGTCAGTTATTCATTATTGTGCAGGTCATAAACTTTGCTTTCACAATTAATTTCTCTTTTAAATCATTCAAACATTGTTCTAGTGGAAATCCATAGATCTTCTACCTCTAGGTGTTAATTGATTTTTCTTTGTCTCAAAGTTTTTATTCATAGATGTCTAGATTATTTTAGTTAATCTAGAGATCATATTATCTTATGTTATTAGTATATTCCATACTTATTTATATCATTGTTATTGTTCAGTCGTGTCTGACTCGTCATGACCCCCATTGACAAAAATACTGAAGTGGTTCGTTATTTTATTATCCAGCTCATTTTGCAGAAGAGAAAACTGAGGTATATAGGGTTAAATGACTTACTCAATGTCACACAGCTAATAAGTTTCACACATTTGAACTCAGGTCTTCATGACTCCAGGCCTGGCATTATATTCATTGTATCACCTACCTGGAGTGCATGGTGGTATTCAGAGAGGATTGTCATTTCTGGTGGGAGGTCTTGCCAAACCCTTGTGAGGGTTGCTTATCCATTGGTGGTGTCTACTTTTCACCCAACTATCACCTGTGGCTCTAAGAAGCTGTGGCATGTGCAGTAGCCACATCACAGTAAAGCCATCTCAACTAAACTGGGCTGATGATAACCAATATGCCTCAAATCCATTGGTGAGTTAGGGGAATGTATATCTCAAACATGTTTTAGTGTCCATGAAGGTGGCTGAAGTAGGTACTGTGGAATACTGAGAGCTTGATCAGACATCAAAGACACCAAGGAACACCACTTTATCTCAAGCCATTGTCAGTCATCATGACTTTTGTCTTGCCCTTGGTATTTGATGATTCTAGAAGACAGAGGAAGGTTAATGACTTTATAAGACTCTGTCTCACTTAAATTCAATTCATAGGCAAGTAAAGACATCACCCTGAAACCACTGGTCCTCTTTGAACTGAAGGATGAACAATGATCAATTTAAATATTTATACTCAATATCTTTGGCTGAATGCTACTTCCTGAGATCTTTGGTAATTTCAATCTTTTTATCTTTATATTTCCTTATAGTTCATCTTTGGACTCCCTCTCTTTTGATGGCAGAAGCAGTGAAGACTGGACCTTAAAGCTATTCAGTTTCCACCAACAGTAGGTTATTCTTTCAAGACCTCAGACTTTCCTAAGTGATTTCTAGGGAGTCATGATTGGTTACAGCAAGACACTAGGCTCTTTATCTCAAGCTTAGTGGAGTGCTTCATGCCTACATGGATAGATCTTCCCTCAGTTCTTTTATTCTTTTCTTTGAGTTATTCTGGCTAAATTCAGAGCACTCGTGTGCTGATGCCCTAGTCCAAGCAAGTTTCAAATTACTTGGTTTTCTGCCATTTGAAGGAAAGGAATGGGTTGAGTTGAGTTATGCTGCAAGTCTATGAGTGAGCTAGTGTAGCCCTATGGTCAAAATGAGATGGTTAGTGTGGGGAAGAGGTTACTGAATGAGGATTTTAAGGTCTATAGACAAACCTTCTTTGTTATTAGTTCATTGCACTGTTACTTTGTTTGGTTACTTGGTGTCCTCATCTGTGGAAACAAGTGAAATTACTTTATTTCTTGTGCTTGATTTCTATTGTGCAGGAGTTTAAGACATCGTGTGGGAGTGAAACTCCCACAGGTCCAGATAATCTTGGTGGTGGGACAAAGATGAATGAGAGACAGTTTGAACTTCAGCCAGGCAGGCATCATGAATACTGCTCTGCTCTGCCTTGAGTAAGGTTTATTTTTATATGCTTTGAGATCACACATAATGTTGGCATGGAAATTCATTTTCAACATGCATTTTTTTCTTGAAGATAATGAATGTCATACATTAACTTTGTTGCTAAAAACTTTTTATTCTTCAGTAACTTTCAATATTTTTCAAGGGTATGTTTGGCTTGTCTACTTGGCTAAGGGGTGGGGAAAACAGTTCAGGGTGGTACTGGCCTTTGAAGGCAATTTCTCCATTTTTCATCCATTGTGTCAAAGTTCGGGGAGGGGGGAAGGCTTATTGTTTTTGGTTTCTTGTTGGGTAAGCTTCTGTATATGGGAATGGAAAATCCAGGTGCAATTTGTTGGAGAATTTAAAATCTTAAACATTAACTCTCTATTTGTTGGTTTGTTATAGGGATACTTTAGGAGAATTACTGTATTATTACATATAAATGTGGGGCTTTTCCTAGGAGTCTGTAGGGGGCTTGTAAGGGTTCTAATAATAGTCTATAGTGTTCTTCTGTATTTCCCTGGGACTTAGTGGGAATATTGATCACTAAATAGGTAGTGTTGGTAAGAAAAGAGTCATACAGGGAGGCCTGAGTGAGAATCCATCATCCTGTAAATCTTGCCTTGCAGATTCCTGGATTCATGCATGACCTTGTCATCTGATGTGACCTTGATGACCCTCAGCAATCATGAGGATCTAATGTCTATTCCTCCTTCTTTTTGGTTACATGTTCCAGAAGCTGGGAAGGTTGAACAGAAATAGAATACCATTCAAAGTACCAGAGATTCAAGTCAAAGATGTGAAAGACCAGAGATACAATATGTTGGTATTAGATTAGTTGGAAAATTCAGGAAGTATTAGGATGAGTCAACTTAGGTCTTCAGATCTATCAGGCATGAGCTCTTCTCTATTTCTTTAATTCCAAAGACCCTTTGATACCACCCTCAATTCTTTTTTCCCCTTTACTCTATTCTCTGATGAAGCAGAGATTTTGTTCTTCATCAAAGCCAACCTTTCCATCAAAGAATAACTACTCTATATATCCTTGAACCAATCCCTCCCATCTTGTGTCCTTTGGATGATTTTCTCTCCAAAACTCCCCCTTTCCTCTATTTTTCTCCTTATCTATTGCTTCATTGTTTTTGCTTTAAGAAACATACTGGTGTCTCTCCCATCCTCAAAACACATATACTTTACCCTCAAGCAATCATCCTTTACTTCTCATTCCTATAAAACCAAACTCCTAGAAAAACAACAACAAACTATCCATGCCCATTATTTCTGCTTCTTCTCCTTGCAATCAATTCTTAAACCTTTGCAATCTGGTTTCTGTTCTCTCCAAAGATAGATGATCTCTTAATTATGAAGTCCAATGTCCTATTATGAAAGTCCTTTTCTTTCTTGCATACTCTTAAGCATTTATCATTATTGACCATTCTTTCATCCTAGATTTTGTCTTTTCTCTGGGTTTTCATGACAATGATCTTACATGGTTGTCATCCTACCTGTTGGGACATTCCTCAGTCTTTTATCTCCTACTATGGGTGCCTCCAAAGACTTTGTCCTGAATTCACTTCTCTGATTTCCATATAATCTCTCTGTGTGACCCATTTATTCTCCCAATGGGTTTAATTAAATAACATCATGGAATTAATTATTTTCTGTATGCAGATGATTCCTAGTTCTAGTTATGAATCCTTAGCATTTCTCTTGAGTCCTAGTCATTAATCAGCAACTACTTATTGGATATTTCAATTTATACAGTCACTATGTCAGGGAATTTGAACCCAAGCAGAAATGTGCTGGTAAATGTTTAACAACCAGTTCTCTGAAAATGCATGACACTCTTCTAAAGCATAATCTGTTTTATTAATATTTTCTCCATCACTTTCCTAAGTCTAAACAATTAACACCACAATATAAGCCCTGATTTGTAATATTTGCCAATTTCCAATATATAATCACTCACACTGGACATTTAACATTGGCTTTCACAAGTCAGTTTGATCTACAGTCAGTACAGCCCTGAACACAGGTCTTCCTGTCTCTGAGCCTAGGTTTCTATCCACTACATTCTTATGCCTCTCTTTTTATCTTTCATTTTTATTTTTGAAGTTCAGTACCATCATGATTTGGTTTTTTATCCCAAGCCCTTAACAAAATATCTGGCATGTAAATTGCACTTAATAAATGCTTGTGGATTGATCAGTCTTCTACCTTTCACAAGAATGGTTTGTCTCTTCCACCCTACCTTCACTGATGTCTTTGAAAGGTCAGAGGCCAGGTTTGTAATGTTCCCTACTGACTTAAGCACACCAGTATGTTCACTAGAATTCAAAGACCAATAATAAAAACAAATGAGGAGTTTGATGAAGGTATTTCACTGTGGCGATCAGCTGTTAAAGGATGAGGAAAGTTAGTACATAGCTTCTTTTCAGTGAGATCCCAGAGTCTGACAGTTATAGCTATGTAATTCCTCAGCTAGAGGGAATAAGGATGATCCAAACCTGCACAGTTTTCTGGAATTTGGAGCTTCTCTCCCTAAACAAGAAAATATTCCATGTGTATGGATATGAGTTAGATTGAGCTGAAGAAAAGGAAGAGAACATTTGCAGATTAAGGAGCTGAGGAGGGAGCTCTCCCTGCTCTCTAAGAGGAGCACAGTTTTGCAATAGCAACACTGGTGTTCTCCTTGAGCCTATGCCTCTAGGGAACTATCATGAAACATATATCAAAGTATGATTTAAAAAAGTTATAGATTCTTGCTAAGGTGTCTGGATCCCTGAGGAAAATAACTGATGAAGAAATTTATGGCTCTTATCCCCTTCCTCTGACTTGGTTCCACTGGGTGCAACTGGGTAATTATTTCAAAGTATGATCTTTTATTCTGTTAAAGACTGCCTCTGACACAACTAATCTTGTTTCTCTTAAGCACCTGTGTTTGACCCTACCCTTTATATTTCTTTGTGTTTCTTTGTGCATGGCACAAAAGCAGAAAAGAACTCTGGGAGTAGAGAGAGAGACTTGCTCTGGCTGAGAGCTGAGATTCCAGTTCCTCACCTGACTTTGAGAGAGTTTTCTTTATTTCTAGTTAGGGGCACAATTATGATCCAATCATATGTTTTCTAATTATACTTCCAAGTTCAGGATTGCCATGAACATGGGAAATTAAATCTGCCTCTTTAGTCCACAGGCCTAATTTATTCTAGCATGTATTATTACACCTAATCCTAAAAAGGACCCACATATAAAGAAACCAGAATGCTTTTGATATTATCTGATGTAGAAATAGTTAGAAATCGTTACTGAATTATGATTATGGATGTCATTTTCCCCCAAAACAATATGCTTTTGCCCATTAATATTCAGACATTCAGTTGAGTAGTTTCTCTAGGAATAGTTTTGTGATTATATATATTTTTCAAACTTCCTTCCTTGAAACTTCCTTGTAACTAATGAATCAGCAAAAAAGTGGTCCAGTTTTGGGATATAGTTTACCTATGAAGTAGGAAGGACTAAGAAATCTTTGATTTGGATTTCATGAGTGCCACATTCTCAAACTTAGTTAACTAGCCATTGTCTTGTTTCCTCTTATTACAACTCTGATTAGGAATAAGAATGTAGTCATCTGGGTAGGGAACTCACGTGCTCCTTCATGTTGAGATTTATTCCTAAGATTTATGAGGGGAAAATGGAATTCTTTCAAGAGGACCACTGGATAGGAAGCAAGATACTTGTTAGTATAGAAACCAAAGTTAAAAAACAAAACCAAGAGAGAGAAATAAAATTCATTGAGAGAGAAAAACTCACTTGTTAGACTAGCGCAGAGAATGATTTCATTCATAAGGCAATAAACAATGACTGAGAAAAATTTAAGTTTAATCCAGGTCAAGTTGAGAAATTGTAGGTCAACCACAAGATAGAATAATAAAGCAGGAGTCTCTGAGTTCAGCAAACTTAGGCCTTATGATTTCTGTGATTTCCTCAACTGATGGCTGAACTTCCAGCCTAATACCAGTCATAACTGAGACCCTTAGCATAATCATGATAAGTACAGTCTGTTAATGCACAAAAGCCTTGGATGTCATAAGGAACAGAAAGAGAGAGAAAGACAGACAGACAGAGCCCATTTGTTTGTCAATTACATTTGTACATTTGTATATGTATATTGCATATTTGTACATAAGGTAAGATATTTATTGATTAGGTAGATTAATAGATAAGGCATCTGATATGTTCTAGATAGTCCTTTAATTTCTAGGGGTGGAGTATAAAGATGACTAAGGGATTTTCTATGGCTTCAAAGAGCTTCCTATCATTAAAGAGTTAAGTATAGAGTGCATGTAACTACAAAATCAAGGATATATGCAGTCAGTAGTTAATAAAAATTTATTAAGCATTATTAAGTGTCAGGCACTATGCCATATAAATAGGAAAAAGGAAGACAATTTCTGCCCTCAATGGGTTTATACTCTAATTGAGGAACAATACCCAAAAGAAAACTGAAAAGGGAAGAACAAAAGAGGCAAATGGGGAAACTGGACGCTAGAGATTCCTGGAAGTCCAAAATGAATGCAGCTGTGTAGGGATCATGATATTTGTCTTGAGGATCCTCCTTAAATGGAAGTTGAGGAGTTAAATACTCTCCCCTCCAATTAGAAAGGCACAGGATACTGATGAGGTGGGAGTACTGTGGCTCTCTGGATATGGCAAGATGATGAGATTCCCCAATGATGAGGTTTCTGGAGAGTTAGTGGAAAAGTCTAAGAAGTCCATAATGGATAGAATGCTTTCTGGAATTGGTTAAGAGAGGATGTATTTATAAGGTGCTAATTATATGTCAGAGTCTGTGTTAAGTACTTGGAAAGCAAATAAACCACCCCCAAACTGTCCTTGCCCTCAAGAACCTTACATTTGAATAGGGAGTTAAAAATATGGGAGGTATAGAAGAGAAGGTATCCAAGTTATCATATGATGGGGGAATCCAGAGAATATGATTAAGCCACGAAAGGAATGAGGGGTGGCTGTTCTGAGCTTTTCCTTGAAACTGAGCTTCTGAAGTTCTGGGAGGAACTCACTAATGGGAGGAAGGGTACAAAGGAATGTTGGGATCTTTCAAGGAGAGAGGGCATTCAATGAAAGGGCAGTCTGGAGAGTCAGAAAGTGGGTCAAGAATGGATAAAAAGATTCATTTCCCATCTGTGACCTATTTGTATGACTTCAGAGAAGCTTCTTCATCTCTCTATTAGTATAATGTACAATGAGAGAGTTTTAAAAAATTGTGTAACACATGCTTTCCAAGAACTTAAGCAGTGATAAAATGTAAACATGCTATCTACCTCCTCACAAAATGAGATGTATATTTGTGAAATATTTAATGTGGGAATTTGTTTTACTTGACTATGCATACAAATTTTCTTTTTCAAAAACTGGATGTAAGATAACATAGCTTAGGATGTAAGATGGGCATAGCAATAATGTTTCCAAAAGAAAAGAAAAGAAGCCATTGAAGCATTAAAAAATGCTCGAAAATGAAAAGGAAGAACAAAAGAAATCAGATAAATAGGATAGCTTTGAAAGTTAAATTAGATACTTAAAAGAAAAAGCAAGTTGTATTTAACAGGACTTTCATATTTTCCATTTTCTTTCTTTGTAAAGGGAAATATCTTTTATTTTAATTTGGAAGCTAAAAAATCTAACAAATAAATAAATGAAATGAAATAAAGGTGTTGGACTAGATTACATCTATGGTTTCTTCCAGACCATCTATGCCTACACTAAGAAATAGACAAAAAAAGAATCCAGAAGTGTTCAGAGAAGGAAGAGACTCCTTTTTTTTTTTTTTTTTTTTTTTTTTTTTAAGGCTGGGTCATCTTATCTTACCTAAGTCCACTCTTACTGTTATGGTCTAGACTAGAGAGAGTTGATTGTTTGTTTGTTTGTTTGTTTTTGCCAGGGCAGGCTCTTTTCTCCTTAGGTAACCCCATTCACAGGGGCTAAATACATAAGTGCTGAACTTAGTGGGAGACACCTTATTGGCTTAGGCTACTGCAGTTCAGAACTTCCTTGTTCAAGTGATCCTTTAACCTCAGCCTCACTATTAGCAGGGACAAACAAGCCCAAAGAAGGAGAAAATTCTCATGCATAAATCATAGTCCAATTTCTTGACTCCAGTAAAGCCTTAAATTTGGGGGGAGACTTTCATTACTGCATCATTTTGTGTGCTTTGTATAAAAACATAAGATTTGAAGTGACAAGTGTTTACAAATGGATTATTTTTTTCAAAGCATTTTTGGGTGGCTAAAACCTTCCTAAATCTAAGTATTTACATTTGTCAAAACTGCTTACTTGCTGGTGCCAAGAATAAAGGATTTGCACTAATTTTTCATAGGTTTTTGCAATGTAAACTACTGCTGATCAGATTGACTCATAAATTAGCTTGGCTAGGAACACCAAGCAGGCTTTCCCTTTGTGAGCTAGAAATCACCAAATAATTTCCTCATTAAAGGAGAAATCACCTTGAGCTACTGCCACAGACTTGGTGAAATTAACATTAAAAAATGAATTTGGAATTTCCACTCATATGTTTATGGACTTTAGTGGAGTGAATATGGAAGAAAAAAGTTAGCAAACCATGAAAGAAAGAAATTAGCCTAAATTGATAATCTTTTAACAGAATTAAATTTAGGAGCCTCAGAGGTATTCCTGGGCAACTTCACAGAAAATAACTGAATAATTAATTAATTTTGTGAACATGCATGTGGCAACAAGGTCAAACTTTTGAATTTGCCTGAAAAGTTACATAAAGAGTAATTTATAGGATGAAATATAAATATTCTCTCCCCTACATATTCTCAATTCTTTTCATTACAACCATTAGAATTATAGAGTCATTGGATTTAGAGCTGAAATCTATTTCTATTAATCCAGACATCAACTCATTTTACAAATGGGGGAACTGATTCTCAGACAAGGGGAGGAGTTTGCCCAAGAAGTAGCATGCTTTATCTTCAGGGAAGAAATAAAAGGGGTTCAGTTGTATGTATGTCTATATTTTTATGAAATCCTTGGCATTCATAGGAAGAATATTGAAAGAAAAAGAAATATTCATTAAGTCCTTGTCCTTGCCCAAGTACCATTTGGGGACTTACTTAAACATACATTTTTTTTAAACCCTTGTACTTCGGTGTATTGTCTCATAGGTGGAAGATTGGTAAGGGTGGGCAATGGGGGTCAAGTGACTTGCCCAGGGTCACACAGCTGGGAAGTGGCTGAGGCCGGGTTTGAACCTGGGACCTCCTGTCTCTAGGCCTGACTCTCACTCCACTGAGCTACCCAGCTGCCTCCTTAAACATATATTTTTTTAATTAATTTTTTTATTTTTAGAAAAAATTTCCATGGTTATATGATTCATGCTTTTATTTTCCCCTTCACCCCCTCAATTCCCCCCCCCCACCATAGCTAACTTGCATTTCCACTGGTTTTAACATGTGTCCTCAATCAAGACATTTATATATTATTGATAGTTGCATTGGTGTGGTCCTTTCGGATCTAAAAAAATAAATTATTAGTATTTAAAAACTGAAGATACGGTGAGAATGAATGCTCTCTCTAATGACATAGTTACCCTGAGTTCTAGCATCATTCCCTCTTATGCATCTGATATAATCAATTCACTGATAAATCTTTTGCTTTCTACCTTCAGAAACTGTATCTGTGTATCTCTTATATACATCCACTTCTCTCCACTCACACAGCCACTATCTTCCTTTAAGCTCTCATCAACTGTCATCAGAGTTATTCCAATAACCTTCTTTAGTTTTCCTGTTTACTCTCCCCACTCCAATCCATCCTCCACTCAACTGCAGAAGAGGTTTTTCTAAAGCACCCCTGGTACTTTTTTACTCAATATACTTTAGTGGTTCTTTATTACCTCCAGAACAAAATAGAAAGTCCTCTTTTTTGTCATTTAAAGATCTTCATTACCTGGCTATATCTTCCTTTTCCTATGTATTTACATTTTACTCCCCTACATAAACTCTATGATCCAGCTAAATCAGCTTATTTGCTGTTCTCCATATACAACCATCTCCCATTTCCATGTATTTTTTGTCTGTCCTTCATATCTGAAATGTACTTCCTTCATCTCTGTCATATTTTCTTAGTCAGATGAATTTTACTTCCTACAGGAAGTTTTCCCCCAATCTTCTAATATCTAGTGCTTCACTCCCTTAGGTTACCCTGTCTACTCTGAATATATTTTATATGCAAATTATTTTCTATTTTTTTCTCTAATAGAATGGGAGTTCCTTGATGTTAAGGACTGTTTTTTTTTTGTCTTTTACATTTCATTTTCACTTAGTAAAACATGTGTTTAATATATTTTATGACCACTAATTTACTGTTATTAATCCATTCCATATAGCCTCAATTCCCACTTCATATGCAGACTTTCTTAGGATGACCAGATTTACAAAATAGGAAAAGGAAACAATTTATTTCCTATTCTGCTCTGAAGGTTCAGGACATCTCCACTATAACAGCTCAAGTGGCCTTGGGGACCTCTTCTAGCTTGGGTACAAGTGGACTTTTTGCTTCTTTTAATTAAGGAAGATATACAATATCTTTTTGAGTATAATAGTTAGCCAAAGTGTTAGCAAAGGACACGACTAAGAAAGATATTCTCCTATACTTCTGAACATGTTGTTCAAATGAAAAGAAATGAAGTTTTGAAAATCTCATTCAATGATCTATGCATTTCTTTATCTAGGCAAAAGCCTTCCTTGTAAGAGATCATCACAAATAGTTAATTAGCAGTTCTGGATGGTGCAGCCAGCTACTAATCAAATTGATTCATAAATCAGAGGAATAAGGGGTACTATTATTTTATATTTGGATTACATATTGGTCCCCTGGTCTTTCTTATTTTTCATTTCTATAATTTCCATATTCAAATGAAGCCTTCTCCAAAGGTTGGAATAGGGAATAGAAGAGATGATGGCAATGGTGGCCAGGAAGGTAGAGATGGTCGTAGGATGAAAAATGCTTCTATTCTACATTAATATGAAGTAGGGAAAGCTATTTCTCTCTCCCAGTTCTCTCTCCTGTAACCTTTGCTAGGAGATGAGGATGGCCAATGGCAGAGCAGGACATGGAATGGATTTGTGGGAGGATTGGAGGACTCCAGACAAAGATAAAAAGAACCCTGCCCTGGAGGGACTTTATTATCCCTTATTTACATGATCTCATAGTTTCTTAGATTAGGAAGGGACACAAGAAACCAAAGGAATTTTAGAGATCACTATGTTAGACCCTCAAATAAAGGAAAAAACTGAAACTCAGAGAAACTAAATGATTGTTGAAGGTGCCTTATCACTTGACTGTGGACCTAAGAAGGCACCTGTGGTGCCTTACCCAGTGGTTCTGAAAGAAATGATTCAAAAGACCTAATAAGTTGAGCAACAATTATAAGAGAAATTAAGCTTGGAATGGTTCCTTTTTACCTATTAAATTGAGTCAAACTTCTTAGTCATGATCTGTCTTCAGCCAGCTCCACACTTTATGACTAAAGGTGTGTATGATCAACACAGACTTTTTTGTTCAAGTTAGTCTAGTCTTCTTAATATGCTTCTGCCCTCATGCTCATTGAAATTTAAATGTTCCATTCTTCATTCTATTTCCCTAGGGCCTGAGTTCTGTGCCTTCCAAGGTGGGAAACTGTATGACTAGAAGGCTAATTTTACTGTTCCCTACTCCACCTCTGGAATAATATTTGCAAATTTAGACAACAACCTTCTATCTATCTATCTTTCTCTTTCTTTCTTTCTTCCTTTCTTCCTTCCTTCCTTTCTTTCTTTCTTTCTTTCTTTCTTTCTTTCTTTC
>NC_058131.1:633798092-633832486 GCF_016433145.1 Gracilinanus agilis
CTCTCTCTCTCTCTCTCTCTCTCTCTCTCTCTCTCTCTCTCTCTCTCTCTCCTTTTATTCCAAGGCGATGGCTCCAAATGGTAAGAATTTCAGGTCAAACTACTATGGAGAATAGGAATTATCATGGAAGTAGAAGAAGGGTCTATGTTCTTCCCTTACTTCCTAATACTTTCCCTCTGAAATTACCTTCCTTCTACTCTCTCTATATCTTGTAGGTTCCTAGTTATTGACATGCATCACCCCATTAGAATGTTGGGCAAAGTCTATTTTTGGCATTTTTGGTATTTCTCCATTACTTGCCACCATATTTGGTTCATTGTGAGCAGTTAATACATGCTTCATGACTCACTAAATACAGAAAAATATCTAAAAACATATATGGGGCCATAAAACTCTGCATACAGGATGTGGTGAAGGTAGGTGACTCAGTGGATTGAGAGCCAGCACCCATATTAGAATCCTGGCTTCTAAACTGTCCTGAGACACTTCCTAGCTTTGTGTCTGTGGTGAATTCATTTAACCCCCACTACCTAGCCCTTTCTATTCTTTTGCCTTGGAACTGATACACAGTATTAATTCTAAGAAGGAAGGTAGGGGCAGCTGGGTAGCTCAGTGGATTGAGAGCCAGGCCTAGAGATGGGAAGTCCTAGGTCCAAATCTGGATTCAGACACTTCCCAGCTGTGTGACCCTGGGCAAGTCACTTAACCCCTATTGCTTAACCCTTACTGCTCTTCTGCGTTGGAACCAATACACAGTATTGATTCCAAGATGGAAGGTAAGGATTTAAACAAACAAAAATAAAAAACTAAGAAGGAAGGTAAAGATTTTAAAAAAGAAAAACTGTGCATATTCTGTACATTGACACAGCAATACCACCACTACTAGGTCTGTATCCCAAAGGGATTAAAGATAAGGGAAGAGGACATACTTTTAAAAAATATTTATAGCAGCTCTTTTTATGGTAGCAATGAAATGGAAGAACTGGAAACTGAAAAGATGCCCATCAGCTGGGGAATGGCTGAAAAAGTTGTGGGATATGATTGTAATGGAATATAATTGTGCTATAAGAAATGACAAACAAGATGATCACAAAAAGCCTGGAAAGACATATATGAAATGATTCTAAGTGAAATGAGCAGAACTAGGAAAACACTGTACGCAGTAACAGCAATAAAGTATAATGATCACCTGTGAATGACAACTATTATCAGCAGTGCAAGGATCCAAGACAAATCCAAGGCACTTGCTCCCCTCACAAAAAAAAGACTATCCTCTGCTATAGAAAGAACTCATGGAGTCTGAATGCAGATTGAAACATGCTGTTCTTAGCTTATTTCCTCCATGAATTTTTCTCTAGTATAAGTGATATGTTTCTTGTTTCACAACATGATGAACCTGGAAATATGTATTTTATGATAATACATGTAAAACCTTATATTACATTACCAACTGTTTTGGGAAAGGGGGAAGGCTAGAAGGAAGAGAACATGAAATACAAAATTTTAGAAAATGATGACTGGAAATTGTATTGACATATAATGTGAAAAAAAACTTAAAAAGACAAATACAAACTATAATAAAGTAAATACTGTCAAAAATAATATACAGAATGATTGCAACAATGTAAAAGGAAAGAACAACCATAAAACAATTGAAAGGGAATGTTGCAAAATTATGAAGAATATTGACCCCAAAGAAGATGTATGAGAAAACTTCTCCCCCCAGATTCTTTGCATAACCTGGGGTCAAGGAATAGGAAACTTTGCATATGATGTTAAATTTTTTAATGTGTTGATTAGTTTTGCTGACCTATTTCCTCTTATTTGCCTTTAATGATTTTTATTAGGAATGATTTTTTTTTGGAAAGGATACAGAAGGAAATGTGAAAATAAAAAAATATAGATCTTTTTAAAAGTGGGATTGAAATAACAAAAATAATTTTAAGTTTGAAATTTTTTTTGGTTTAGTGCTTTATAATTACAGAAACCATAGTTATGATAAGGTTTTACGGAGTTGCAAGTGGAAACTAATGGAAAGAGAGCTGCAGTTATTCAAACAAAATGCTTTTGTTAATGCAATTGCTGTTGGTTTTATGTAGAGAAAAAATGATGCTGGATATTTTAGTAAGGTAGATTAGCATAGTTTTCATTGTAACTACCAATTTTCAAGAGGTTGATTTAGCCATAAACTAAATTCTGACTATGGAAGAGTTTTTAACTATCAAAGTATTTATGTTCTGTAGCACAATGCCTTGTGTTTTTTTTCTGCCTCAGACTATAAAAGGCATCTTTCTTAGGGTTTTACACTCACATGTGGGTATACATATACATACATATATACAGATGCAAAGATTGTGTATCTGATGTCAATCAAAACGTGTTTATTAATTGACTATTATGAACCTGGCAGTACACTGATTACTGAGGATATATAAAGGCAAAAAGGAAACATTCTTTGTTTCAATGACCTTATATTCTGGGTCTTATATGTATGTATATAGGTCATAAAAAAAACAAAAACATGTCTGTATTTTAGGGGAGGATATTCTAGCAATTTAGCGAGCCAAGGAAAGCTCTAGTGCGAGGTAGCACTTAATCAGTTAGACACAGGAACATTGGAAGTTGGAATTTAAAAAGACAAAGTTGAGGAGGGAGTACAGGACTTTAATGTATAAATGGAGATTTTGAACCTTGGACTTCATCTCCCATAAGTCCTTAGTTTTCCTAAAATTCCCTTTAGTCTCTCCTTCGCCTCCACTTTTGGGTGGTCATGTTATTGTTTTATAGTTGGCTGTAACTCCTCCCTCTTTCTCTTTGGTTCCTGGGAGCAAGCTGGTTAGTACCTCTTAGTCCCTTTTGTTATTTTATTATTAATAAAGTATTCATAAATATAATATTTGGTATTTTGCATATTAATTTTAATCTCCACATTTATGGTGACCACAAAGGGATAAGAATTCTCAAACAATTTAACTTAGCTTTTAAGTAGAGTTAGCAAATTTGTCCAAGAGCTGAGAGCTGGGGTTTCCCTTTCTCACCCTACTCTTCTGTGTTGTTTTTTTCTTCACCTGGCCACTTAGCCTGCCAGCCCAACAGTCCACCAGCCCACCAGCCCACCAGTGTGCCAGTGCGCCAGCCTGCCAGCCTGCCTGCCGCTTGCTTTCACTGCTGCTGCCTTTTCACACCCATCTGCTTGAGCCAGCATTCCACACCGCTCCCTACCCAGCCTGCAGCTTGCGAATCTTAGCTGTTTTATTCCAAATGGACCAGTGAGAACTCCAATCCATTCGCCCACCCCATGTGGATTTTTCAGTCTGCACTAGCCATTTTTTAAGTTGAGGTCTTAAGCTGATCCTGGACTCCTGGCTGAGAGAGACTTGCAACTCAGAAATGTTTCTTTCACAAGAAGGGGACTCTGCTGCCTTTTCTTTTGAGGGCAGAGAGACCAGATTAGTAGATTTGAAGTAGAAGTTTTTGGGATTTTGCCTCTACCTTTCATCCAGCTCTCTGACAAATGAAATCTGAATAGATAAAAATACTGGAGGAGGGGAAATAACCTTAAAAAGAGATCTGAAAGTTTATTGCTTGCTAATTATTTTTAGCCTTTCCCTTCAAGATAGTAAACAAGTCTTTTGGGATTGGTAAAAAGGATTTTTTTTACATTTATTTTTTTATTATTTTGTTTTTTTTTAAACATTTATTAATATTCATTTTTAACATGGTTACATGATTCATGCTCCTACTTTCCCCTTCGCCCCCCCCCCAATCCCTGCACCCATGGCCAATGCACATTTCCACTAGTTTTGTCATGTGTCCTTGATCAAGACCAATTTCCAAATTGTTGGTAGTAGCATTGGTGTGGTAGTTTCGAGTCAACACCCTCAATCATGTCCACCCCAACCATGCATTCAAGCAGTTGTTTTTCTTAAATGTTTCCTCTCCTGCAGTCCTTCCTCTGAATGTGGGCAGTGTCTTTACCATAAATCCCTCAGAATTGTCCTGGATCATTGTATTGCTGCTGGTACAGAGGTCCATTACATTCAATTTTACCATAGTATATCAGTCTCTGTGTACAATGTTCTTCTGGCTCTGCTCCTTTCACTCTGCATCTGTTCCTGGAGGTCTCTCCAGTTCGCCTGGAACTCCTCCAGTTTATTATTCCTTTTAGCACAATAGTATTCCATCACCAGCATATACCATAATTTGTTCAGCCATTCCCCAATTGAAGGACATACCCTCCTTTTCCAGTTTGTTGCCACCACAAAAAGCGCAGCTATAAATATTTTTGTATAAGTCTGTTTATCTATGATCTCTTTGGGGTACAAACCCAGCAATGGTATGGCTGGATCAAAGGGCAAGCATTCTTTTATAGCCCTTTGAGCATGATTCCAAATTGCCAGCCAGAATGGCTGGATCAGTTCACAGCTCCACCAGCAATGCATTAATGTCCCAATTTTGCCACATCCCCTCCAACATTCATTAATCTCCCCTTCTTTCATATTAGCCAATCTGCTAGGTATGAGGTGATACCTCAGAGTTGTTTTGATTTGCATTTCTCTAATTATTAGAGATTTAGAACACTTTCTCATGTGCTCATTGATACTTTTGATTTCTTTACCTGAAAATTGCCTATTCATGTCTCTTGCCCATTTATCAATTGGTGAATGGCTTAATTTTTTATACAATTGCTTTAACTCCTCGTATATTTGATTAATTAGACCCCTGTCAGAGTTTTTCGTTATAAAGATTTTTTCCCAATTTGTTGTTTCCCTTCTGATTTTGACTACATTGTTTTTGTTTGTACAAAAACGTTTTAGTTTAATATAATCAAAACCATTTAATTTACATTTTGTAATTTTCTCTAACTCTTGCTTGGTTTTAAAGTCTTTCCTTTCCCACAGATCTGACAAGTAAACTATTCTGTTTTCACTTAACTTGTTTATAGTTTCCTTCTTTATATTCAAGTTGTTCACCCATTCTGAATTTATCTTGGTGTAGGGTGTGAGATTTTGATCTAGACCTAATCTTTCCCATATTGTTTTCCAAATTTCCCAGCAGTTTTTGTCAAATAGTGGATTCATGTCCCAAAAGTTGGACTCTTTGGGTTTATCATACACTGTCTTGCTGATGTCATTTATCACAAGTCTATTCCATTGATCCTCCTCTCTGTCTCATAGCCAGTACCATATTGTTTTGATGACTGCTGCTTTATAGTATAGTTTAATATCTGGTACTGCTAGGCCCCCTTCCTTCACATTTTTTTTCATTATTTCCCTTGAAATTCTTGATCTTTTGTTATTCCAAAAGAAATTTGTTATAGTTTTTTCTAATTCAGTAAAGAAGTTTTTTGGTAATTTGATAGGTATGGCGCTAAATAGGTAAATTAATTTGGGTAGAATGTTCATTTTTATTATGTTAGCGTGTCCTACCCATGAGCAATGAATGGCTTTCCAATTGTTTAGATCCAGTTTTATTTGTTTGAAAAGTGTTTTGTAGTTGTTTTCATATAATTGCTGTGTTTGTTTTGGTAGATAGATTCCTAAGTATTTTATATTGTCTAGGGTGATTTTAAATGGTGTTTCTCTTTCTACTTCTTGCTGCTCTAGTGTGTTGGAGATGTATAGAAATGCTGATGATTTATGTGCATTTATTTTGTATTCTGCAACTTTGCTAAAGTTGTTGATTATTTCTACAAGCTTCTTAGTTGATTCTCTAGGATTTTTTAAGTAGACCATCATATCATCTGCAAAGAGTGATAGCTTAGTCTCCTCCTTGCCTATTTTGATACCTTCAATTTCTTTTTCTTCTCTAATTGCAACTGCTAGTGTTTCTAGTACTATGTTGAATAATAGAGGTGATAATGGACATCCTTGTTTTACTCCTGATCTTATTGGGAAGGCTTCTAATTTATCCCCATTGCATATGATGTTTGTTCATGGTTTTAGGTATATACTGTTTATTATTTTTAGGAAAGGTCCTTCTATTCCTATACTTTTCAGTGTTTTCAATAGGAATGGATGCTGTATTTTGTCAAAGGCTTTTTCAGCATCTATTGAGATGATCATGTGATTTTTGTTTGTTAGACTGTTGATATGGTCAATTATGTGGATGGTTTTCCTAATGTTGAACCAACCTTGCATTCCTGGTATAAATCCCACCTGATCATGGTGGATGATCTTCTTAATTACTTGCTGGAGTCTCTTTGCTAGTATTCTATTTAAGATTTTTGCATCTGTGTTCATTAGGGAGATTGGTCTGTAGTTTTCTTTCTCTGTTTTTGATCTCCCTGGCTTTGGAATCAGTACCATATTTGTGTCATAAAAGGAATTTGGTAGGACTCCTTCTTTGATTATCATATCAAATAATTTGTATAGTATTGGGATTAGTTGCTCTTTGAATGTCTGATAGAATTCACTTGTGAATACATCAGGCCCTGGCGATTTTTTCTTAGGGAGTTCTTTGATGGCTTGTTCAATTTCTTTTTCTGATATGGGATTATTTAGGTATTCTATTTCTTCTGCTGTTAATCTAGGCAGTTTATATTTTTGTAAATATTCGTCCATATATTCTAAATTGTTATATTTATTGCCATATAATTGGGCAAAGTAGTTTTTAATGATTGCATTAATTTCCCCTTCATTAGAGGTGAGGTCTCCCTTTTCATCTTTGATACTATCAATTTGGTTTTCTTCTTTCCTTTTTTTATTAGATTGACCAGTACTTTGTCTATTTTATCTGTTTTTTTCAAAGTACCAGCTTCTAGTCTTATTTATTAATTCAATAGTTCTTTTACTTTCGATTTTATTAATTTCTCCCTTGGTTTTTAGTATTTCTAATTTAGTTTTCATCTGGGGTTTTTTAATTTGGTCGCTTTCTAATTTTTTGATTTGCATGCCCAATTCATTGATCTCTGCCCTCCTTAATTTGTTAATATATGCACTCAAGGATATAAATTTCCCCCTGAGTACTGCCTTGGCCTCATCCCACAGAGTTTGGTAGGATGTCTCATCATTGTTATTTTTTTCAATGAAATTGTGGATTATTTCTATGATTTCTTCTTTGACAACTTGGTTTTGGAGAATCATATTATTTAATTTCCAATTAGTTTTTGATTTTCCTGTCCAGGTGCCCCTACTAAATATTATTTTTATTGCATTATGATCTGAGAAGGTTACATTTATTATTTCTGCTCTTTTGCATTTGTTTACAATGATTCTATGCCCTATAACATGGTCAATCTTTGTGAATGTGCCATGTGCAGCTGAAAAGAAGGTGTATTCCTTTTTGCCCCTATTTATTTTTCTCCACATATCAATTAAATCTAATTTTTCTAGGACTTCATTCACCTCTCTTACCTCTTTCTTATTTATTTTTCGGTTTGATTTATCTAGATCTGAAAGAGGAATATTTAGATCTCCCACTAATATGGTTTTACTATTTATTTCCTTCTTGAGCTCTGCCAGTTTCTCCTTTATGACTTTGGGTGCTATGCCACTTGGTGCATACATATTGAGGAGTGTTATTTCCTCATTGTTTATACTGCCTTTAATCAGGATGTAATGACCTTCCCTGTCTTTTTTAATCATATCTATTTTTACTTTGGCTTTGTCAGAAATCATAATAGCCACTCCTGCCTTCTTTTTCTCATTTGACGCCCAAAAGATTTTGCTCAAGCCCTGAACCTTAAACTTGTGTATGTCCATATAGGTGTTGTGTGTGGAGGGGTTGGGGGTGGGGTGGTTGCTCAGTCTGTGATTTAGTGAGAGATGTTTCACCCCTTTATAGCATGGAAATGCCCCAATTCCACGTACCTTCCACGCTGTGCCCTGTTGTGGGGTTCCTCCGTTCGTCTGGACTTGTTTTTATGTCCCCTTGAGGAGTTTTGTGTGTTTTGGTCAGGAGAGGTTAAGAGCTGCTTCTTACTCTGCTGCCATCTTAACCCGGAACATCTCGTTAAAAAGGATTTTTGAATACACTGCTTATAACTGGTCATTTGCTTATATTATTGTATTTGCTGATTTCTTTAAGGATTAAATTTTTTTAAGTTTATCTGTATCAATCTAATTAATAACTATTATGTTATATGATTCTTTATTTGTACCATTTCCCTATGATTTTATTGAATAACATATCATTGTAAAAGCCCATGAACATCTTACACAAAATTTTTTTAAGTTGTAAAAAGCCCATAAATCTTATGTATCCTGGATTTGTCATCTCTACTACCGAGATCACATGTTGCCTTAACAGTTTTTATTCTATCTTGACAATTGTATACAACCTTGAAGACTATGATGACTTAAGAATTTAAATTGTAATTTTATAAGGGGTCTTTAGATATGACTTTACATATCTTCTGAATGGATGACAGGTTTATATATAATTTTAAGACAATTATATATATATATATATATATATATATAATAAAAAATGTTGTCTTAAAAAGGTAGAAAAAAACAAATAGAAGTTTCCTACCCAAACTCTTTATATATAAAGCAGGAAGGCAAAAAGAGCTCCTGCATGCATGGTATTTTAATTTTTTAATTTAATTTACTTTCCCATCAGAAGGATCTAAAATTCCTGGTGATGTTATAGACCCAAAAATTGTTTTCATCAGCAATTGCCAAGGTTGAAAGATTTGCTACCTCTGTTGAATTTGTGACAAAGTATCCATCAGTTCATAGATTTTAAAATGTCACACAGCAACTCATATGAATCCTGCAACTCATATGAATCCTCTTATGATACTGGGTTTGTTTGCTATTGTCAATAACTGGGCTATTGTGAATTTGAGGAATTTGGTACTTTATTTGGATGTACATTATCTACTATATTATTGTTTTCATAAATGTTACTCTGTAAAAATAATTTGCATTCACATTTGTTCATGGCCAAGTTTAAAAAGGAAATTGGATCTTATTTTTTGGGTGAAAAACCTTTTGCTGATTTTAAGCTATGTATTTTCAATTTTTAAAACATTCTTTCATTATTTTTTCTTTCATTGTATGTGCAATACAGTTTTGAGTTTCTTTTTTCTCTCATTTTGTACCTGAACATATTATCAATATTAATCTTTTTTAAATTTGCAGTAATATAAGCTTAAATACATTTGTTCTAATATTAATGCATCCCCCAAAGGATAATTATGGGATTTTGCTTAATGATTCTGTCTGATTCCAGAAGAATATTTAAAAAGGAGCCACTGCACATTGCCAAAGAAGCACAAAGCCAACCTGCATCGTGCAAATTGAGCACAAGGTCAAAGAGACCAACCAATCCCAGTGGGATTGATGTAATTTTGAGCCAAGATAAGAGGACTTGAACTTGTTAGGGGTTCAAGGTTGCGGGGCTTAACATATGTTAAGACGCAAGACTTCCTCTGAACCATATTCCATCCAAGCACCTCATCCTGGTTATAATTCTGGCTCCTATAATCTAGTCCCTTTTTTCTCTCTTTTATAAGTGTGGCAAACTTTCTGTAGTCCTGGATACTGATTAGGCAAGCACATAATTACTAAAATCATGTTAATTGGGCCCTGATTCAAGGACCTGTTATAGTTTTATTTTTCCTTTACTTAGATTTTTTTAGACATAAGACTTTGACATTTTCTATTTCAACCACAAGTTCTTTTTCCTCTTTTATGTAGATTTTTTTTGTTTTTGATTTCTTTTGCAATTGATTCATATACCTTATAGCTCAGCCATGTATCCCTGAGTGATCCCTGTTTGTTATTATTTTCCACAGGGGGAACTTTGTTATTATTGTGAACTTTGATTTGAATTTAGGAAATTTTAGGCTAAGAAATTTGCTATCTCCCAGATCCAGACAATGAAGCTGTTTGGAGAAGGCACCATGAAGATGCCTGCAGAGACCACTCACTGCATCAAGAAGATCCAGAATTGAACTTTGGGATGTGAATTTGAATTTTGATGAGTTGAAAACATTTGTTTTGAATGTATATTTTTATGCCAAAGGGGACTGACCCCAAATTGGCTTTTTGTTAATGTAGCAATCATTGATTTTGTTCTTTTTTTCCCTTTTATCCACAAATTATTGCAATTTATATGTTGATTATGTTTTTATGATCCATCAGGGAAACTGGTCTCCCAAAGGATCACAGTGGGGTAAGTATAAATGGAGATTTTGAACCTTGGACTTTATCTCCCCATGAGTCTTTACTTTTCCCAAAATTCCCTTTAATCTCTCCTGCGCCTCCACATTTGCTTGGTCACGATATTGTATTAGAGTTGGCTGTAGCTCCTCCCTCTTTCTCTTTGGTTCCTGGGAGCGAGCTGATTAGTACCTCTTACTCCCTTTTGTTATTCTATTATTAATAAAATATTCATAAATATAATATTTAGTATTTTGCATATTAATTTTAATCTCCACAGTACTTCCTAAAAAAAGGCACAAAAGGAAGATGCGAGAGACATGTAGAATGGCCACCAAGTAGGATTTTGTTGGAACTACAAAATGCATGGAAAGGGAACTGTATCGCTAATCTGGAAATGTAGGCTATAATCAGTCGTATTGTGAAAGGATTTAAATGCCAGGCTGAAGAACCTATATTTTATTTTAGAGGGAACAAGGGCTCTAGACCTTTTTCAATTCTCATAAATGACAGTAGGTTGATTTTCTGAGCCTTGTGGTATCTTATAGTCTAGGAAAGAAGAATTTGAAATATCAAGTCCAAGGTTAAAAGAAAAAAAAAGATAAGAAAACCCAAACAATTAAAATCCATTTCTAATGTAACTGGTTTATTCTGGTGTTCCTAAAGGTATTGGGGGAAAAGTGTTGGCCTGGGATTAGCTTTGCTTTGCTCTCTACTTAGAGCAAAACACACTTCTTGGTCTCAGTTTCCTAATCTGTAAAATGAGGGGCTTACATTAGAAAAAAACATGTCTCTATTCCTCAGTATTATGAAAATTAAATTATATTAGAGAACTGTCTTATTCATTGCCTTATCTAGACTCTTCATGTGATCACGGAAAGAAGGACAGCTTAAATTCATTTAAAAGTTTAATTATAAAATATTGAAAAATATGTTTGTACTTTTAGACACATGTTCAATTGATTATTAGATTATAAATTCCTCAAGGAAAGGGAATATATCTTATTTATCTTGCTATCCTCTACATAAATGATATAAGTAGTCACTAGGTGTTTGTTGAATGCAAGAAAAAAATAACCTTTACTAGACTGAGTGTTATTAAGAAGAGATTCTTTAGGAACCTTATAAAGTGAGTCAATACACACACACACACACACACACACACACACATATAGTTAACACATTGATTAAAGACATGTAAATGAGGTCTTCTTGTTAGCAAAGTTGGTTTCTAAAATTGCTATATATAACTACACAGCAGAATCATGACACAGTGAAGATGAAAAGCATGAACGAAGGAAAGAAGGGAGACAAGAAACTCTAATGCTGCAATTAGTATCTAAAACTAAGAAAATAGCTGGCATAGAGTCCATGAAACTCCATCCAGCAAAAAGGGATAGAAAACCAAATTAGTGGAATTAGAATTAAATAGTTTTTGTTGTGGTATCATCTGTGTATGCCATAAAAATTAACAGTTTTAACAGTATTTTCATTCTTTAAGTCATTTCAGAAGAAAAGGCACTCCAGGGAACATGTACTCATCAGCTAATTTACATCCAGACAAGATATCAAGTATCGTTCTTGCTTCCCTGAAATATTTAAAGTGAGAGTAATGTCTCTCTTGAGACTTCCCAAGTTTTTAGGTGTTAGTTACCATGACAACTAATGTAAATGGACAATGAATGTAAGTAAATGACTAAACTTCTTGAATGATGCTCTCATTAGGTACCAGATCACAAGTCCTCTTATTAGGGCCCCTAGCAGTGCTTTAAAATTGTATTTTATTGTATATTGTATTACATGATAGTTATAATATTTATATTAAAACTATATTATATAATATTTATAAAATTCACATTATAAGCCATTTTTTGTCTCAATCTCAGGTAAAAATAGGATTTGGGTTTAATATATTTGAGGAACTTTACCTTGGTTTAACCATGAAGACTCCATTAAGGAGCTTTGCAGTGGGATAAAGACAAAACAAACTAGCATATTTTTGTTTTCTCCTACTCTTTGGTTAACTGGCAACCTTTTCTGCCTCCCATCATAGATATAAAAACCAGGTAAGAAAGAAAACTTATAAAATACAATGTATTAATTTTCTGTACTGTAGTAATGCTGGCAAATGACAAACACTTCTACTAAATAGGGCATATCAAACATTTTGGGACAGCAGAATTTTCCATAAGATTTTGGTACCATTTCATCAATGTAACTTTTTCAACCCCCTGTTCATTTTCAACCCCTTTCAATCCCTGCTTTTTCTATACAAATATATTGAAACTATTCTCTCCAATGTCACCAGTGACCTCTCTTTGGCTAAATCCCATGATTTTTTTCTTTGTACTCATCCTTTTTTACCTCTTGTAGCATTTGACATATTCAACCGCACTCTCTTCCTTTGGATACCTTCTCTGTTCCTTCAGGTTTTTTTTGACATTAGTATGTCATGGTTTCCATCCTATCTGTTTAGCTGATATTTTATAGCCTCTTATAGAATCATTATCTGTATCCTTTCCTCTATGTAAGAATATTTTCTAGCTCTCTCTTGGGCTCTCTCTTCATCTCTTTCTTAACTCTCTCAATGATCTTACTCCTCGTGGTTCAATTTTCATCTCTGCAGATAACTCCCAAATCTGTAAATCTCATCTCTCTCCTGAGTTCTAGTCTTGTATCTCCAGATGCCTGCTGGATATCTTCACAAGTATGGCAAATTCAACGTGTTCAAACCAAAACTCATTTTCATTTCCCCTAGAGTTTCCCCTCTTCCAAATTTCTCTATTTCTGTTGAGGGAGCTACCATTCTTCTTGACAGATAGATTTGTGACCTAAGAGTTATCCTCATTCAATTCACTTTGCCCCTATATGCATCTGTTTCTGACTCGATTGTACCTCCTCAATATTTCTTGCCTTTAGACTCTTTTCTTTACTCATAACAAAACCACTCTAATTTAGACCTTTATCATCTCATATCCAGATAATTGTAATACCTTTCCTTTATCCAGTTTTCTCCCCTGTGAAATGGATCCTCCATATAATTGCCAAATCAATATTCCTAAAATGCAAGTAAGACCATTTCATTCTTCATTTCCAATTGCATTTTAGGAATATTGATTTGGCAGGTATATGGAGATCCATTTCATAGGGGAGAAAATCTATTTCCAATCTATCTAGAGAAGTTAAGTTATCTCTATCTTTCATTATGTTCACTAAATGATATTCCTAATCATGTGTAGTCATGTGATTATATATCTTATCCTCTCATGTATCTATGCCAACGTCACAGAAATAACCCAAAATCTTTATTCCTCTGGATCATTATAACCACCAGTGCCTTCATTTCCAACAGAATAGAGTGGAGAAAAATACACCACTCTTTGGAAAGAAGGATACATATATTTTTTTTGGACTCTGACTCAGTTTTCTCAGCCCTACGCTTGCTCAGTTGACTTGATACTGAACCACTATGGAACTGCCTTTTGGGGAGATCTGGAGAATTCACTCTCAGATTGCTCAGTCCAACACTGGGCTGAAGATAATTGCCTGGTATTCCAGAAGTTCACTATGTGCAAATGATTTTATTTCATTTACAAACACAATCTATAAGCCAGAAAGACATTAGGTTTCATAGTTAGGGTCTGTTGAACTGTTGTCCATTTAATTTGTCCAATGGCACCCTGATAGGTGAAGAACCCCTTATTGAGGCTTGAGGCCAAGGATTTTGCTGCAGTGTCGCTTGAGGCCACAAGGTGGCTCTCAGAACGTGCTTTTTGTGCCTAATAAATCTTCAGAACTCACACAGGACACAATTTCTTTGAGAGAAGCCTGTGACTCTAATGCTCAGAATAGCTACTTAATTATGTACAACGATGGGAAAATTATAAGCACTTCTGTAGTAACTAAACATTAATTTAGCATCTTAATTTGATAAATGTTTAAATATGCTTTTCTTGTTGAGCTATTCAAATGTAGGGAATAAGATCAAATTATTGAGTTTCCAATGTTCTGGAGGTGTTTCCTTTGAAACGAAATGTTCTCATTGTTGCTTCTTGTTGGTGGGTACAAACACAATCATGGTTCACTAAACCTAGATATGCCGCCATGGCTTAGAGAGCTAAGAAATTATTCCATGGGAGGAACTGTGGGGATGTCATTGTCCTAGTTATTATCTATACTTCTTAAATCTCCCCCCATTTAAAAGGTGAAACACTAAACGCTGGATAGCCAAAGATCATTAAGCTATATGTATTTGCTGACTATCATTTACTGCATATAGATAAACACAAAACCTTTGGAACTGGGTGAAAGTCAAATCATTATTCAGTTGGAGAAATCTTGTTGTAGAAATAAATTACTAGGAACTATAGGAAAAGGGCAGTGGATTGCCCAGGCACTCATTCACTCACTGTCTTACCACAGCTCTTGCCTATATCAAGAAGTCAGAAGTGTCATTGTAATCCTTGTATAATTAGGGTTTCTAGCCCATCGGCTCATGAGGGACATTTCTATCTTTGCAACAACTATCAATCAGCATCCATTAAAACTTAGAAAGGACTTTATGTGATGACTAATATTCAGATTCTAGAGGGAAAGATGGAAAAAAGTGTTTGTTTATTTTTGTTCTAATTGAGTTAAATATATTCCTGATTAGGAATGGGAATTTCGCTTTAATGAAGAGATGATGAATACTTTCTTATTCTCAATAGATATGTGGAGGGGCATAGGCAAAGGGAGTTGCATATGCTGCCAGATGATATTAATTTATGTTTCCTCATATCCCCTACAAAACTTAAAACATAGTAGACAATCACCAAATATGTACTGAATAAGTTTATTGATTAAATAGAATCGTGAAGGAGTCGCCTTTCTTTTCTAACCAGGAGGGTTATAAGGCTGATAATTTTTTTTTCTTAACTTCACTTCCTTTTCTTACCTGTTTTATGTAGTTAGAAAGGAATTTTATCTGGGGTAGGAGATTATAATACTTTTGGGAAATGACTCTATAAAATATAAACATAATTTCTGTTGTGTAGAGTGTCTTTGTGGCAGGTGATAGGGTAGCAATACAAAGCTATAATATCAATAAAACTTGAAAGAGTCAGACTCATACTCAAAGGTGATTTTTTAAAAAACACATAAGCATTTAAAAGCTATAAATGGAAAAACAAATATAGTGGACTTTATTTCTCTTCCATCTTCTTTAGTCTTTTCATTGTCTTCCCTTTTCTACATTAATTTTAATGAATTTTAACATCTTTATCAGACCAGACATACCAATATTTTATATTTGAGTTATGTCACCTACAGTATACTCATTATACTTTTAAAATTATTGCTCCTTCCTCCTTTCTACTATAGAAAGCTTCTTCTTATTACATCTTTCCTTATTCATCATCACCATCACCAAATGCAGTAGTTGAGCTCTAATTTTTCCAGAAGAAATCACACTATCATTCAGAAGATGTCTATTGTATTTCCTTTATTATCCACAAAAACTAACCAGTCTGATAGACAATCACTTGTGAATGTTATTGAATATTGGATTTGATGTTGATGTCAGTTGTTTGTGCAGAGAGGAGAAAATGAAAAAGAGGGAACAGAAAGAAAAGGAACTGGAAATTGAAATGAGATTCTTTAAGGGAGAGGAATGACAATTCTAGACTAGAAATGGGATTTCTTCACATTTCCAATTAATCAATAAAGTTATTCAGTATATATTAAGCTTGCCTACTATTTTTTCAGTTGTGTAGGGGAAATAGAGAAACATAAAATATAGAATCTATCCTCAAGTCTAGCCAGATAGAAGGAATGAGGGTGTATGAAATGATTAGAAAAGAATTCAGTACAACTCAACATGTGTGTAGAGGAAAGTAGTGGTAGGCAGGGAGTGATAGAAGTAGTGATAGACAATTAGTCACAGGGAAGAATATTAGATTTGGAGCCAGAAGACCTGGGTTCAGATCCTAGTTTTGCTACTTTCCATGGCCTTGAGCATAAATGTTTGCCTTTCCAAGTCTCTGTTTCCTCACTGGTAAAATGAAGAGATTTGGATTTGAATAAGATAAGAAGATAAGAATAAGAAGATAAAATAGATAAGAAGATAAGAATTTGGATAAGAAGATCTCTAAGGTCCTTTCCAGTTCTTAATGAATGATAGATCCTAAAATGCTAAATGGTGAAGTACTTACTTCACAAATATAATAATTACTTAAGAAATATAATTGCCAGAGAAAGAAGAAATTAGTATTGATGAGAGAAGTCAGAAAAGGGTTCAAGTTGGACCTGAGTTGAGCCTTAAAGAGGTTGAGCCTCCACAATCTGGCCCCATCCTATATTTCCAACATCATTTCCCCCTACTCTAGCCAGGTGGATCTACTTAAACTCCAGCAATGAACCTTGTGCTCTACTGCCTGTACTCTTTTGCTCAAACAACCCCTTTCCTCCCTGCCCAACCCCAACTCTTTCATGCAAACTGTGAATCTTCTTCACCTTCTCTACTATGTGTAATCTTGCTCATTTTTTAAGCTTTGTAAAAATTTTTTTGTAACACCAAAGCCCATATTGCTCTTTTTATCAGAACTTCTTTGAATGTTAGTACTCATTGGACTCAGCTGCAGATTAAGGTCTTTTAGGGCAGGAGAAGGAATATTATTTTATATTTCCCACTGCCTAGCACAGTGCCTATGAAAAATAGGTTCTCAAAAGTTTGTTGGTAGATTAATTTAGCAATTAATACAACTTCATGATTCTTATATATATATGTAATATATATATATATTATATATCTGAAATTAATTCATGGCTCTACCAATTTACAAGTTCCTTGAAGGCAGGAGCTATTTAATTTTATAAATGACACTTAATACCTACTTGTTGGGATGAATCTAGTTGCAATTGTGGGCAAGTAAATTAAAATTTTCTGGTACTGGGGTTCTTCATTTATAAAATGGTAGTCATTCTCTTCCCATAGGGTTGCTATGAAGAAATTGCTTCAAAAATTAAAAAAAAATTCCACATACATTCAAATGAATCCATGGTCTCATCATGTGTATGTTTCCTCAAGTCCAGTGTTTATACATGCCCTCCCATGCTTTGCAGCTCTTGTCTTTGTCTTTTTCCTAAGTTTGCTACTAGTGGTTCGCCCAGTATCCAAAGTGATTTTCTCAGGGGCAGCTGGGTATCTCAGTGGATTGAGAGTCAGACCTAGAGATGGGAGGTCCTAGGTTCAAATCTGGCCTCAGACACTTCCCAGCTGTGTGACCCTGGGCAAGTCACTTGGCCCCCATTGCCTACTCTTACCACTCTTCCACCTAGGAGCCAATACACAGAAGTTAAGGGTTTAAAAAAAGTGCTTTTCTCATTTTCTTTAAACTATCTCATCCTTTATTGCTTTACTCTCTTTTCAGAGGAAATATTGTGCATACCTCTCCCTCATACTTGCCTCTAAGACTTTGCAAACAAATTTATTTTTACATTAATGGTGCCTTTGGCTGCTATTTCTTCCAGGACAAAAAGTAAGTCAAATGTTTGCTGACTAAAATAGACATTAGACTCTTTTAGTCTCCTTGTTATTGTAATTAACTTACATTGTTTTAAACTTTCCTATGAAAACATGTTCTCTATATTTTTTCTTCTGTTCATGTATTATTTTTCGTCACCAAAAACTAATTTAAATATTTCAGTCTGGAATTATTTAAAATATTCATAGTATCTTTTTTCTCATTTTTATTTTTTCTTCTAGCTCTAACTAATTTTGATTTTTGCTCAAACTAGTTTGTGGCGTGACTCTATATAGAGTGCTAATTCAGGAATAAGTTCCATATCAGTAATGAGTCATTTAAAATCTCCTAAATATAATCAATTTCACATTTTATTCAAAGATTAACACCTTTTGATTTTTCTCAAAGAAAGTAATATGTATGTACATATGCATTACTAATACAGATAGTAACAACATAAATGCATACATGTAATGATTTTGTTCCATTTCTAATCCTTTGACTTCCTAGATTCTTTATATTTTATCCATTTTTTCCAATTTATTTCTCTTTATCCTTACCTATTCCTACCTTTGCGCTGAAGTTATCCAGTATCAAAGTGTATGTTATATGAATTTGGGCAATCCAAAGTTTTTTTTTCTTTGTAGAATATCTCTCCCTCTTCTCTGCAACAGATATTGGTGCAACAACAAAAATTGCAATTACTTCTGTGGTGTTTGATTTTGGATTGTTTTGTTTTGTTTCTTTTACAAATGCTTATCATGAACACTGCAATATGTGATGCCCAAATGACATGAAATAATGTTCTTATTTCCCTTGAGGGCACAATAAAACCAACTCTGCCAATACTTTCATTTACTTCTCTGAAGTGATTCAGTTCTTCTGGTAATTATGTTCAAGGGCAGTTCTTTGGATAAGGACCTTACTTTGGGAGTACTGGCAGTAAACTTAAAGTTTATAAATGGATCTAAAGCCTTTTAAGGTTCAAAGCATCATGTGCCACATTTCCTGATTCTCTAGTACCATCATTGCAAAAGCCAAAGAGGTCACATGAAGCTTTCAGTTATTTTGCATTTTTAATTGTTTAATCGATTGCCATTTACAAGGAATTCATTGTCAAGTGGTCAGATGGCTGCTGATGAAGCCCTTCCAACTGGGTAGGCTGGCTCTCAGAGAGTAGATTGACTTTGATGGTACCAAATAATATTTGACACTTTTTCAGCATGATAGAACAAGAGAGATCTTGAACACAAGCTAACATAGTCTTCAAGATCCTAGAGTTACTTACATGGCAAAAAGAGGTAACAAAATAAGACTTTCTGGAGGATAAATTTTAATATACACTCAAATATGTGGCTATTATTGCTGTTCGGACATATGTGACTCTTTGAGTTTTTTGGCAGACACTCAAATTGTTTTTCATTTCCTTTTCTTACTCATTTTACAGATGACAAAATTGAGGCAATTAGGATTAAGTGTTTCTCCTAGGGTCACAGAGCTAGTAATTGTCTGAGACCAGATTTGAACTCCAGGTCCAGTATGCTTTATCTACTGACCCACCTACCTGCCCCTTTAAAATATGATACGATTTTATTAGTTTCTAAGAGCATGCATGGTATCAGATGCTTAATTATTGCTATAAGGACTTTTAGCCATATGATGACTTTCCTCTGTCTTGACAAGCAAATGGATTTTTAAAAAATTAATTGGGCTCAGTGGAACTTGATTAGATAAGTGCATCTTGTTAAACTGGAGAACTGGCTTTTCTTAGACATTTGCTCTCCATTCTTACATAGGAAGTAGTTCTATGATTTTGATTTTTAAGTGAGTCAAAGTTGTTCTTGTTGTTGGCTTTGCTCCTAATTCTACTCAGGACATATGTTGCATTGGAAAAATTGCTAGAAAATGGTGTATAGCCCATGGCATCCTCCATCAGTCATAACCAGGCTGGAAAATGAAGAAACAAGCAAAGTTTACATTGGACAGTCTCCTGTGTCCTTTTGGGGCCTCTGACCATTAAGCTCTCCTTTGATATTGAATGACCTCATATTGCTCTTGTAAGTGGAACATTCTCCACTGAAGAACTCCAATAGGTCATGGTTTGGAGGTCCTTGATTTCACTTCTAGGCTCTCTACAATTAGAGACTATCCAACCTTACTAAATTTACTTCTTACTATTTCCCTAAAATATTAGTAATATTTCCTTGTACTTATATTGGTTTGCAAAGCACTAAATCTACATATTAGATGACACTGCCTCTTCCTGGCCAAAATAGTTTGAACTTTGATCCCAAGCCTTTATGGACTGGTGAATAATGGCAGTAGAGGAAAAATACTTGAAGGGATGTGACAGTGGCAAAGAAAAATGCCTGAATGATGGGGAAAATTTGGGGCTGTGATAAGTTTCCTGAACAGGGCAAGTTTAGTTTTATGGTTCTTGGCATTATAAAAGTGGCATGAGGGCACTGGGTACTTTTTCAGGTGGTACTAGAAGGAAGTAAAAGGATTCAAAAAAAGAAATGCCACCATGGACCTTTCCTCACTTCCCAGTTTTACCCAAATCTGGCTTTCATGAGAATCTGTTTGATGAAGGAAGAATTTTCATATATGGATCTTCATACCGATGACACTCATGGCTGGTCAACTCACTTTTCAAAGGAAAAAAATGTCAGTGGGTTGAAAAATATGATGCTAATACTGAAAACTAATTTCTAATGGGTAGTAAGCTCCAGGCAAATTACTAAGCAGCTTCCACAGTTTGCCCTCCTGTTTCTCTGTATATACACAGCTGTAATTATTTTATAAATGGCCGACAGAACTATTAGCAGAAATGTGTGCTTGGGAAACCATTGATTGGTATGCATGACAAGACCTCATTTATATAAAAAAAGTTCAACCTAATGTGACTTTATTGAACAAATTTTGCAATAAAGAACCCTGGAGGTACAGCATAGTATGGCTCTTTTTTTTTAAAGAAAATCTTTGTCATAAACAACCTATCCAGTAATATTATCGAAGAACTACTGTCTGGTGTTTCTAAATTAGGAAAAGTCAATTACTGAGGAATAACACTTAGACAGCTATAGAAAGGCCACAGTGTTGAAAACTGGAAATGGAGGTGTTACTTATGTGAGCTGTAAACACTATGGTTTTGGAGAAATACTGGGAATCATCTTGCTAATGGGGTTCTGCTTTATGCTTTGAAAAGAAATGGAAATGGTGAATGTTTCTCAGAAACATTTTAATGAAAAAAAAACATTTAGATTTTCCTTCTCTCTTTTTGCCTCTTGCCTTGCCAAATCTGCTCTGGTTTTCTAAGAACAAACAGGAGACTGTAGTCTGGCTGCAATAATCCTTTTCAGGAGCCTGTGCTTGCCATTGGTGAACCTCTGATAATCACTTGCTTATAACTTAATAATGTTGCCCTTGAGGGGGAATTTTTTCATGCAATCTCAGCTCATCTGTGATTTACATTTTTTAACTTGAAAAGCCTAATATTCTGTCACACTCTGAATTGAGTCAACCTTAAAAACCCATTAGGACTTACTTACAATCCCTTAAAGATTTTTCTTTCCATATCTTCCCTTTGAATTTCTCTCTCTTTTTCTTCTTTCTTTCTCTCATCCCTCCTCCCTCCCTCCTCCTTCCTTCCTTCCTTCCTTCCTTCCTCTTTCTTTCTTTCTTTCTTTCTTTCTTTCTTTCTTTCTTTCTTTCTTTCTTTCTTTCTTTCTTTCTTTCTTTCTTTCTTTTTCTTTCTTTCTTCTTTCTCAACTTTTCTTAACAGAGAATGACCAATGGATTGTGGCCCCTTGTTGTCTGAGGCTTCAGTGTCTACATATTCTGTTTTCTTATCAAGTTAGACATAGACTACTAATTACCTGGCAAGTTTGTAGTAATAGAAGGAAAAAAAGTGTCTAGAGATGTTGATGACCTCATCAAAGAAAGAGAGGATATTTCTGAGAAATTTATTGAGCTTTTCCAAAATAGAAATTAAGCTGCAGGACTTGGAAATTTTTATTAGATTCTCAGTACAGGCCTTAACATTTCCAAAGCAGTATTTAAAGAGTATACATTTTAACCTATTCCTTTTGAAGTTTTCTTTAAGCACCACCAGAAAGTGTTAGGTTAGGTACAGATTAGGAGGAAAATTGAACAACTGTCTTTTTTGACCTTCATTTACTTCTATGGCCTTCCATATTTGCCATATCCTCATAAAACAGTCATAAATGCATATCTATTAGACCACAGTTCTCCACAGGCTATATTGGTTAATTAATTTGCATTCAAAAAGAGCTTTGAAGATATTAAGCTTTTTGTTGTTCACCCTACTTTTAAAAGATTTTTAATTTAATTTAATCTTACAACTCTCACACTGGCTTTAGCATTTATGCCTTCAGATATTTTTAAAAGGTGGAACCTTTCTTCCCAAAAAAGTCCTCACCTTCCTTTGTCAGTCTATGTGGAGTTTTCCTTTTCACTCCAAAATAATTTGATAGACTAATTTTACCTATTTTGTCTCAGACCTTTTAGCTGTTTCACTTGACTTTTTGAAAATTTCCTCCTCTATTTGGTTGAGCCATTTCTGAGAATTTGGCAGGGGGATGGTAAGGAGATCAGTAAATATCTCATTTTCAACTTTATTGATTTGGTTGTTCACATGAATAGATTTTCAAGGTAACTTCATTTTACATCTTCAAGAACCAATAATTCTACATGCATTTCAGAATTTCCTGATACTTTAAGTAAGGAATTCTGGATAGAATTTAATTATTTTTTATCTATAGTTTTCTTTCTTTGCCTAATGCTCCCTTGGTTTAAGTAATATGATCTTATTTGTCCCTCAAAAAGTAATTTGCTAGACATTTTTTTTTTACTTTTTGTGAATAATTTGTGCAGAGTGCTTGGTACAAAGCAAGTGATTAGTAAATTTTGTTGACTAATTCATTTGTAGTATAACTTTATTTAATTTTTGATAAAATCCATATATAAATTTATCTAGATATCAGTTTTGTTTTTCTTTTGGCACCACTTTTTCAGTTTTCTCAACTTCAGTTTGATTAAGAGTTCTTCAGTTCTTCATGTTTTGTTAATTTGAATACTCAGTATGTTCATACATATCCCTCCATTTTGTTCTAAGTTCTAATTTTTTTATCATTTATTGTGTACAATAGTTTCTAAAAATATTTTTCTTTTCTTTTGTGATTTTGCTTTGTGTAAATTAGTGTCTTGATTTCTCCCTCTCTTATTTTTAATCAGGTTAATGAAAACTTTATCAATTTTATTGGACTTTTCAAAGAACTGGAATTTAGGTGTGTTGATGGATACTACATGCTCTTTTTTTCATTTTATACACTTCTCCTCTAAATGTCCAATTTTCCTCTTTGTGCTTACAATGTTTTTTTATTTTCTAATTATGTAAATTGTATATTCAATTTGTTAACCTATTTTTCTAGCTTTTTAACATATGTTCTCTGATATTGTATTTCTTCTAATATCCCTTAGTTATATTCAATAAATGATTATATGTTGTCTCACCATTGTCATTTTTATTTATATAGATTTTTAGTCTATGATTTATTTTTGACCCAGTCATTATTCAGGAAGTCATTAAGTCCTCATTTAGGTCTGTATCTTTTTCTTATATTCCCATTAATAATTACTGTTTACATTTTGTTCTGGTTTATAAAGGATGTGTATTATAATTATGCTTTTTACATTTATAATTTCTAAGTGACATTTAGCATTTTAATAACAACAATAATTTATATAATGCTTTAAGATTTGAAAAATACTTTAAATCTACTATAAAATTTGAACTTAATAACAACCATATGAGATAGATACTACAGATATTGCTATCTCTTTTTTATAGATGAGGAAACTGAGCTTCAGAGAAATTAAATAATTTGCGCATGGTCATTCACTAAATAAAAGTAAGAGATGGAATTAAAACATAGATTTCCTCATTAAAAATCCAACTTTATATCCAGAGTACCACCTGACATCCCCTTTTATTTCTCTCTTTGTATAGCTCTCTCTCTCTCTCTTTATCTGTCCCTATCTCTCTACCTTTCTCTCTCTTTCTGTTTCTAAGTCTGTCTCCATCTCTTTGTAGTCCTCCATGTCTCTGTTTCTGTCTCTCCCCCCCTTTCCCCTATGAATCAGGACCACTGTTATGAAGGAAGGCTCAAGGAGTAAAATTCCAAATTTAAAGGAAGGAAATTTGGGATTCAGGGGAGGATGTTGTTGCTCAGAGTCCAGGATCCAGCTTTTATGAAACTGGAGTAATAAAGTATAAATTACCCAACCCTACACAGTTCCTATACCCAAAGTACCTCTATGTCACCTTCCTAAACAGCAAAATACACTAGTAGTGGATGCCTTTTCAATAGTTTTACCATAGGTGGTCCCTGAATTTTGCCTGATTTCTTCGATACTGCTACTTATCTTCCCTTTGAAACCAAGAATATGGATCTGTAGGATAGTCTTCCAGGGTTAGGGTCTGTTCTGTAGTAACTATTAACAAAACTAATTGGTCCACATGGAGAAACCAAAGGCATGACCTTGATGTCATTAAAATTATTCTCTGATCCCCTGAGCTAAACTGCCAAAACCAAAGGATATCAGTTGAATCCATTTAATCACATCTCTACTTTGCTTTTCTCTGAACAGATTCAGTCTAAATGTGACATCAACTGGGATTAGGAAAGACCATTGCCAGTTAGATTGAATAATTGTGGGTTTGTAGAAGAAGTTGGGAATTATTTCCTTTCCTACTTTGATAAAGATTGAGAGGATCTGTAAAATGGAGAGCATTCTCATTAACACCCTTTGCATGGAGAAAAGGGAAATGTCTTCTGAATATCACTTATTACATAAGTGCCACAATGCACTCACATACTGGAAAGTTACAAAACAGACCTGTGAATTCAAACGAGGATATCAGACTCAGGTAAACACAGAAAGTGACATCTTCCTTTCAAAATAATCCAGAAGACTAGCCTAAGATTTCTGGTGGCATCCTCCTTCTTATCTTGCTTCTCTTTGACTTATATTGATCAGTTGTCATCTATCCTTTCATCCCATCACAGTACCTCCCTTTCTCTCATTTCTTTTCTTTCCTTGGAGACCATTAGAGTAGAAAAAGAAAATGAGGGGAATTTGAATGTGTCAGAGAGTCATAGATGAAAAGAGAACTTAAGAGACAGTCCATTTTTAACCTTTCATTTTATCAGAGAAGGAAATTGAGGTCCAAAGAGGTATTGATTTGCCTCCTCATTATTCAAACTAGTAGAACTGGAATTGTAATCTAGGGCATCTGATTTCAAACCTAAGATCCATTACATTAGACCATGGGACCTCACTTGGTCTTGGTCTTCATTGTCTATATTTATTTCATCCTCTACTCTGAGCTGTAAAATGGTTTTACTGTTATTACATTTCTCTGTACCATACAACTTAATTGCACTAAGCATTGCTACACTTAATTTCCCTTTAATCATTTCTTGTGTGTTAGTCTTCTCTTCCAACCAGGTTATAAATACCTTAAGGTCAAGGAGTTTATTCTGTATCTTATATTTTATTGTTTCCTCCTTTGCCCTCACCACAGGGCTAAACACATAGGAAATGTACAATAACTACTGAGAGGTTAGTGGATTAAAGCCTTGCTATATAGACTAAAGGAATTTTTTTTTTTATAAATGTCTACCTTAAGCACATTTCTTTAGAACTTGTTTAGTCTATTTAACTCAGCTAAGGTATGGGTTTAGGGGTCTGAACTTTGTATGGCTCAGTTAGCTTTACCCAGAGCAAAACTCTATTACTTGAGGACAACTGATTTTATTCTTATAAATTTTACAAATGGGATCCATTAGTCATGATAGGAACCAGGCAAGAGAATGTCAATGACTCTGGGCAAATCTGTTCCTATTACTGATGTTCTGGAAGTTTCTCCAGATTGGATTCCATGAGAACAGAACTCATAGTGTTGAGGTACATTCACCTCTTTCACATTAGCAAAACATACACACACACACACACACATACACACACGCACGCACACACACAACCACCCCCAACTACCTCAGAAACACATGTCCTCTGGATGATTGATCAGCATGTTGGATGATTCCGGTCAGGCAGGGTATCATACTGAAGAGAGCACTGGACTCAGTATCAGAAGATTTGGGTTTAAATCTAGCCAGCACTTGCTTACTTTGTGACTATGGGCAAAGGCACTTACTTTTTCTGACCCCTGTTTTCCTCATCTGTAAAATGGGGTTAATAACACTAGCACTAGCTATACATACTTTTTGTTTATGCACAAAGTGTTTCACAAAAATTAAAGTGCTATAAAACAGGAGCTAGCTTCTTCCAAGCTAAAACATTTTTAACGAGCTAGCTCTTCACTTCTGCAGATTTCCTTGTCTAGAAAAGGTAACCTCACCTTTTCTGCTGGGGCTTTTTTTTTGGGGGGGGTCTCATTTAGAATGCACATGCTAAGCTGGGCTTATCATTTAGTATGAATGGATCAGGTATTCATTTGGGGCTGAGTCCTATCTCATGGCTGATCATTGTCCAACAAGTGAATAAGAACCATTAGCATCAATGTGAAAAAAGAAGATTACTTATTTAATGTGGTCATTAAGCAGGCCCCAAATTGCTATTATCTAGAACTTTATTGGCCTAAATACAAGTATATGTGAGCCTCTTAGTCAGTTACTGGCTCTTGACAGGCTTTGGGGCAGAATCCTGGAGCTTTGGGAGTTCTGATTTGTGGAATGCTTAGCTCTGTTCTGAGCCAATAGCAACTCCTATGAAGGACTTCTGTACATAACTCTTCCCAGAATGAAACCCCCATGGCAGTGAGTGGGAGGCTCTGTGATATGAGCCAAAAGCTCTTCTGTGTTAGGGACTGTGTAAATATTGTGGAGTCATCTATCACTGCTGTATAAAAGCATTGCCCTCTTGTAAGAGAGACTCCTTAATATTGCCAGGGGTAGGACTTGAAGGAAAAGCCTCTCATGGAATTTTGGGCTAGAGCTGCTGTGGGAATGCTCCATTCACTTGTGAGATACATCAATGTCAAAAACTTACTATTGTCTTATCTGTTCTCAGTATAAGTGGCAAAGTACCATTGAGATCTTGGGGAAGGAATTTAACACAGAGAGGCCAATCAAAATGAAAGCTCTTAAAGCAGATGGAAGTCTGTGTCCCTCTAATGACTTCCTTTTTAGACAGACAGATGGCAAAATCCAAGTGTTCTGTGTATATGGAACCTATCTCTTCTACTGTATTAGCTGTATCAGTGCAAATAATAATATTATGATGACTTGAAAGAATTAAAACAGAATCACCAACAGTTATTTATCTAGTGATCATGAGTGCAGGGCTCTATACAAACAATCAGTATATAATTTGACATAGGATATATATGTAAGAGATATGCAAAGTGCTTTGTGACATCTAAGAAAGAAAGGGAGGTCATTATTTACTAGAGTGGTCAGTAGAGGCTCTCTATAGGAGGTGACATTTGAATTAGGTTTTAAAGAATAGGTAAGAATGACAAATGCAAGACCCAAGAAGAAGAGTGTACTGATTAGCTCTCAAATTGTCTTTCTTATCTTCAAGAAGACATCAAATCATCTAACTTTAGGCAGAATCTGTAAATAACCAGGCAGATGCAAAATACATCTCCAACAGATAAAAGGTAATCTTAGATGAGGAGGCACTGACAGCTGAAGGGATCATAAAAGGCCTCCTGCAGATGGTAGTATTTGAGCTCAGTTCTGGAGGAAGCTTAGATGAAGAGACAGAGGTGAGGAACGAGAACATTCTTGACTTGGATGGTAGCCAGGACAAAAGGCACAGGGGTGGGAAACAGGTTGTTAAATGCAAGAGCCAGCAAATTGGCCAGTACAGATGGGCTATAGAGTGAATAATATACAAATATACAAGCATATATGTATGTTATAGGTACAGTTAACATAGAGTCATGCTTCATCACTAGAGAAGAACACCTCTGCTTCTGGGCAATGCAACAACAGGCTGACGTGTCCAGAGCATGGCTTAGGGACCATGGACCAGCTGCAACATGCATCACCATCCAAGAAAAAATCTTTGCAACACAATGCTCCTTTGGGAATAATATTCTGTAGGATTTGCTTGAAAATTAGCTTTGTTGTAGCTCCATTTTGTCATCAATGGTATTTAGGTCATGAGAAGAAACTTTTCTTGTGTTTGGTAGAGTCAAGTATATGCCTTGTCCCTGAGGAAAATCTTACCAGTTTGGAGAATTCTTACGTAAGGATCCAGCAGATGGTCCCAGGGTTGGCATATGGATGGGGTCATCTATCAGGAAGTCTTGGCTGAGTCTCTTTATCTAGCTTGATAAAACTATTTTCTTCACTTCCTTACTCCATAGCCTTTTTCTGATGACTTTTTTCTGCTGTCTTAGCAAACACAATTGCTCCCCTGTATGGTACCTGCCAGAAACTAGGGCAAACTGGGCAAACTACCAAGGGGTGGCCTTACAATCAATTGGCAGCACCTCCTTAGGAGGCAGTGAGATCTAGTAGAAAGAGCCTTGCCAAGGAATCCAAAGCTTTGGTCTTCGGCCAAAAGTCCTGGCTCTGCTGAGTACTAGCTAGCTGATGTCAGATGAGATACTTCACCTCTCTGAGACTATTTCCTCATTTGTAGAAGTCTTTTCATCCATCCTTGCCCTACCTACCTCATAGCCATGTTGGGAAGAACAAATAAGAAAGTGGTTGGCAAAAGAATTTTGAAAGGTGAGAGCATTAAAGATCTGTGGAAGAACTGTATTCATATCTCCATCCCTACTGGGTATCCTCTTGAATTCCTTGAATAGGAAAAGTCCTTTTTGTTTCACAGAGAGGAGGTTTAAAATATAGAAATTAATAGAAGAAATGAAAGTCACCAGTTCACTGGAAAAAGTATCTAAAGATCTAAAGGAAACCTGAAGAAAAGAGAGTTATCAAGTATTTTAAAGTCTCTCATATGTCTAGAGGCAGTTAGGTAGCACATTGAATAGAATACAGGATCCAGAGTAAGGAAGACTTGAGTTTGAACTTTGCCTCAGACGCTTATTAGCTGAGTGACCCTGTGGAACAGGGTCTTTTACCTGTTGCTTGCCTCAGTTTCCTCATCTGTAAAATGGAGATACTAATAGTACCTCCCTTAAAGTATTGTCAGGATCAAATGAGTTAACATATATACTTTGCAAACCTTAAATCACTATATAAATGCTATATGTTATTACTATTATGGTTGGTATTATTGTTATTGGTGTTATTAGTGGTAGTAGTAGTAGTAATAGTGGTGGTGGTAGTAGTATGAATGGATTAGACTTGGATGGAAATACCAGTTGATAAAAGGAAAAAAATAACTTTTTAAGAATTAAAACTTCCCCAAAATAGAATGGGTAACCTCAGGTGATGGTGTAGGCTCTTCTTCAATAGAGGGCTGTAAGTAAAAGAATGGTGATTCTTGGCCAGGTAGGTTGCAGAAGAGATCCTTACTTGGCAAGTGTTGAAATAGATGACCTCTGTGATCTGCTCCAGTTCTTTCTTTGACAGTAGATTCCAATCAGAAAGAAATGAGAGAAAGCTTGAAGGTATTAGACATGTAAGGGGGCAGAGGAGAAGGAACAAGTAGAGGAGGAAAGATGAAGTTGTATGAAAGAGTAGGTCCAGAAGAAGGCCCTAGGGGAGGTAAAAAGAATAAGGTCAAGGACACAGCATAAACCTTAGTGAGAAATTAGCAAAGTTCTTCTTTGAAGAAGGGGAAAGGGAGAATGGGGTGAATAATCTAACATTATCTCTTTGGTTTTCTTCAGTGTTCTCTGTATAAAAGGACATTTCAAATATATTTATAAGAGAGGTTTAGGTCAGGCAGGACTACAAATTAAGAAGGCTTACTTATACGAAGAAATTCAGGAATCAGAAGAGAAAACATAGGAAAGAATATTTGGGTGAAGATTAATGGAAAGGGAAAAGTAATTTTGACATTGGAATGTACTATATAGACTATCGAGACAGGAAGAAGAAATAGATGAAAAGATCAAAGAAACATCACAAATATTTCTTAGCAGCATAATGTAGTATCATGGGAGATTTCAATTATCTGGATGTCTGTTAAACTTATTCTCAGCCAAAAGAAGAATAGCTAATAACGCCTCACTCTGCTTAATAATCAAATAATGCTTCAAAAGATGGAGGGACCAACAATGGGCTATTTTATAATGGATTTGACTTTAGGGAGAAATACGTAGCTAGAGAGGAAGAAATGATGGGAACATTAGGAAGGAGTAATCATCCTAGCATTTGCTGTAGAGAAGGAGAGAAAGACTTTAATAGTTTGAAAAAGAATCTTAGATTTGGAGACAGTAGATTTCAAAGGGACAGGTAAATGTTACTCCCTAGATTTAAAGTCTATAGTGGAAGTCACTCTAGGAGAAATGAGAAATGTGCAAAAATAAAATCCTGAAGACCCAAAGGACAATGTTTACAATGAAGAGGAAAAACAGGACCTAGTGTCATAGATTATAAAGCAGAAAAGCAAATCAGAGGCTATCTAGCCTAATTTTCTTATTTTTCAGAGTAGAATATTGAAATCTAGGGAGGTTGAGACTTGCTCATTGCCTAATATGTAGAATTCTATACCATGGCCACTGACTCAAAGGTCAGTGTTCATTCCATTGTACTATCTGTCTTCTAGTGCATATAAATAAAGAGATCATAAGGTATCATTTAGCTTCCTTTAAGGAAATCAAATCATAATTCATAAATGAATCACTTTCTTGGATACAAGAAGAACTGGTATATATGATTCCTGAGCCATTTTCAATGATACTTGAATGATTGTGGCAAAATGGAGAAAGGCAGATATTATCCCAATGTCAAAAAAGGAGAGGAAAAGGAATCCAAAAAACATAGACCAGTGACTTGACTTTTATTCCTGGAAAAAGTTTAGAATAGATTAATTAAATAGATACATTTTTAGAAATGGAAGTGACCACAAGACCAATATGACTTCATAAAAGACAGGTTATGCTAGATCAGTGGTTCCCAAACTTTTTTTGGTCTACTGTCCCCTTTCCAGAAAAAATATTACTTAGCCCCCTGGAAATTAATTAAAAAAATTTTAATAGCAATTAATAGGAAAGATAAATGCACCTGTGGCTATCACTGGCCTCCTGGATCGCTGCAGCACCCACCAGGGGACAGTGGTGCCCACTTTGGGAATCACTGTGCTAGATTAACCTTATGCTATTTCCTCATTTGATTAAGTGACTAAACTGGTGAATCAGAGGGATGCTGCTATTTACCTAGATTTTAGCAAAGCAATATCTAATATTATTAATATGAAAAAGATGGAAATATATAGACTAGACGAAAATACAATTAGGTGGATTTGGAAGTATTTGAAAGTCAGGACTCAAAAAGTAGTTGTTAGGGGTTTTATTTCAACTTAGCAGAAGGTATCTCCAGTAGATATCCTAGGTGGCTTTCTTCTTCTTCTTAACATATTTTTTATCGATGACATATAAAAGGAGCTTTTTGGCGTAGTGAAGAGAGTCAAGTGGACCTAATTTCAAATCTGGCCTGAGACACTTATCAGCTGTGATATCAGCTGGGCAAGACATTTAAATTTTCTAAGGAAGATACAAGCTTAACAATATTATGGATGATGAATTTTATAATGCAGAAATGTTCAGTGTTGCAAAGAGATTGGGGAGTTCAAAGTTACTGAGATAAGAGAACACTATATTTCATGAAATATATTCTTTTTGGATGGTCTGATGGAACTATGGGGAATCTTGCATAAACATATGGTGGAAGGGTAAAGTGAAGCTGTTTCTCAAGTAAATGTATCCCTTTCTAAACTACAGAAGAGAATTCAGGATGTTGACATGAAAAGAATATAGATTTAGGTCCAGAGGACTTGAGTTGGAATCTTACCTCTGCTGTTTATTATTTATATGACATTGAAAAGGGATACTTCTCCCTGGACTTCATTTCTTCATTGGGAAAAAAAAAGAAGGTTGGATCAGGTAACGTCTAAGGTACTTTTCAACTCTGAATTCTATTGTCATTTAAGCTGTTTATTTAAGGATTTCAGTGTCTACTATCTTCTCTTTCTAGGTGATCTTCAAAATCTTTTTAAAATAATTCGGATGGAAGTGATTCAGTTTCCTGGCATGGCACTAATAGTGTCCATGTTTCAGAAGCATACAACAATGAGATCAGTATAATGGCTCTTTAGACTTTCAGTTTGGTAGGCAGTCTAATACCTCTTCCATACCACACTTTCCTTTGGAGCCACCCAAATACTGGGTTAGCTCTAGCAATGCACTCATTAGTCTCATCATTTATGAGGACATCTCTGGAAATTATACTGCCAAGAGAAGTGAACTTATCCACAGCATTCAAGATTTCTCCATTCCTGAAACTGATGGTTCCATATGGTGCTGGCTGGTGAAGAACCTCTGTTTACTTCATGTTAATTGTCATGTCAAAAAGAGTACAAATGGCAGAGGATGGATCCATGCTCAGTCGCATCTCAGTCTCAGAGGCTACATGGAGTGCACCATCATCTGCAAACAGGAAGTAGTGCACCAACTGTTCCTCCACTATAATGTTGGCTTGTAGCCCTTTCTAGTTAAATAATATACTGTCAGTACATCATCAGTGCAGTAGCTGATCTTGATTCCATTTTCATCCTCATTGAATGCATCTAATATCATTGTTAAAAACATCAAACTAAAAAGCTTAGGAGGAAACATGTATTTAAGGAAAAAATAAATGCAAAACTCTCCCAAACCCTATGAATTTGGATTGAGAGTAAAGAGAGAACTGATCCAGGTAAACCTCTAGAGATAAAAGAAAGGTCCAGCCACAGTTGACATAATATATTTGTTTCTTTTGCGCATTAAGCAAACTTTCCTGGTGTGTTGACTTAATGAGAATTTAGAGCAATAGGGGATAAGAAAATGAGGTAACTTTTGTTGTGACAGCAAGTTCATACAGTGAATAAAAACTGGATTCAAGAAGACCTGAGTTCAAATACAGCCTCAAATACATACTTTTTGTATGATCCTGGGTGAATGACTTAATGTTTCATGACTTTAATTTTCTTCCTATAATATGTGGATAATAAAGCACACATTTCAGAGGATTCTTTTTTAAAGAATTCATATGTGTAAAGTACTCTGCAAATCTTAAAGTTCTTGGTTATCATTGCTATATTGCTTTTATAAAGCACAGATGACATGCTTTCAAGTCTGAAGATGACATAAAGCTAGGAGGATCTGCTATCATATCAGGTGAGAGAGTCAGATCCAGAAAGTTCTTGATGGTCAACAAGTCATTTAAGCATTTATTAAGCATTTACCATGGGCCAGGCCCTGTGTAATGTTCCAGGAAGGAACAGTGGGATAAAACTCATAAAATTTAATTCAACAGGATAAATGTGAAACCTTTCACTAGTATTAAAAGAATTGATTTCAAAAATACAAGTTGGAGGAGGAATAGGTAGGAGTTTGTCTGAATAAATTGAGAAGGATCTTAGTGGATTGCATATACTATGTGTCATCGGTATGATATGCACTCCAGAAAAACTAATGCAATTTTGGGGTGCATTTAAAGAAATATAAATTCCAGGAATAAGAGAGTGATTGTTGCTATGTTCCTTGCACTAGCAAGACCACATTTGGAGTATTCTGTTCAGTATTGGGCATACAGTTTTGGATGGAGACTGATAAGCCAAAGCGTTTCAAGTAGAGAAGGAAGGAAATAGATATTTATTAAGTGCTGACTATGTGCAAGGCATTGTGCTAATTACTTTATAAGTATTATCTTGTTTGACTATTACAACAACCCTAGGAGCTATTATCTCTATTTTATAGTTAAAGAAACAAAGTTTTAATAAGAACTTTAGTAATTTACCTCCAGACAAATCTCAGCAAACGTCTGAGGGCTGGGTTTGGACTGGATCACCTAGCTCCTTTTAGGGTAACCAGAAAGCAAAGAGCATCAAGTCACTCATTTGTAAGAACTAGAGGTGTTTACAAGGCAGAAAAAAGACTTGGGTGATCAAGTTATTGTTCTCAAATATTTGAAGGGAAAATGATGAGTCCCAAAAGAGCAAAGTGAGAATGGGAGATAGAAATTAGAGTCATATTTAGGTTTGATTTCAGATAAAATTCCCTTATATAGGTATCAAAAAATGGAATCTGCATGTTTGGAATGCTGAAGTGGAAAAAATGGAATATAGCTTATTGCTTCTCATTGGAGCATTTTAAGCAGAGCCAATATAACTACTTCCCATGTATGCTCTAGTAGGGATTCCTTTTTTGGTAAAGATTGAACTAGATGTCTATTTGTAGTATCTTCCAACTCTAAAACTTTATGACTGTAAGAAGGATGCTAATTTATGGCCCAAATTCCTTTATCATTTTTAAGATTTCCACCTCTAACCTAGCCTTACCATATCTTTCTAGCTTCTCCTCCCATAATTCAATATAACCCCCCTTTTCAGGCAGATTGGCCTTTTCAATGTCCCATAGACATCCTATAATTCAGATTTTAGTGTTTTGGTTTGTGTTACTTTCTTTATCTGGAATATTCTCTCCTTTCTATCTTATTTTTTCTCTCTTTCTAAGCCTAACCCAAACCCATGTCCTCTATGAATGTGAATTCAATTCAATAAACATTTTGATGGCTATTTTATATATATATATATATATATATATATATAT
>NC_058131.1:633835472-633843855 GCF_016433145.1 Gracilinanus agilis
AGAGAGAGAGAGAGAGAGAGAGAGAGAGAGAGAGAGAGAGAGAGAGAGAGAGAGAGATTCAGAGACAGAGACAGAGACACAGAGAGACAGAAAGTGTTTGTAAGCGTTCGGGGTAAACTGAGTCAGGACTAGAGTTTTACCGGCTGTGTTCAGGACATCCTTCTCCTGGCTAGGGGCTCTCCAAGGTTGACAGATGGAGGAGCTCTACAAAGGCTAAGGAGCTAGAACAGCTTGGCTGCTTCCAGCTGCCCCTGCTTCCCCAAGACACTTGGAGATACTGATCCAACTCGGATTTTAGCGCACTGGGTTGGCTGGTGTGTCTGCCCTACTGCACCCTTCCTCGGGTGAGCAGGAATATCACAGAGAAATGAAGGTTTTTATCTCAGAATTAAAGGTTTGGTCTCAAGTCTGCATCTCTGGGCAACTGCGATTTTAGAGTAAGGTTTAAAAAATTATTTTTGCTTCTAAGCTCATCAGTACTTCTCTATCCTTGACTCGTCCATCTTCACCATCTTGGAGATGGAAATGAAATAGTTCCCTACTCGGCTGACTGTGCCTGTATCTTTATCTGTGTGTCTTTGCTGTTACTGTGGCAAAAATCCCTGTGAGGAAGGATTTATTTTGGGGAGTGGGGAGGGCCAGAGTAGAGATATTTTTCAGCAAGGAAAACTGTTGCCAGAATGGAAACAACACTCTTTTGGCCTGGATGACTACCCCTGCCTGTGGACTTCTAAGTTTGTGAAGTTCATTGTGGAATTCTTGTGCAGTGGTCTAAGTGTAAGGGAGATAGGAAGAAAAATAAGATAATATTTTAAGAGTGAGCTGAGTTTTTTTGATGACCTTTGGCTCAGCTCAGTGCAGTATCTAGGAAACCTTTTCTTAGGGAGAGGAACAGGTCATATACATCTGGGTTTGGTCTCCTAGTTTCTTAAATTGTCCACCAGAGCCAGAAAGCCAAGTGTATCTAATTCTCTGCTAACCTCATGATTCACTTAGGGTGCAGTGAGCTACTACTTTCTCCACCTTTCTTAGATGAGTTCCTGGGGTTTTCTCAGCAACTGTATTACAGCAAAGCTGATCGATCTCAGATTATAAAACACATGTTAAGACACATCCTACCACCTGTGCATGCTTCCCCATTAGGCAGCATACCCTCATCAGGCTTTCCAGAACTGGATTTTTTGCTTCTTGGAAGTGTAGCGACTACCCCCTGCAAGGTTTCCTGTTGCCTCAGTGCCCCCCACCTGTGGCTTACTTTCTGCCTTTTAGAAATGTATAATAATAGGAAATTAACTATTAGAGCTGAATGAACTTTCAGGATTTTCATATTTCCAAAACTCCACTAGAATCACAGAAACATTGTTTATTCCCTGCCCTGTCTCTCCTTTGGCTGCTGAACATCCAGGACATAATATCCAGAGTATTTTATCCCTTCTACTAGGAAACTTTAAGTAATACTTTCTATTTGTTGTGCATTTGGATAGAAATAAAGTGTCTTGTTCTTAAATTCTTTCTTGGCTAGGGATGAAATTCACCCTGAGTATTTATTCCCAGCAGTCAGAGAGGGTGATGAACTCTCCCAGATGCAAGGAAATCCCTTCTCTTCCCCCTTCTTCAGTTTTAACACTAGTCTCATTCACTGGCAATAAGAAAAGAGAACTTTCCATCTCATCTTACTGCATTCGCCAAATCTTTAGATACGCTTTCTCCCCATCTTTCTCATGTTAAGAACAGACATTAAAAAGCTGTGATTACAGAATGATCAAATAAAGACTGTTAGCATATTCTTTTTGCCTTGCTTAATTGGATTCTTATTGGATGAAAATAATGAAACATTGGGTGCTTGGGAAATATGTGTTGAATCTCTGGATATCAGTTGAATCACAGTAGCTCAGGATATTGCATTACCTTGAGTTTACTACCCTTTTGACCCTTTGGTTTGATCTCTCAGGAATTATGTATGACCAGAATGCCCCATGGAATGGAGGGCTGAGTAATCTGAAATTCCCTTTCCAAGTTTGTGTTCATATTTCCTCCCTAAATGTTTATATGAGTCTTTTACAAAAAATAAAGTAGTCTATCTTATGGATTTACCATTTTGTCCATTCTGGTTTTGTTTTTCTGTAAAATAGTAACAGCACAGCCATTCAGGCAGCTAAAGTCTTCTGAATTTCCTTAACAAATGGGCATAGAAAGAATATAGAGTTACTTTTTTCTATTTAGAGAAAATATTTTGGATAAGGTAATGTCATTTTGATGAAGATACCTTGCTCTTAAATTTAATGGACATTTTTAGTGATATGTGACACTTGTGGCTCCTCAATTCCTAAGGGACAACCTCTCCTTAGTGTCTGCATACTGGGTAGAAACAATGGAGTTTACACCAATTTATCACAGCTCATAAGGTTGTTATGTGGATCAATGAAGATAATGCCTATAAGATCCACAATAATTGTTGGCACATGTTAATCAATTAATAAATGTTTATTAAGCACCTACTTATGCCAAACGCTAGGGATACAGAAAGAGCAAAAGAACCACCCCCAAAGAACTTTTGATCTAATGGGGGAGACAATATGTAAACTAAATATATACAGAGCTAGTTATATATGGGAATGAAGTAAAATCTATACATAACAGGCATTTAATAAATGCTTACTCCCTTTGTATTCTTATCTTTTACTTTAAGAAGGTCTTTACTTGGTGCAAAGACAATGGTCAAATTCATATGCATGTTTATAGTTAATAGATTAACTTTTAATCATAGGGTCATAATTTGAGAATTGGGAGGAACTTTAGAAGTCATTGAGTTCATTTCTCTCATTTTACAGATGAGGAAATTGAGGTCCAGAAAAAGAAAGTATCTTTCACTTAGGTAGTAGTAGAGATAGCATTCAAACCCAAGTCCTTTGACTCTGTTCTTTCCACTGTCACATACATGTTACATCAGTTTCCAAGAATGGGAATAAACAAGCTGATAGAATCTGATTCTGAAAGGATCGTTAGAGTGTAAGCATTAGAGACTGATTATAGCTAAGTCCCAATTAGTACAAATAATGAGTTCCCTAAAGTAGTTCTTTTTGAATTTGCACTACTTATTTCCATTGGGCTGGAACCTGTCACCATATTTTGTATATTATAATTCCAAATAATATGAATTCCAATACATGTGACCACTTTATGGGATTCATTATACACGCTAAATGAGACCTAGTTTTATTGCTTCAGGGTTCACTGTTACATATAGCATTATGCGGATGCGGCAATGAATTGAACCTATTATATCTCTCAGTCTATGCTAAAGCATAGAGAGTTCTAGCTCACCAGTGGAATTTTTATGTTATTAACTCATGTTTGGCATTTCCATCATTTTCTTCTTCAAGATGATAATGATGATTATGGGGTGTGTGTGTGTGTGAGAGAGAGAGAGAGAAACAGAGAGAGAGAGAGAGAGAAACAGAGAGAGAGAGAGAGAGAGAGAGAGAGAGAGAGAGAGAGAGAGAGAGAGAGNGAGAGAGAGAGAGAGAGAGAGAGAGAGAGAGAGAGAGAGAGAGAGAGAGAGAGAGAGAGAGTTCATTTGCCCATTTGGTACAAAAACCTCTGGCTTTTAAGACAATTATCAGGTAGATGATTATGTTATCTGACTGTATGTGCTTTGCACAAAAAAGCATAAAATCATACAACAGGGATTTCTAGCCTAGTATCTACTGACCCTTGGTAGCTATACACAGGCAGTTCTAATGAAGCTAATTTCACCTTTATGACTGATGGTCATGTAACTCCTGAATTGACATTAAGGAGCTTAGGACTTCATAGACTACGTACTGTTTGAAAACTGCATACCAAAGAATAGCGTTAAACTACATCCTCTTGAGCAAGTGACACAAATTTCTTTGATGCCAAGACTTTCAGAACAATGGCTACTTCTTTGCCCTTTTAAAATAACAGGATATGTGTTCTATCCCTCATGCTTAGAAAATGGCTAGTTGCTCTATTAGGTATTTAACCCTAAGAACCTGTCATTTCTCTGAAGGTCTTGATGAGGTACAGAGTTTTAGAATAGTAAGAGCAGAATAAGGACTTGGGAAATCCAAGTTCCTATCTAAATTCTATGGTTCTCCTATATTAGCTCTCCTAGGTGGGTGAGCTTAGAGAAGTCATTCATAGCGTCTGGGCTCCAATTTCCTTATCTGTCAAAAAAGAGAAGTGTTTGCAGCAGATGACCTCTGAAATGTCTTTTAGGTCTTTTCTGGCTCTGAAATACTATAGTAGAAGAAACACTATACTAATTGGCATGGAATGAATATAGAAATAACATAACCTATAACAAATTGAGCTACCCAAAAGCAATAATTTTTAATAGAACCTGGAAGTCCTAGCCAGAGCATGGGAGCTATATTTCAGTCCACTAATGATTACCTTTGAATGACTAAGTGTGGGGAGTGCTGGAGATAACAGAGGCAAGGCAGTAAATTAATATTAATAGCTTATATGATACTTGACAAGTATAGGGTAAATATATGAATGAATGAAAATGATTTATTATATGATAATGATGTATACAAATACAAAAAACAAGATAGAATATGCCCTCAAGGAACATATATCCTAATATATGATAGTATTTAAAGGGGAGTAGAGGTCAGTGTAAGGGTATTTTGGTCTAGGAACTTACAGAGATGTTATAAACAGTCACTTGATTGACTTCAGGAATGGTAATGTTAATTTGATGGTTCTTCCCAGAGCAAAGTAAGTTCTTAAAATTAGAGGTGTAGGGTCTCAGGATGAAATTTGTAGGGTCCAGTAGGGCAAGAGTGAAGTGACATATCAAAATATATTCCCTAGTTTGATCTTCTTAACAACACTGTAAGTAGAGAAGTATAATTGTTATTTTTCCCATTTTACAAATTGGGAATTTGGCGAAGAAAGGATTTGCCCAAGGTTTTCACCCCTGCTAATAAGTGGCAGAGCTGTGACTTGAACTCTGGGCTTTTGATTCCCAGTTCAGACCTCTTCCTATTAAACTGCATAGTAAAGCAAGACTGATGACCTTTTTCTCCCTATGACTTTGGTTTGAAATTCCGAAGCCAACTCTGGACTTTGTTCACTAAGCAGTCAGTGAGAAAAAGTAGCTTATAGCAAAACAGTCTCATGTCCTAATGAGCTAATTCTACCAATCTTAATGATTAGAACAAAAACATCCACAACTCATTAGTTATCCCTGATCGAACCAATTATCCCCAGTTGTACTTTTAACTTTGAAACACAGATGAGCATAACTCAGAATAGTATTTTGGGGCCAACTTTATCCTGAGTTCTAAATATCAATGAACAGCAGCTGATTATGAACAAGATTTTCATTCTATCAAGGCAAATGATATATGCAGACAACTTCTGTGAATGGGTTTTCCTGGTTCTTTAAGTAGCAGAGTATGAAATCTAATGATTTATTGTTTTGAACAGAAAAGAAAATCTCATCCCTTCAGGGAATAAACGAACATTTCTTTTTCTTTCTGCTTGTAGCATCCATCATTTTAGCAAAAGTTAAAGGAGTTAGGATGTTTTTAAAGAGCTAGAAGAGACCTTAGATCATATAGTTCAAACAGCCCTTATTTTACATTTAAGATAAATGTCCAGAGAAGTAATCCACTTGAGGTAGCACAGGGAATAAATAGCAGAGTTGGGATGAAAACTGAGGTCCTTTGACTGCAAATTTTCTGTGTACTTTAATTGTACTATGGTATCTCCTCTTCATCCATTCCAAAATCTCCTCAATTCTGGAACACCTACATAAAGAATCTTAGATAAGTAATAATCTGAAATTGAAATCCTGAGTTACTGCTAAAGGAGTTGGGTAGACTTCTTTTAGGAGGCAACTGTGGTGTAGATAGCATATGTAGATAGCATATTCAGGAGATTCACTCTACTTCTGGTTCTATAGTTGACTTGTTGTGTAACCCTGGGCAAGTTCCTTCTCTCTGGGAATTCATTTTCTTCTCTGAAAAATGAGGAATTTGGCTTGAATAATATCTAGGGTCTCTTCCAACCCTTACTTTGTGATGCTAAGAGGTAATGGACAAAAGGTGTAGAAATGAAGACTTTCTTTTCCTTTAACTTTTAGTGATATTACAGACATTGCTCACCCCTACCCTTCTTCTTCCTTCCCTTCTCCAGAAAGTCATCCCTTATAATAAAGGATAAAAAAGACAATAAAAGGGGGGGGGAGCAATTCAGCAAAACTAACCATTACTTTAACTGTATCTGACAGTATATGCAATGTTCTCCAATCAGGTCCCCCACCTCTTCATTGAAGGGAACAAGATGCATCATCTTCTTTCTTCTTTGGAGCCAGAGTGGATTACTATAATTTCCTGTCTTTCACATTAAATTTTTGTTGTTGATGTTCTTTCCATTTCCATTGTTAAAGTCATTTCTTGAACTTTTTTTCCTGGATCTTCTTGCTTCTATTTGCATGAGTTCAAGTAATTCTTCTCATGGTTTTCTGTATCCCCCACATTCATCATTTCTTAAAGTTTAGTAATATTACATTCTATTCATGTGTCACAATTGCTTTAGCCATTTCCTAACCGATGAGCTTTAATTTTTTCTAGGTTTTTGCTACTAAAAACATGTTGATTATATTTTGTGGGTTATGTGGAACTTTTCTATCAATTAACTTATGAGTTTATATGTAACAATGGGGTATCTAGTTCCAAAAATAGTTGAATTATTTAGCATTACTGTGAATTGCTTTCCACAATGTTTGGAACAATGAACAACTCTAATAATATAGTGTACCTGTATTTATACAATAATATTGATATTTTCAGACATCGATGGTAAGAACTCAATCAAGTATATTTCATAGCTCTCTCTAGCAGAAAATATATATTTTTAAATCAACAAGCATTTACTAAATGTTTGCTATTTGTCAGGCTGTTGGACTAGATGCTTGGAATGTACACACAAGGAATTAAATAATCCCTACTCTCCAGGAGCTTGCATTCTAACTAAGGGGACAATCAGTACACGTAAGGCAAAGGCCTGGTTTGAGTGAATTCTCAGAAAAGGATATGGCCAGTACAAAGTCATGAAAAAAGGAAATGGAAGGTCAGATGTGAAGAACACAAAGAGACTTAGTGGTGGTAGCAGAGTCAAGAAGTATCAATCAGGAGTAAAGAGTATGTAGAGGAAAATTAATTTTTAATTGAAAATTTTAATTTAATTAATTAATTTAGAATATTTTCCATGGTTACATGATTCATGTCCTTTCCCTTCCCCCTCAACCCCTCTGTAGCTGACGTGCAATTACACTGGGTTTTACATATGTCATTCATCAAGACCTATTTCCATATTATTAATATTTACCTGAGGGTGATCATTTGGAGTCTACATCCCCAATCATATCCCCATAGAACCATGTGTCAAGCAGTTGTTTTTCTTCTGTGTTTCAACTCCCACAGTTCTTCCTCTGAATGTGGGTAGGGTTCTTTCTCATAAGTCCCTCAGAATTGTCCTGGATCATTGTATTGCTGCTAGTAGAGAAGTCTATTACATTCTATTGTACCACAGGGTATCAGTCTCTGTGTATAATGTTCTTCTGCTTCTGCTCCTTTCAGTCTGCATCAATTCCTGGAAGTCATTCCAATTCACATGGATGTCCTCCAGTTTATTATTCCTTTGAGCACAATAGTATTTCATAGGGGAAAATTCTTAATGGAAAGATGATAACAAAAGATAAAATAGATTATTTTGATTACTTAAAATTGAAAAACTTTTGCTTAAATCAAATCAATGCAAGTGGGAGAAAGGGAAGTTGTTTTTGAGACAGGAGGGAATCTTTGAAGCAAAATTTCTATATGGAACTATAACAAATGTATAAGACCAAGAGTCATTCTCCTGTGAAAAAGAGAGAGGAACAACCATTCTCAAAAAGAAAAAATTCAGATTATATACAACCATTTGAAATAATACACCAAATCATCAAGAATATGACAAATGCAAATTAAAACTCTGAGATTTCATTTAATAACCAGAGAATTAGCAAAGATGACAGAAATTTGGGAATTGTCAATGTTAGAGTCATAAATACAGACCTGGGAACAAAATAATTGTGCATTAATTGAGGAATAGCTAAACAAGATTTTGTAAGATCTTGGTTATTGTGTTCATTTGGGAAATGGAGACTTTTCAGTGGGACTTAATTTTTATTTGTTTTATACACAGAGAGATAAATTTTGCTATGAGTGTTCTGCAGTATCTATATCTATATCTATATCTATATCTATATCTATATCTATATCTATATCTATATCTATATCTATATCTATATCTATATCTATTTCTATTTCTATTTCTATCTATCTATCTATCTATCTATCTA
>NC_058131.1:633846561-633912606 GCF_016433145.1 Gracilinanus agilis
TATATATATACTTTATATTTATATATTTTTTTATATATTTATATATTTATATATTTTTACTTTATATATATACATAGAAAGAGAGAGACAGAGAGAGACAGAGAGTCAGAGAGAGAGAGAGAGCCTTTTGCATTTTACCTTCCTGGAAATAATTTTTCTATCTCTAAAGAAAAAAGTAAATGCCCCTTTAGTACAGACCTATATTATAAAATATATTAAAATTATTTAATGTAATTCTGACACTTAAGTTTATTCACAATGGCATACCTCGCTTTATCAAAGTATGATCTAGAAATATTGGAAACAAAGCAAGAAAATCAATAGGAATTTCTTTATACTGCAATATTTTCTCCATTTTGCAAAAAAAGATTTACTTTAAGGTTCCCATAAATAGTCAACTCATATTTCAAAAATATAATTATACATTCAACATTTTATTAATACATGACTTGTGGGAAAGACAAAATATGCTTTACAAATCAAAGTACCTCAGTCCCATACAGGGACTTACTATATGAAATTGTGTTGAAGTCTCAGTCCTTATTTTGCTCTCCCTCCTGTGCTCACTTCTTGCCTGCCAATGAAATTTCCACAATCAAGGGCCACAGGTAAAATCATCGAAAGTTCTATCTTCGGCATTGATCATCCTCTCTCATTAGGTTTCCTGAGCAGAAGTTCAAAGACTATGATTGATCCTTCTTCTTATGGCAAATGCAGGGAATAGATGGGTCACTAGTGTATTGCCAAGATAGCATGAAATATTAAAAAAAAAGATTTAGGGAAAGGCCAAGCATGTTTAGTGAATCATTTTAGAAGATTTGTGGAAGGGCATGGGTCAAAGACTGAATAGGATGAGAAAGCAAGGGGTAGGTTATAAGTGATAATAGTGGAGAGAATACCCACAGTCTTCAGAACAACTATTTATAGAAATAGGGAGAAGGATAGGAATAGGACTTATGATTTCATTTTTATAGGAACTCCCGGGTGAAGAAACTCCCTCCATTAATGCTAGTTATTACCTTCTTCTCCTTAGCTTTTCATTTCAGAGTGCTTACTAGAGCGATGAGAAGTTAAATAATTTGCCCAGGGCTGCATAGCCAGGATATGTCAGAAGTGAGACTCAAAGCTAAAGTCTCTAGTCATTAAGTTATACTGCATCTTAATCTATAGAAGTATCAATAAGTTATTTATTATTGTTCAGGTGTTTATGACTCTTTTGTGTCCCTATTTGTGGTTTTCTTGGCAAAGATATTGAAGTAGTTTGACATTTCCTTCCCAGGTGGTTTTATATGTGAAGACACTGAGGGCAACAGGGTTAAGTGACTTGCTTAGGATGACATGGCTAGTAAATGTCTGAAGCTGGATTTGAATTCAGATCTTCCTGATTGGGTCTGGCACCCTATTCACTATACTGCATTGCTGCTTCAGTTATCATTATTGACTTTCTTTTTGTCTTAATTTATTCCCACATTATATGTCAATATGATTTTTAATAATAGTTTTCTAACACTCTATGATCTATGTTCTCTCTCTCCCTCCCACCTCTGTCCTTATCTCAAGATGGCAAGTAATACAATATAGGCTGTACATGTGTTCTCATACAATACATGTTTGCATGTTTATCATGTTGTGAAATCAGAAAAATATTGGTTACACTAGAGAAAAACTCACAGAGGAAATAAAGGGAAGAATGCTATGCTTCAACCTGCATTCAGACTCTGTCAATTCCTTCTATGGTGATGACTTCACTGGATTATGCATCATGAGTCCCTCGGAGTTGTCCTGGATCTTTGCAATGCAAATAATAGTTAACTGACTCACAGTTGACCATCATATTTTATTGTTGTTACTCTGTCAAGGTTCTCCTGGTTCTGCTCACTTCCCTTTGCATCACTGCATATAAGACTTTTCCAGTTCTTTTATGATTGTCTTGTTTGTCATTTTTCATGCCACAATAGCTTTCCATTACAATCATATCTTCATTTTCCAATTCTTTGTCACCACAGAAAGAGCAGTTATAAATATTAGTACTAGTATTTCTGGGTTAAAGGGTATATGGAATTTTATAGCCCTTTGGTTTTGGTCTCAAATTGCTCTACAGAATAGTTATATCAGTTCACATCTCTGCCAATAGTGTATTAGTGCCTCAATTTTCCCACTTCCCTTCCAACATTTATCATTTTCCTTTTTTGTCACATTATCCATAGCTAACAGGTGAAAGGTGATATTTCATAATTTTTAAAATTTGCATTTCTCTAATGAATTGTGATTTGTAGCATTTTTTCCTATGACTGAAGATAGTTTTAAATTTTTTATTGGTAAACTTGTTAATTTATTTGGTCCATAGAAACTATTTTACATCTTGTAATGTTACATCTATGTTATATCATGTTTGGACATAAATTCTTCCCTCATTCATAGATATGACAGATGCACTTTCTATGCTCCCCTAATTTGTTTATGGCATCAACCTTTATCTCCAAATCATGTTTCCATTTGTTTAAACCCTTTCTTTCCATCTTAGAGTCAATACTATGTATTGACTCCAAGACAGAAGAGTGGTAAGGGCTTGACAATGGGGGAGAGGTGGGGTCAAGTGACTTGCCCAGGTTCACACAGCTGGGAAGTGTCTGAGGTCAGATTTGAACCCAGTTCCTCCCATCTCTAGGCCTGGCTCTCAATCCACTGAGCTACCCAGCTGCCCCCTCCTGTATCCATTTTAATTTTATATTGGCATATGGTATGAGGTGTTGGTCTATGCCTAGTTTTTGCCATATTGTTTTCCTGTTTCTCCAGGCAGTTTTTATCACATAATAAGTTCTTCTTCCAAAAACTTAGATCTTTGGATTTTTCAAATAGTATGTTACTATGGTCATTTACTATTGCATGTTGAGTACTTCATATATTCCATTGTTTCACTACTTTATTTCTTAGCCAGTAGCAGATTGTTTTGATGGTTGCCACTTTATAAATACTGTTCTAGACTATACAAAACTAAGCTACCTTTCTTAATATTTGTTTTCATTAATTCCCTTGATATTCTTGACTAATTATTCTTCCATATGAATTTTATTATTATTTTTCATGTTTTATGAAATATTTTTGGGAAGCTTGATTGGTATGGCACTGAATATGGAAATTAGGTATAATTGCCATTTCTAGTAATCATCTCATCCTATCCATAAGCATTTTTTTTTGTTTTTTTATCTGACTTTATCTATGTCCAAAGTGTCTTATAGTTGTGATCATATAATTCCTGGATTTGGCTTGGCAGGTAGATTCCCAGTTATTTTTATCTAGTTATTTTAAATGAGATTTCTCTTTCTATCCTTTAGTGTTGGACTTTATTGGTAGTCTTAAGAAATGCTAATGCTTTTATTTAAAATACAAGTGATTTTGGTTAATTGTTTTGATTATTTTGTTGATTCTCCAGGATTCTCTAAATATACCATCATGTCATATGCATAAGGGATAACTTTATTTCCATATTGACTATTCTAATTCCTTCAATTTATTTTCCTCTTATTGCTATTGCTAGCATTTCTAGTATGAAACTGAATTGTAGCGTTGGTAAAGGGCTTCCTTGCTTCACTCCTGATCTTACTAGGAAGGCTTCTAGCTTATACCCATTACGAATAATATTTGCTAATAGTTTTAGATAGATGTGCTTTATCATTTTAAGGAATGTTCCATTCATTTCTATTTTTCTAATATTTTAATATGAATGAATGTTTTATTTTGTCAAAAACTTTTCCTGCACTTTGTTGAGATAATCATATGGTTTTTGTTGATTTTTTTTATTGATAGAGTCAATTATGCTGATAGTTTCCCAATATTGAACCATGCCTGCATTCCTGGTGTAAAACTCATTTAGCCATAGTGTATGATTTTCGTGACATGTTGCTGTAATATCATTGGTAGTATTTTATTTAAAAATTTTTGCATCAATATTAAATAGAGAGATTGGTCTTCTACTTTTTATAAGCAATTAAAACCTTAATCTACTAAAATGATTCTAAAGGCATCTTTAGAAATTTTCCTTGCATGTAGTAGTTTTCAAATATATATTTGTTTAGTGAATAACATGTGTTCTTAAACTATTAAATCCTAACAACACAGAATACACTACGGATGCTAGGCACATTTCACTGCTGGATATATTTGTTCTTTAGAGTTCCTTCAATCAAAGACCTTTCTGAAGCCATGTAGGTAGATGGTAGAGCAAATGTGTTTGTGAATCTGTTTCTCTTCTTCCTTGGAAGCCTTTTGCTTGTTATTTGATTAATGAAATATCTTCTGCTTTTGAAATATTATTTACCATTGTAAAAGGAGTTGACTGTACTGAGAATTCTGAGAATTTATGGTTCTTTATAATACTACAAGAGAAATAATCAGTCTCATAACTTGTGGATATAGTTATTTCAACTTATCATAAAGATTATTACTTTTATGACCCACATAGGACTCAGAAAAAATTTGGAAACTTCTGGATTTTGTTTGTTGTTATGGAAAATTCTTTAACTAATAAAAATATAACATGAGTAACTTTGCTTCTTTTGAAAAAAACTGCTGTACCAGTTCATGGATGCGCTGTGTGTGCCAGTCAATCACTGATTTGTGGAAAGGAATCTATTTTATAGGAGGAGGCTGACACCTTGTCAATAGGTGTTAATAGAAATCCTCATTGTGCAGACTGAAGTCAAACAACTTTACATGTCAAGGAAATATTATTAGATATCCTATGCTGACTAGTAGAGACATAGAAAAGTTCAAATGATTAAGTATGGACTGAGAGATAATTGAATAGTCTTCAATTATATGAGACCTAGTCACTTGGAAGATGGTGATTAGCTCTTTTCCATTTTCACTGAGTATAAAAAAAACAGAAAATTGGCTCTAGCAGCAGCTGGGAATGGATTTTCATTACTAAAAGAAACACTTTTTTATAGAAAGAATTGTTAATCACTGTGAGATGTTTCTTTCTCCTGAGCCCATTAGAAGTAGCAATAGTTTCTATTGGTCTAGATGAAGTCTTCTAAAAACCAAAGATGGAAGTAAGTTTCATAATTCAATAAAAGTGTGAACTATAATACTAACGATAAATAAACTTATACAATGCATCGAGGTTTAGAATACTTAAAGGTCTGTGGTTTTTTTAAATGTCCATGTGGTTTTTCTTCTACTAATAGAGGTTGCGGTTTCTTTACATCTTGTTAGATGGTCTTTGAGAGTTGTTATAACCAAAAATTCCCTCTCATTCCAGCCAATCTGGTGAGGAATTTCTCCAAAATCAGAAAGGTTTGCCTTTGATCAAGAAACACACAATCTGGTATTTGAATAATACTCTAAGGTTTGCAGGGCACTTTACATATATAATCTCATTTTATCCTCGCAACCATTCTGTGAAATAAATTATTTATTTCCATTTTGCAGATGAGTAAACTAAGGCACAGAGAGGTTAATCCACTTGCTGAGGTTCACACTGCTAGTCAATATCTGAGGCTACACTTGAACTAAGAACCATTGGACAACAAGTGCTACATTCTCTCCACTAATATAATAAATGAAAATTTTATTTGGATTTTCATCCTCCATCTTCCCCTTCAGAACTGTGCTCCAATAATATCACTTTTACTCACTGTCATCTGCAATAAAGCAGTAAAATTTGCAGATTTTGAAAAATAATTATTCAACATGGGATTGATTCTTTGTCAGAATAGAAGTAAAGGCTGGACTAGTTAATATCTGAGATCCCTACTTTCTAACTGCAAGATTCTATGGTTTTAATTTTTATTGAATGCCTTTTGGTGTCCAGAATAGTAAATGGATACTATGTGTGAAAGTGAGGATGTCTAAGGCACGTTCTGCCCTCAAATACTTTAAATTAAGTCTGGGGATTAGATATATACACATAACTATCAATGTGAGACACTTTGTTTTAAGTACAATTATATTCTATCTTGCCATTAATTGCCTCCTAAGAAGATAAGTTTAGGAGAATCACTGTTTGATAGGAGACAGTTATCTCTTATAGGAACAAAATTACAAATGGAAGATACATTTCAGTGTTACAATACGTTCTATAAAATATTTATATTAAAATTACTTTATAGAGACGTGCCTGTATATTAGAGTCTTTGGGAGCATGTTTTGTAGGATACCTTTAAATACTGACTGGACCTGGGGGCAGCTGGTTGGCTCAGTGGATTGAGAAACAGCCCTAGAGATGGGAGGCCCTGGGTTCAAATTTAGCCTCAGACATTTTCCAACTATATGATCTAGGGAAAGTCACTTAATCCCCATTGCCTAGCTCTTATCACTCTTCTGCCTTGGAGCTACTATACAATATTGATTCTAAGTTGGAAAGTGTATGAGTTTTAAAAAATAATACTTAATGGTCCTGCCTGACGCTGAATATCAGCAGAGTGGTGCCTGTAAAATTCTGAGGTAGTTAGTGAAGAACTTAGGAAATATTTAAAGAAATTGCCAGCAGGTGCAATAACAACTAGTGCAACAGTGAGAAGTAGATTTGAAATGAACTACTCTAGAGGATTAAGAAATTGAGGAGGAAAGCTGCAGAACCCAGCAATATCCTGGAAAATAGGTTAGAAGGAAGTCTAATTCTTTTTGCTTCAGGAGTTCAAGATCTAGTCTGGACATTATTTCTCAAACAAAATCATTTATCCCAAACTGGGGAAAGTATATAATAGCTCTCTCTCTTCAGATGTATTTAGCAATGGAAAAGTGCTGAATCAAGAATGCAATAAATGTAACCTGCAAAGTATCAAAAAAATCCATCTGCTGTTCTAATTCACGTTTTCCCATTCAGATCATCTCCTTTCCTGTTATCTCAGTTCTAGCCTTTCTTTCAAGTCCATCTCAGATTCCATCTTATCAATGATGTTCTGAATGTTCTCTTTCCTCTGACCTTTTGTTTATATAGTTTGTTTGCCTCTTCATTCATAATGTGACAATATGGCTTTATAAGTAAGATAGTATATACTATGACCTTGTGCATAACTGGCTTGTCTTCTAGATAGTCTAGGAGCTTCTTGAGGGTGGAGACACATCCCAGCTACAACTAAGGTGCCTTCTGAATACTAAATTTTTCTAATTCACATGAGAAGCTGCCGAATCAGAATGAGGAAAAGAGGCAGCAGGGTCAAAAACTGCTTTGGATGAGATTTTAAGTGTGTATGTAGAGAAGAGGAAGGAGGTTTGTAGATCTGTGTGTGTGTGTGTGTGTGTGTGTGTGTGTGTGTGTGTGTGTGTGTGCACGTGCACGTATATGTGAAAAACATGTAGATTGAATTTTACTGTGAGACTTCTGAAAATCCAATTAAAATCAAATATAAGGAGAACCCACAAAGGAGCAGATAAGCCTTTGGCTCATGAAAGACCATTAACTGGCTATCTCAAAGAGTGAAAAATTTAAGAAAGTGAATAGTAGAAATGGTCAGGATGTTAGAGATCATTATTTTAAACCTCTCCATCTCCTAGATGAAGGATCTCCGTCTCAGAGCAAGTAAATTGCTAAGAACACACAGCCAGTTACTGGTGGAACCAGACCTCGAGCCAAGGTCTTCTCACTCTCAGGTGTCCCCCACTTACCCTGCTGCCTCATCCATGAGAGAAAGAAAGGGAATTTGGACAAAAAATTCTGTTCAATTCTTCTCCATCAAATTGAACCCTCTTATTGGAAGCTGATGGAAAAACTCACATTTAGTGGCTCTCACTACAAGCTTTAGTGAAGTTTTTACTCTGTGATTGCCCAAAGGGACTCCTTTGACTGGGTTTTCATCTCCATTCTGATTTGTTCTCTCCTAATGGCCCTGAACATTAGAGAGAAGCCATTAAAGTCTGTTCCAGTTGCCTGTGGGCATGGAGTGAAAACTGGTTCATGGTTTCTAAGTAGAAATAGTGGTATTGGTTGTAAATCCAAGGATCTGAAGAACATTTGAAAGGGATAGTGGTTTTCTCCTTCAATCTAAACCTCCACAAAATACCTGCAACATGAACCAGAGGAGCTAAAGAATAAGAAGGGTAGCTCTTCACTTTTGTGAGCCCTCAGGCTCTGCAGGGGCAGCTTGAATAGTAGCCAGACTAGGAAGAAGTTTCTGAATTCTGAGGATGCAGTAGTTGTTAGTCAGCGACATCCAAGGGGTCACAGCTATGTTGATATTTCTTTGGAAGCAAGGGCTGCCTAGCATCTTTGCTTTGCTGGCTTAGAGCTATTATGGCAGTTAAAGGTGTTGTCTGAATTCATATTACTCTCAGAGGTCCAGTAATGTCCTTACCATGCAGGTCTGTGTCCACTGATCATTTCTTTCTGTCGTGAGAGATGGCAGGAAGAAAGTAAGTATAATAAGGTAGTAGAGTAGTTTACTCGGACAGCTACTTTTCATTCAGAAAGCTATATATATTCAAATCAACACAGTAAAAATGTTCTTTTCTAGTCTTACCTTAATACAGAGGCTTGTTTCAAGTTAGGACTCCAGAAGGATTTTCCTTTCAATTGCTTCAAAAGTATAGCCCAAATGCAAGCCATGAATTAAACGGGATGTTTTGTATTCCAAATGCTATTTCCCTCCTTTTAAATTTAAGCAGGTTCTGTTAGAAGACAACATTTCCTCAAGGAATAAAGAAATGGAGGAAGCATTAAGTGGGATCAGATCACTTTTTGCTTGTTTTTTTGTGCTATGGTTTGTCAGCTGAAACTTGTTTTTGAAAATATGAAAAAGAAGGAAAAATTGTATCAGTGTATCATATTCATTTATTCATTCATTTATATATCATGTTATATGCTAAAATCTAATATGATCCATCAAAGGGTCACTTTAATATCTCATCAGTGTTTCTTGCAGAATATGGCAGCAGAATTTAAGCTGGAAAGATTTTGAATATGGACCCTGCAACAGACTGAAATGCCTGTCCAAAGATTATACAGCTAAGTGTGGAGAGAGACCTACCACATTCTCGTTGGTCACTGAACAATAAATTCTTTGGCTATGGTGACTCATGAAATAGAATATTTTTTCAAAATAACCTCGTCTCAATCCTGTTATCTTTTACTCCTGTATTGAGAGTGGCAGAACGACATAAGGATCATATCATTTAAAATCCATCCCTAAATGTGAATTTTACTATTGGCCAACTAATATGAGATGTTTACCCACTGACCAGTGAGTTATATTGTGTCAAAATGGAATCACATAAATATTGATGTTATTGCTATAAATGAAAGTAGAAAACAAATAGTTTGTAGTTCAATTGATAGATAGCTTATAGATTGTCCTTAGAGAAGTAAATAAAAGTGTTGGTGAATTTTATAGCTAAGGGTATCAAGAAGCATAATTTAAGAAGACCCTTGTTTTTCTTGCCTTGCAGTGATGATAACGGTCATAAAAAGAGATTTCTGTGAAGGTAATTTCAACTTAGGTATTAACTTTGCTGTAGGGGATGAAGAAGTAGAGAAATTCAATGAAATGAAAATTTTGACAAAGCTGGCTAATGCAAGTCAATGTTTGTACCCTTGTATATGGTAACTTCCATGCAAAGGTGAGCATTGGGGAGTACACTGAAAAAAGAAGATGGAACATACATTTTCTGGATTCAAAAATAATCAGTTGATGAGCATTTATCACATACCTCCTAGATGCCAGACACTGTGCTAGGTATATATGCAAATGAAACAATCCTTTGCCTTGAAGGAAAGCAATTTGTTTGTGGATCTCAAAATTTAAAGTAGAGTTTGAATGCATTGAAAATGGAGAGCACCAAACATCATAACAAATGAAATTTACAACAAATGGTATATGACTGATTACCTACATGGTAGTCATTTGAGAATCTCCTCTCTGTATAATTAGATCATAGATTAGTTAGAACAAAGGTCAAAAATTAACAGTAAAATTAGGAGAAAGGGGGAAAATGAGGTGACAGTGAATAAAGTTACAACATCTTTAAGCAAACCAATTTAGAGATTCTGAAAAATAAGTAGATAAAAGCAAAGATGTTTTTGCCATTACTTGGAGAAATGTAACTGATTTATAGTAATAGAGATAATAAAGTACCTAGAAACCAATCCAGCTAGCAAACCCTTGATTTCTTTGCTGAGTGAAGACAGATGGCAATTAAGGACAACATTGGTTTCTAATCCAGATCTATTTTCAAAAACCTACGGAGGAGGATGGCAAATGGTTATAAGCTGTATCATTTCATAAAATAATGAGAAGTGGTTATAGGATTAATAAAATTGTTATTAGAAAATTTCGTGTGTCAACCAATTAAGTGGTATTGCTCAAAGAGCTTTTAAAGATGAAAATATGAAAACAACCATGAGATAAAAAATGGGGGAAAATTGTCAATGTTTAAAAGCCAAGCTATTTTCTTCATTAGTGACAATGAAGTCATCAAATTTGGATTCAACATTGTAGTTATTGATGTGATCCTTGGGGAGGTAAAAATAATACGGAATCAAAAACAGGAAGTGTCACAAAACCAAATAAAGTGTACACAGAGGATATCCATGATTGATTTGACATAACTTTCTAGGCATCAAGGAAACAATTCTCAAAATGTCAGAAAGAGGGAAAGATATCAAATAAATAAAGGGGAAAATCATATTAAGATTGATCCTGAAACATGGTAAATTCGAGATTATAAATTACCTCACCCACATGCCTACTTTTTATTTCTACAATTTCTGTATGAGAATTATCTATATGCACATTGATGGTATGTATGATGAAAATATAAGAGCATTCACAAATATTCTATTGGACACAAATTTTGTGGTCACATAATTGATTAAAAGATGTAGAGAATTCAAGATACTGATGAACTCTGTTAATGTTTCCTCCAAGTGTTTCATGAATATAATGAGAGCCAGGGATGTTCCTCATGGCAGCGAGGTGGTATAGTGGACAGAGTGTAGATACATCTGTGGATGGGGTAGAGTTGGGAAGTTTCATCTTCCTCAATTCAAATCTGGCCTCAGACACTTAACAGCTGTGCAATCCTGGGTAAGTCACTCAGCCCTTCTGGCTTCAGTTTCCTCATTTGTGAAATGACCTAGAGAAAAAAACAGCAAACCACTCCAGTATCTTTGAAAAAGAGAGCCCCAAATGCTGCCATGAAGAGTCAGACACAACTGAAATTGAACTACAATAAATGATATTCCTTAGTTTAAGAATAAAAAGAGATGATTTTAACAATCCTCTGGTTATTAGCACATAAGTTAAAATTTAAAATAGATATATTATCAATAAAAATGCTTTATACTGTTCCAGAGAATGTTCAGTACAAAGTCGAAATAGAAGAGTATTACAAGAGATGATGAGACCCTATATCTTGTTCAATGATGATGCCTTGGAATTTATAGGGCCTCCTGAATAAAATTCACAGCCATTAAAAGGAATTCAACCTAACAGATACACAAAGGAAAAAAAAAAGAAGTGATTGAAAATGCATATATCTTGGACTACTGCATGCATTTGGATGGATTTTTGAAAAAATCTTCTATCCCTTTACCATGTGGATCTTGGACAGACTTTGTATATGGACAGTGAAATGGACCAATAATCAAATGAGAGGAAGAAATTTGATTGATTTGCTTATGGAGAATTAAGCAACACTTCCAGAATCCCTTGAATAACAACCTGTTTATTCTTCTATTGATCTTTTTTATTACATATCATAGAATATTATAGTCACTGAAGAAATAAAATTATAGATTGTCAAGAGAAAAATGTAATGTGAATATGCTACAGCTTATTGCAATGATAACTCCTACAAATGAAGGGGCATGAAAGATATAATCAGAAAAAAATAACTGGAAAATAAAATAGGCCATTTGTGTAACAAGAATGAGAAAGAGCATATAGCTAGTTTTTATGTGGTACTAGTTTCTGAAACATATTAAGTGCCTTTTTCAAAGCTCCAGAAAGTTGAATGGGTTCCCCATGCAGAATTTATGGAAGATCATGGATGACAGTTACAAAGGTTGAGAAAGTGTAAATTCAATGCCACCCGTAGCTTTGGAAGAATTGTACATTGTTTTAATATTCATTTTTAACATAGTTATATGATTCATACTCCTACTTTCCCCTTCACCCCCCCGCAATCCCGCCACCCATGGCTGATGCATATTTCCACTGGTTTTATCATGTGTCCTTGATCAAGACCTATTTCCAAATTGTTGATAGTTGCATTGGTGTGGTAGTTTCGAGTCTACATCCCCAATCATGTCCACCCCGACCCATGCGTTCAAGCAGTTGTTTTTCTTATATGTTTCCTCTCCTGCAGTCCTTCCTCTGACTGTGGGTAGCCTTCTTTACCATAAATCCCTTAGTGCTGTCCTGTGTCATTGCATTGCTGCTGGTACAGAAGTCCATTACATTCGATTTTACCATAGTATATCAGTCTCTGTGTACAGTGTTCTTCTGGCTCTGCTCGTTTCACTCTGCATCAGTTCTTGGAGGTATTTCCAGTTCACCTGGAACTCCTCCAGTTTATTATTCCTTTTAGCACAATAGTATTCCATCACCAGCATATACCATAATTTGTTGATCCATTCCCCAATTGAAGGACATACCCTCCTTTTCCAGTTTTTTGCCACCACAAAAAGCACAGCTATAAATATTTTCGTACAAGTCTGTTTATAATCTCTTTGGGGTACAAACCCAACAATGGTATGGATGGAACAAAGGGCAGGCATTTTTATAGCCCTTTGAGCATGATTCCAAATTGCCAGCCAGAATGGTTGGATCAGTTCACAACTCCACCAGCAATGCATTAATGTCCCAATTTTGCCACATCCCCTCCAACATTCATTACTCTTCCCTTCTTTCATTTTAGCCAATCTGCTAGGTGTGAGGTGATACCTCAGAGTTGTTTTGATTTGCATTTCTCTAATTATTAGAGATTTAGAACACTTTCTCATGTACTTATTGATGCTTTTGATTTCTTTACCTAAAATTGCTTATTCATGTCTCTCGCCCATTTATCAATTGGGGAATGGCTTGATTTTTTATACACTTGATTCAACTCATTGTATATTTGAGTAATTAGACCCCTGTCAGAGTTTTTCGTTATAAAGATTTTTTCCCAATTTGATGTTTCCCTCCTGATTTTGACTACATTGTTTTTGTTTGTACAAAAGCTTTTTAGTTTAATATAATCAAAACCATTTAATTTACATTTTGTAATTTTCTCTAACTCTTGCTTGGTTTTAAAGTGTTTCCTTTCCCACAGATCTGACAAGTATACTATTCTGTGTTCACTTAACTTATTTATGGTTTCCCTCTTTATATTCAAGTCATTCACGCATTCTGAATTTATCTTGGTGTAGGGTGTGAGATGTTGATCTAGACCTAATCTCTCCCATATTGTTTTCCAAATTTCCCAGCAGTTTTTGTCAAATAGTGGATTCATGTCCCAAAAGTTGGGCTCTTTGGGTTTATCATACACTGTCTTGCTAATGTCATTTACCCCAAGTCTATTCCACTGATCCTCCTCTGTGTCTCTTAGCCAGTACCATTTTTATGAGATCATAGATCCATTCAAAAGTCTCTTTTTGTAAGAGAGGACAATGGAATGAGCACATCTGGATTGTTAACATGTGCTTTATGGAGAAGCGTAATATCATTTAAGAGAATTATTTAAGAAATATCTATTTGATCTGACCAAATACGTATTGAACAAATTCATGTTGTGTTGAAATAATTTTAAGATAACAAAGGGATTTATATTCAAAATATCTCAAAGAATAGAATATTTCAGAATAATGGAAAATTTCAGTGATAGTGTTACTACCTACACATGTACATTCACACCTCCATATGCAGCCACAAAAGATATCGGCAGCTACTTAGCTTTTGGACTATTTTCTCATCTCTATATTATCTTTGAAACTGATCTACTCATGTATTGAGAGTATACTTGATCACGATGTAGACAGAAAACAGGCAGATTTTTGGAGATAGTTTTCTAGAACATATCTCATCTTTTAAAAATACAGAGTATAAGATTCTACTGTCTATTCATTGCAAACACCAAAATTGATTTGTGATAAACCCAAAGAGCACAACTTTTGGGACAAGAATCCACTATTTGACAAAAACTGCTGGGAAATTTGGAAAACAATATGGGAGAGAATAGGTTTAGATCAACATCTTACACCCTACATCAATATAAATTCAGAATGGGTGAATGACTTGAATATAAAGAGGGAAAGTATAAATAAGTTAAGTGAACATAGAATAGTTCACTTGTCATATCTCTGGGAAAGGAAAGATTTTAAAACCAAGCAAGAGTTAGAGAAAATTACAAAATGTAAAATAAATGATTTTGATTATATCAGACTAAAAATCTTTTGTACAAACAAAAAACAATGTAGCCAAAATCAGAAGGGAAACAACAAATTGGGAAAACTCTTTCTAACAAAAATCTCTGACAGGGGTCTAATTACTCAAATATACAAGGAGTTAAACCAATTGTGTTAAAAATCAAGCCATTCCCCAATTGATAAATGGGAAAGAGACACGAATAGGCAATTTTCAGATAAAGAAATCAAAAGTATCAATAAGCACATGAGAAAGTGTTCTAAATCTCTAATAATTAGAGAAATGCAAATCAAAACAACTAAACAGCATGCAGTTTTAAATGTTTCCATCCACAACTAGGATTATGTTGATAAAAAGGAGAGAATATATTCATGAGAGTGTATTTATTTGTTGTAGAGTGAAAATGAAGAAATGACATGGATGTCAGAGAAAAGAGAGAGGAAAGAACTTAAGATAAGTTTTTTAATACAGAATTAGCTAGATCTGCATTTCCATAATTAGATTCACATATCATGCATCTGTTTCCTCACTGAATCCTGCAAAAAAACTTCCTTATTTTTAAAAGGACAATGACACGTTGGAAGTAATAATGAATTTCACAGCATTTTGGTCAGAAATCCAGAGGAATTCTTTAAGAGCCATTGAACAGAGAATACCAGTGCTACAACTCTATTTTTAATTTCAAGACAACTGCTTAACTTGTTTTACCCTTCTGTCTTAGAATCAATACTATGTGGTTTCAAGGCAGAAGAGTAGTAAGGGATAGGCGATGGTGGTTAACTAACTTGTCCAGGGACACACAGCTTGGAAGTATCTGAAGCTAAATTTGAACCCAGGACCTCTAGTCTCTAGTTCTGGCTTTCAATCCACAAAGCTACTGTAGTACTCCCAATAGCTTAACTTTTTAAAAAACTTTTATTAATATTTATTTTTTTGAAAAGTTAACATGGTTACATAATTCATGCTCTTACTTTCCCCTTAACACCCCCAAATTCCTCCTTTCCCCCATGGCAGATGTGTATTTTCACTGATTTTATCATGTGTCATTGATCAAGACCTATTTCCAAATTGTTGATAGTTGCATTGGTGTGGTAGTTTTGAGTCTACATCTCCAATCATGTCGGCCTCAACCCATGTGTTCAAGTAGTTGTTTTTCTTCTATTTCCACTCCTGTAGTACTTCCTCTAAATGTGGGTAGAGTTCTTTTCCATAAATCTCTCAGAATTGTCCTGGGTCATTGCATTGCTGCTAGTACAGAAGTCCATTACATTCTATTTTAAGGCAGTGTATTGGTCTCTGTGTACAAAGTTCTTCTGGCTCTGTTCCTTTCACTCTGCATCAATTCCTGGAGGTCTTTCCAGTTCACATGGAATTCCTCCAGTTTATTATTCCTTTGAGCACAATAGTATTCCATCACCAGCATATGCCACAGTTTGTTCAGCCATTCCCCAATTGAAGGGCATACCCTCCTTTTCCAGTTTTTTGCCACCACAAAGAGTGCAGCTATAAATATTTTCGTATGTCTGTTTATCTATGATCTCTTTGGGGTACAAACCCAACAATGGTATGGCTGGATCAAAAGGCAGGCATTCTTTTATAGCCCTTTGAGCATAGTTCCAAATTGCCAGCCAGAATGGTTGGATTAGTCTAATAATTAGAGAAATGCAAATTAAAACAACTCTGAGGTATCACCTCACACCTAGCAGATTGGCTAAAATGAAAGAAGGGGAGAGCAATGAATGCTGGAGGGGATGTGGCAAAACTGGGACATTAATCCAATAGCTTAACTTTTGAAAGGGCCATTTCCCTAAAGTTAAAAGCATTTAATAACTCCAACCCTACTTTTATTTCCTATAGTATTTAGATAGATCAAGAAATTTACATGTATCTTTCCTAAGCAATTGTTTAAGTGATGATTTTGAAGTCTTTCTGAGCTTTCTTTGAGTATTATAAGTAATTCAATGGGTATAATGTTATAGTTGGAGTTATGACAACCCAAGTTCAAAACAACCCTAAGACAATTACTTGTTGTGTGACCTAGACAAGCAAAATATCCTTTGTTTGTTCCAGTTTTTTTCACTGTAAGATGGAGATAATAATAACACTTACATTCTAGGATAGTGAGGTTAAGATGAAATAATATGTGATCTAATATAATACTTAAAAAATGCACAGTACTGTCTTTTGGACCTTAAGAAGGTAGATGACTGGCCAATGGTCCTACAGTAAGTATATCTCAAGAGCAGGATTTGAACACTGGTCTTTCCTACACTAAGTTTAATATTCTCATCAGCTGTGTCAGGCTATCTTTCAATGAGATCCATCAAAGAAATAAAAAAGAAGCTGATGATGTGTTGATGTTTTACTATCTTTTGTTAGAACTAGCCTTAATTGGAAAAGTAATTACAGGTCTAGAGATATGCATCTCAAATATTTTGCTCTCAGATCCCCTTTACATTCTTCTATTGATATTTATAATATTAAACATGAGAAAAACACATTTGAAAATATTTACTAATTATTCATTAATATGACAATATATCAATTATTTGCTAACACAGATAATACACTTTATGAAAATTACTATATTTTCCTCAAAGAGTGAAGAGTGGCATTATTTTAAATGTTTTTGCAAATCTCTTTAATTTTTGGCTTAAGTAAAACAGCTGGATTCTTCTGTTTGTCTCTCCATTGATTCTCTTGCAATATGTTGTTTTGGTTGAAGTCTGAGAAGGAAATCTGACATCACAAAGCTATAGTTGGAAGGAAGAATATTTCAATAGACAACATTCTAGTATTAGGAAAATAGTTTTTACTTCATGGATATCTTGAAAGAATTCAGGAGACTCCCAGTGGTCCATGGAAACACTGATCTAGAGGAAGATTTCTCTCTCAATAGTACCTAGAAATATCTATTCCACTCTAAATCCACGAAGCTTGAAAAACTAGGCACAGTGCTGCATATTGCGGAGAGCACTGGACTAGGGATCAGGAAAGCTGTGCTTAAGACCTGATATTTTCACTAACCTGCGACTTTATACAAGTTATGTTAGAGTTAGAATCTTCATCCATAAAGTAGGGATGACTTGACTCTCTAATTTCATTCAAGATTAGATTTAGGGTCAATTGACAGAAAGTACATAAAACACTGTAATCTGTACAGCAGACTAAGAAAATAAACAGTTATCATCATTTTAATGAGAAATTGGTGATGAAATGTTTATTTGGGTGGGAAGAGCCTTTGAAAAAGGTTTGGAGTATGGACATCCTGTGTGTGTGTGTGTGTGTGTGTGTGTGTGTGTGTGTGTGTGTGTGTGTGTGTGTGATGAACTGGAGAATTTGTGGCAAATTGAAGATCCTGATGAGATGGGAGTCTCCCCAAACAGGAACATAATGCAGAATGTGCAGAGGGTTCCCAATACTCATTTTGTTTGGGGAATAACTCTACTTTCTATATGAATATATTAATATTTCCATTCTATCCTGAGACTATACAATTTGAATTATTTTTCCATCCATATTGTCCCTCAGGTTCCATTTTGAATAATGGTTACAATTAACATCCAATTGTCATTTGACCTCTTTCAATTCAATGATGAATTTTTTCTTTTCCCATAGAGCCAGAATAATATCGTAGGTAGAGTTCTTGCCTTGGAACCAAGACCACCTGGATTAAAATCCTCCCTCTCCTATATATTTGACTGTATGATCCTGAGCAAGTGACTTTACTTCTCAAGGCTCTGGGAAACTCTTTGGCTATAAGTTGCCATGAAAGTGCCAATCTGCATTGACAGAGGGTGTTGCTCAACAGGAGTTCCTTGTACTGATCAAATCACATATCTAGTGACCAATCTTATTCCTTCCTCAAGATTTCATTTTAACCAATACACATGCGTATACACAGGTATACTATCATTTTCTGTCCCTTTCCAACAGCTGCTTCTTCAATTTGTCCTTAGTTTGCCCAAGGGGAGTTAGCTACTAGCTCAGAAGCATGATCTGTCTCTGCTTCACTCAAAGTTCTCTGTCCCTGAAACAGGATCACATTTCCCCTTCCCTAACAAATGGAGTCCTCTCACTGAATGGCAGTAGCCATTGTCTGAAAAGAGTATCTGTTATAGCCAACATAAAAGGCATCAGGAGTACCAGACAGAGCTTGATTAATTATCACTGTACTTTATGTCCAAAATGTGAATCATGGCTTTCATTTTCCTCTCAAAAATCTCAGCTGCCTGCTTGAATTAGTCCAGTAGAACGATGTTTTAAGAAATCTTCCTACTGCTGCGTCAGCACTTAGAATTATTGCCTGAGATTTGTGCCTCTCTTTCTTTACAGAGAATCTCAAGAGATGTCAAATAATTCTGGATGAAAATTTAATTATTTGCAAATAAAAATTATATGGTAGAATTTGCTCTGAAAATAAATGTTTCTATTATCAATTTTTGTTTGTTTCAAAACATTTGAGATAAGAGGTTATTTTTAGATTTCCTTGACTGTACTGGGTACACAGATCCCAAGAGCTTTGCTTTGGAAGAGAAACAAGAGCATGGACTACATTTTGAAGGGAGGCAAAATTGGTGAATTCAATTTCGCTCTCCTGAGGGTACTCAATGAAAGATTGCCAAAGACTTCCTAATTTCCAGATCCAAAGGGCTTTTTCCAACCTCATCCTTCTTGACTTTTCTACAGCCTTTGGTAAAGCTGATCATTTCCTCATCTTCTTATCCCTGGACTACCGTAATAGGCTGTTGGTGAATTTGCTGCACCAAGTCTATCTCCACACCAGCCCATTCTTCATTTAGCTACCAATGTGATTTCCTAAAGCTCAAGTCCAACTATGCCACTGTTCCTATTGTTCCATTATTTCATTTCAGTCTGACTCTTTGTGATCTCATTTGGAGTTTCCTTGGCAAAGATTTGGAATGCCTTTCTAATTCCTTCCCCAGCTCATTTTGGACATGAGAAAACTAAGAGGAAATTGAGGCTAACAACTATTAAGTGACTTGCTTAGGGTCAGTGTCTGAGACCAAATTTGAACTCAGGAAAGATGAATCTTCCTGACTCCAAGTCTGGTACTCTATACACTACATAACTTAGCTGCCCTGACCATGTCACTACCTTTTCTTCAATTAACTCCAGTGGTACCCTGTTAGTTCCAGGATCAAATGCAAAATCTTATTTTTTATTTCTATCAATTTTTTCCTTCAAAACTCTTCATAACCCTTACCCCTTTCCTATCTTCTTACACCTTTGATTTCTCCACCTTTCATCTCTCCAATTCTTGTTCCAAGAACAAGGAACTCTACCTCTTGGGACTGGACATTTTCTCTGACTGTCCCCCATGTCTGGAATACTTTCCCTCCTCACCCTTTTCTCCCAGTTTCCTTGGCTTCCTTTAAGTCCTATATAAAATCCCACCCTATATAGGAAACCTTTCCCAAATACCTCTTAATTTTAGTGTATTCCTTCTTTGAATTATTTCCTATTCATTCTGTACATAGCTTGTTTGTACATATTTTCTTACTTCTTGTCTCCCCCACTAAACTGTAAGTTCCCCAAGGGCAGAGACTCTTTTGTCTTTGTAGCTTTAGCATTTAGCACAGTGTCTGGCACATAGTAGTTGCCTAATAAATGCTTACTGACTGACTGACATTCTCTTATCATAACTTGAGACATCACATCTTCCTGGTTTGCACCAACTTTTCTAATTGCTTGTTTCTATTTCTCCTTAAGATTCCATGTTCTCTTCTTGACCCCTTATTGTGGTGAGGGGAAGGTGAAAAAGTGTTCCATAGATTTCTGCCCACAGTTCTCTTCTCTCTCTGTATTTCCTCCTTTGGTAATTTTATTCACTCTGAAAGCTTCACTTTGTCATTCTCTACAGATGATTCAAATCTTTACCTCCAACCCCAGTCTTTCAAAGTCCAGATTTTCATGTGTTGCATTCTGTAGCACATCTCTTTTGATATGTGGGACTGGAATTTTATACTTGTTTTCCAAATAGTCAATTATTTTCTACCAAAACATATTTTATTGTACACTTGCTTATTTTTTCTGTTATAACTATTTGAATTGAGCAGACTGAGCTCTATGAGGATAGGGACCAGCTCTTTGAAACATTTCTGTGCCCCTTCTTTACCCAGTATATAACAGTACTCTGCATATAGAAGGAACTTAAAATGTTTGAATTGAATTGAGTAAGGCATTAAGTGCAAACCAGTATCAGAAGTCACAAAATGTAAATTAATTACCCTGGGCTGTGGAGCCAAAAGCCATGTGGGTGACTTTTAGATTCCAGGCCATTCTTCTTCTGAAGGGAATAATGCAGCCTGGTGATACAAGAGCGTTGAGTGAGTCAGCATTACCTGGGGTTGGATCTCATTTCTGATATTTCCTAGCTGTGTGTCCCTGGGTAAGTCACTTGACCTTCCTGATTTCTCATCTGTAAAATGAGGATAATGATACACTTAAGATGGTTAATAGTAACCATGTAGGGTTGTTGTGAGATACAAATAAAATAATTTATTTAAAATGCTTTGTAATCTTTAAAGTACCTTATGCATGAGAATTATTTTTAATAACAGGAGAGTCTCAGGTTTAGGAAAAAAATTATATGAAAGATTGAAGACAGGAGGGGGAAATATAAGAATAAGAGAAAGTGACTAATATGACTAGTGTGGCCCATCATATAATGTGAATGAGGAGGTATAGTATACAAGTTGGAATCATGGATTTTCCCCCCTAAAAAATGAGCAATTCTCCCCTGTCTCTCCTGGAAGTACCACTAACACTCAGTCAGTACTTGAAGGCAGGGCTGAATGCCAGAAGAAGACACTTAATTCATTTTACAAGGCAGTATGGAGCCACTGAAGGTTTTTGAGCAGCAAAGTGATGTGGTTTGACCTATTCATTAGGAAGAATAGTTTGGCACCCGTGTGATGTTTGGTTGGGAAATGAATAGGATTGGAAGCAGGGAGATCTCTAAGGAGCTTTATGATTGCCCACATAATCTATAGTAAGCCCTGAAGTAAGGTGATGGCAATGAATGTTGAAAGAAAAGTATATTCTCTGGCAAAACATGGCCTAGTTTAAGTATGGAGGGGAGCTAAATAAAATACCAGGGGCTGGTGACTGCAAATTGACAGTGTTTTGTTTTATTGTCATTTTTAAAAATAATTTTCCCTTTTTTTCACATAGCTTTTTAGGTGGATGGAGATTAAAGGTAATTATGAATGAGTCTATGACAATTCATGATCCACAATGCATTAATTTAACCGAAAGTACAGTTCTGCCTTTTCTCTCATTCCTCATTAACAAATGAAGCCAAACAAATTACAAAGACTATATTGATAGAGCATTCTGTCATGGAAATGTGGATCCTTCTCCATCAAACCACAGCCTGTTTACTTTTCATTCTCTTTTTTTGCCCCAGATGTCTGACTCCCAACATTTACCGTATCCCAGGGAACCAAACTACCCTAAAAGCCCTGATGGGGTCTTAGAATTCCCAAAAAGAGCAGGACTGCTTTTGCAATTCCTGTTTATGCCAAATGAGTTCTTCTGACAAGGGGCATGGATGAAATGGTTTGTGTAGTGACTTCCTGTATATTTCTAAGCCATTTCATTCTGGAAAATATCCAGGAAATGCAAATTGTTTTTTTTTAGATCTGGACCAGAAAAAATGATGAGAAGCAGCATTTGTATTGGGAAAAGCCCCACATTATGATTCACGGAATCTGGGGTTTAGTCCCAGCTCTACCATATGCTAGTTATGTTGTTCTTATTCACTCATTTTTAGTAGTGTCCAGCTCTCTGTAACTCCATTTGGAGTTTTCTTGGCAAAGATACCTGAGTGGTTTGCAATTGCCTTTTCCAGCTCATTTTGAACATGAGGAAACTGAGGCAAACAGACTTAGGTTACTAGGCCAGGGTCACACAACTGGTAAGTATTTGAGGCCAGATTTAAACTCATGAAGATGAGTCTTCCTGAATCCAAGCCCAGGGTTCTATCCACTGTGCCAAGGAGGTGCCCTTGGGTAAATCACTGGATCTCTTAGAATCTCAGTAAAAGAAAGATAATGTCCCTCCCGTCTACCTCACTGGGTAAATAAGAGTGTGAGGGATGAGAGAGGGTATTTTTGAGACAGCAAGATATTTTTGAAACTGGAATGGGAACCAGAAAGCATGGGCTCAAGACTTGGCTCTTCTGTGTGATATTTAGGGAGATCACAACTTTTTTTTCAGTTATTACTCCATCAGGGCTTTATATTTACCAGACATAAACATTTTCAGAAGATGCAAAAAAGTATAAAATAATGATTTCTAAAAGCTTTTATTTTTCACATTTTATAGTAACATTTTTGACATTACTTTTGTACTCTTAGAAGTGTAGAAACTCATTAGTAAGAATAACTAGATAAAATAGGATAACATACTTTCTCCACTCAGAGATGGCTGAACCCAAAAAGAATGCGTCCCTGGCATAGATTCACTACGACTCATCCTACTCCTTTCCATTCTTCAGTCACACTAAAACATCCTCAATATGTTCCAGGACTGAGTTTTATAGTCATAGGCCAGTTGCCAATATCTTCCCACCTCATGAGTGATTTGAAGGTGCCTTTAATGCTGCTTTCCCTATGGCTGTTTTGTGCTGCTTGTCTCATGTGCCCAAATTGCAAGTTGTGGTTTTGATCTTTAAGCCTCATATTTCTCATTGATTTGATGGAGATACTAATGCTCTACTCCCAGAGCAGTACTACGATATCGGTTAAGGGTCTTGAGTCCAAGTTACATGAGATTCTTTGAAGGAACGAGGGGTGTTTGAACCAGGGAAGTGATTCTTTTTTTTTGAGGGTGTAAGGGGAAGAAATGAGAGCTGGCTTCACCTGTTTAAAGGACTACCTTGTGAAAGAGGGATTAGATTTGTCCTGTGGTAGGAGATGCAAAGAGACTGGTTTAGGCTTGATGTCAGAAAAAATTAGCTAACCATTAATGCTGCCCAAAAGTGGAATGACTTTTTTGGGAGCAGTGGGTCAACCTCTCACTTAAGGTCTACAGACAAAATTAGGATAGCTACTTTTGGGGAATGTGAAGAAAAATTTCCTTTTCATATGAATTGGACTATTTGGTCAGTGAGGAAGCCTCTAAATCAAAAATACTTTGATTCTGTGAGACCTCATGAGTCAATTATGAGAAGAATACTTGGTACATTGTAAGGGTCTATTGAAATATAAATTATTTCAGTTACATTGGCTCAAAATCTGAGCAGAGTTAATTTAATAATTATTTTTAATTCTAGTAAATAAATAATTTAATATTTTAACATTTCACAAGTTTGATAATTTAACTACCCAAGAATAATTAAAATCACCAAAGGAACAATATTTCTTACATTGCTTCTCCATGCCCCCCATCGTCTTACTCCAGTTCTATGGATTGCTTTCAAGAATAACGACAGAAACTAATGATATCTTCCAATTCAGGCCAGTCTGACCCAAAAGACAGATTGCAGGGTGTGTTCTTGGCTTGAGCTTCATTTGCTCCCTGAGCTATTGCAAGGTTAGGAGAGATTCTGAAAATGGTCTTTTTTCTCAAGGGAATTCAACTCTAGTACATTTTCCCCCCAGAAAGAAGCTGAACATCAGTGTGGTGATTTTTTTAAGCAGAATTATTGATTCATTCAGTAGGGAAAGAAATGAGGCAAAGACAGAAAGAATAAAAGAAGAAGTTGAAATCCTAAGAGAAAAGCAAAAAAGGAGAAAGGACCTAAGCAGACCTATCCTGCTGGTGAACTGGTTGCCTCCTGCCTCTCATTCCTCTTCAAAGCTAAGCTTGGGCATAATTATCCATCTCTTTTCTTCTTTCCACTTTGAAACGGATACCAGCTTTCTCTTGCCCAGCAGTGATCCTTTAACCAGTAAAACTCTATGAGCTTTCTATATCAGTGTTTTCCTTTGTGCTTTTACTTCCTAAAATGTTGTTTTTTTGTTTCTCATTTTAGATAAAGTGTATAAGACTCTTTCTCCCACTCTCTTCCCCACCCCTACCCAATTTCATGAGCTAGGAAGCAAGTATGTGCTTCATATTGAGGACATTCACACATTATTCCTCAATGAGATTCAGATACCTCAATCTCCCATTACCCTTTTCTTTCCCTTACATTTATTCATTCCAAGAAACATTGGCATGTCAAATATGTGTTCAGTCCAACATGCTCAGCACTACGAGAGATGCAAAGGTAAATAAGACTTGGTCCTTCCCCCAAAATTTATTAGAAGAGGTGGTGTCATGTAGACAAAAGATCAAAGACATTGGAATGGTGGAGACTAAAGTTTGAATGCTGCCTCCATTAATTATTATTTGCATAAATATGGTTGAGTCAAGCCTTTCACAATATTATTCCCTTCATGTATTATCTTTCCAGTGCATGCTGTGTTTTAAAATGAGTCACCAATGGGTAGAATATGCTTCTCTTTCACTGCCCCTCAGTTGAATTCTTGATTTCCTCAAAGAATAGCTTAGATGCAACCTACCTACCACATTAACACTTCCTTGAATGCTCAAGTTAGTACCATCTCCATATGAAAATCACAATGTATTTACTAATTTCAATCAATTAACCAAACCAATCAGAAGTCATTTATTAACTGCTTGCGATGCATCAGGCACAGAACTAGATGCTGGGTATACAAAAACAAATTAGGGAAATGATTCCTGAATTCAAGAAGTTTTGGGAAGACAATGTACATATATATGTACCATGAGTACAAAATAAATTCCTAGAACATAAGTTCTTTTATGAAAGAAAAACACTTTTTTGCCTTTTTTTATTCCTTATGCCTAATGCAATATTTTATGCTTATTGGATATTATCTATTAGAGAACCTAAATAGATAATTAGATTATTCATTGTAATTAGATAACAAATGTTTGCTGAATTCAGCTAATCTCATTAAGCCTTATTTTACCAACCAGTAACATAGATTTAATAAGAGCTGACATTAACATATATATATATATATGTGTGTGTGTGTGTGTGTGTACAGATTTATATATATATATATATATATATGCATTTATATAATCCTTTAAGATTTGTAAATTGTGGTACAAATATGATCTTATATTCTTCTCACAAAAATCCTTGGTGGTAGGTGCTATATGTTATTATCCCTGTTTTACAGTTGGAGAAACAGGATGACAGAGGTAAAGTGATTTGCTTAGGGCCACAAATTCATAAGTGTCTGAGGCTGGATTTAAACTGGGAGTTCCTGAATCCAGGTGTAGCATTCTCTCTATATAGTGGTGATGTGACAAATGAAATAATGTAAGTAAATGCTTTTTCATTGATTTAGTACATTATATAAATGCAAGTTGTTGTCATTGGTAGTAGGAATGATGAAACATATATAGATAAATATGAGACAAATGAAAATAATACTAATTCATAGGAAGTATAGAGTCATAGATGATCAGAGGAGAGATCTCTTCCAGCTTTGAGGTTAGGAAAAAGTTTATTAACAGACCCTTTCTCATCCCTGTCTAACTGGTTAGAGGAAAATCATTTGGACCCTCACATATAATTTATAAATTCATTTATTGAGAGTTCTTTTTACTACATTAAAATTTACTACATTAAAATTTTACTACATTAAAAATTACTACATTAAAAAGACATTATTTATTCTATGGTTTTACTATTCTGTTTCTTGAGTGACAATTGATTATTTATGAGAAGGGTTCTCCACATTCAGACTTTTGACTCTGACAGTAAAGGTCACCTGACATTGAGGGATCATTGACTACTTCAGAAGTCCTTTAAGTCTCTCATCTTGACAAGTGAGAAGGCTGAGACTCAGGTAAAAAAATAATTTGCTTAAAGTCACGTTGTGAATTAATGATAAAGCCAAAATTTGAACTAGGATCTCATAAGCTCTCAGTCTCAATATTTTTCACTACACTATGCTGCCTCTTAAACTATATTCGTTGCTTTGGTGTTATGACAGCTTTAGAGAAATTTAGATAGTACAGTGAATCGAGCACAGGACTTGGACTCAGGAAGACCTGAGTTCTAATTTTGCCTCTGACTTTTGTGTGTGACTGAACATGTCTCTTCACCTTTTACTTCTTTCCTCATCAGTAAGATGAAACTTAGACTTGGTGTCTTCTAAGGTCCCTTCCTTGTCTAAGTTTATGGTTCAAAGTTTATTTATAGAACTGCCACCAACATTCTTTTCCCTTTTTTGTTGTGTTGCAAGGCTCACACACCCTGCCATTCCCAAAGCTCAACTAGATTGTTGAGGGCCAAATACATTTCCTCTAATGTTAGGAAGAAATTTATTCTATCTTCCTTCTTTGTCTCCATTACATAAAAATTTTCCATGCAAATAATTGGCAAATGGGGTAACAAGAAAGATAATAGGGTAAGATAATTGTGGATAAATCAGCTTGATTACACTCTTTCTCAAACTTGATTATCCAAATTTGCAGTAGTGTGCAAAATCTTAAAAAAGCCAATTAAGAATTTACAATAACTATTGTAGATTCCCCAGAAGTCTCTTTGATAACCAGAGTGACTGCATTTGGAATTGTTGTTGAACCAAGGACAGGCTGAAATTAATCAAAATGCTTCTCTTTCTATGGAGTACCTAAGGATATTTTTGTACAAAGCATTCTCCCTCACGATGTAGAAGAGATTGAGATTTGCACTGATTTCTGATGGTTTTGATCTGTTGACATACCATTGGTACTTTTTAGTATTCTACAATGATATATCTAATCATTAATAATTCCTTGTCCCATTTTGTTTTGGGTACATCAGCATATCTTGCTGAATATGCATTTAAAACTCAGTATAGCTCTGAAGTATAGTGAAGGAGCCACTGGGCTTCATGTTTGCTACTCTAATGAAAGGGCTTTTTTGCCAGTTGAAGCTTGACTCAGTGTATATGGTTAAATCTCCTCAGTAAAGAGGGACCTTATCTCCTGCTACAAGCTCAGCTACAAGAGAGAGGAATAAGCATGACTCCATGATGAAAATACACTAAGAATGGGAGTGAGGAACTGGGAATCCAGTCAGCAGATGGAACAGATGCTCCAGACAGTGGCTAAGGCACAACTGTTTCCAGTCTTTAATAGTATGAGGAAATGAAGAGAGACCTCTTTCATCCAATTACTGATTGGATACTGACTGTCTTCAACCCAGTCACCTTGGTTCTTGGGGAGCCAGAATAAGTACATTGGAGTTGGATTTGCTACATAGCAGTGATATGTGGTTAAATGTGAACTCCTATACTCATGATTATCTTGGGATTCTTTCTACCTCTGTATTCCTGTGTAATTTTGTGTGTCTTTCCGGAATTTATTTCTATGGCCCAGGAGGTTCTATTCGTGTTCCAAGAAAACTGCAATTTGGAGGTGGAGGAGAATACTATTTGTGCTATTGATGTGAAGATAGCAGGAATAAAATTGGGGGGTGACCTAGCCACAACAGATTACTATAAGAATTAACTTATGATGAACAGTAGACAGACTCAAAAGTCTAAGAGATATCAATAAAAAGCTTTCCCTCTTATTAGCCTAACAATCTTCAGTAAAGTAACTGTCCTTGACATTATTTTGATGACTCCTTTCCCCAAGTTTCCAAATACCACCTCCATGACCATTAAAGTAATTATTGGATTCTACCCACATTTCCTCATATTGAAAAGATATCGCCAAATTATCTATCCAGTCATCTTCTGGTGTTTCTATCCTTCCTTCTCCTAAGATTATGATAGACCAGTGAGAAGTAAAGGGTTAATACCAATGACCATCCACTTCAGAGACTTAACAGATGAATTGATCCACTTCTGTCCATTAATGTGGAACTCTTCACATCTATTCACAAACATGTGTCTGGGCTACCTTGACTTTTATCTCAGGTAGGACAGTTCATATTTGGACTACTAATAGGTTATTCTCTGTCACGAAAATCAATCAAGAAAATAATCTACTGTGTGTCAGACACAGTACGAGGCACCAGGAGAGGTCCTCATGCTTTGGAGGGTTGTATATTAAGCTGAGCCATGCATGAAATACATACAGGTACCCCTTTTGGTCTCAGTGTATTTTCCCATGAATCAGGATAACCTACATAGTGTAATTTTCCCCCTCAAAATCCCATGTCTCCATCCCCTTTCTCTCCAAATGATCCTTCCCTCAGAAAATTAAGATTTGGAGCAAGAAGGGACTTTAGTTTTAATTTTGTTCCCACTCCCCCCTTCATTTTATTGAAGAGGAAACAGGGGGATCAGAAAAGAGAAGGGGACTACCCAAAGTCACAGTTATAATATGAACAGGATTCAAACTCAAGTTCTCTGCGTCCATTTCTATGCTTTTCCCACTACAAGAAACTGGTATTCTCATTGTCTAGAGAAAAAAGTGAACACAATCTGCAGCCACAGAAGAATGCTTAAAGAGCAGCATGAGTTCTTCTTAGTGTAGTGAGGGTCATGAGAGATGTACTAAAACTGAGTCAAGAGATCTAAATTTTACTCTTGGCTCCACTAGTTAGCAGCTCTGTGACCTCAGGCAAATAGCTTCACCTTTTTAGGCTACAAAAAGGACCAAGGAGGATTGATATGGGTGTTCTTTGAATTTCTTCTATTAGTTCTATGTCTAAAAGTGTGAACTAATAGAGCATAAACTTCCTCTGTTGAAGCTGAAGATATAAAGAGTAAAAGAGGAGTCAGAGGTGATAATCAGGGGAGGCTTCACATGAGAAGGTGAGCTTTCAGCTAGATTCTGAAGAGGAGGGATATAATGGAGTTTACAAAACTAGAGTGTAATCCACGTGCTGGTAAAGACATGGAGACAGGAATCAGCCAATGCAGTTAGGAGCAGCCAGAAAAGATTGTTTTGAGGGAACAGATATAAAAGTAATAAGCAAGGTGGAGGGTGAGGTAGAGGGACAAAGGCATTAGGTGACCAGGAAGACCAGGAAGACTAATTTAGACTTAGTGAAATATGCAACAAAAAACTGTAGAACTTTCATTAAGATGATGAAGGGGGAATTAGAAGAGAATTACTCCTACTGGCATATTGTATAGAATAGACTGGAGTCTGAGAGACCACTTCGGTGTCTCTTGCAGTAATGTAGATGTTAGCTAATGTCTATGAAACCTTGCAAAATAAGATTTGGCAAAAATAAGGGAGCAAAGGTGAGGGACATAATTGGAGCTTAGAATCTTAGAGATAGAAGGAACTTCAAAAGTCATCCAGCCCAATTTTTTGCTTATGTAAAAATTTTCCCTCAGACATCTTTCCAAGATGATCAACCAACTTGAACACTTACCAGTAATCTCTTTGCCTCGTGAAACAATTCTTTCATTATTGGTTTGTTTGTTAGGAAAAAACAAGATAGAGCTTCAGCTGAATTAGAACTTACTTCCTTGTGTTGGAGCAGATTGCTCATTCCATTGTTGGATAGCTAACAATAATCATTCATCTTCGTCCTGGTGGCTTCCATATATTGTCTTTGGTTCGGAACCCTCACTCCACCAGTTATATAGAACACATTGAATTTTTTAAGCAAATAGAGGGGTTATAGCATCAGGATTTAACAGGTAGCTGTGGAGTCATCAGAAGGTGGGCAGTGGCTGAAATCATAGAATCAGATGATCTCTCCATAGAAATTAGGAGAGTAAAGGGAGAATATTATGAGGTTTGGTATTGATATGAGGACTTTAGCTGATAGGAGTGTTATAAGTGAAACTAGCAAAGGGGAGAGAGAACAGGAGAGGAGATCAGAGGGAACCTGGAGGGTTAGAGTTATATTAACTCTGTCCCTTAACTAGGATCTAGTGTTATGTTTCCCTGTGTTGCTCTCTAACTCTGTGACTTTCCTCCACCTAATTTAGTGGGTAGTTTCTGCTTACTATTCCTAGAGAAGCTCTAAACGTTCTGTTTCCTTTATGGAACCTGAGAAGTAGGGAACTAATTTGTCATAAGGAAAAGGAAGAAACAGTTATTCTTGCCACTGATCCTTGAAAGACTTTAAACCTTTGTAGATTAATTTGGGTTGGGTAGACCTAATATCTCCTCTACTTCCTCTACAATATTCCTCCACAGTATTCCTCTTCTCCCTCATCCATCTGTTGCCTAATACTTTTGACAACATTCCCCCAGATGTCTCTGGAGACCACATCAAACTGGATATAATACTTGATGTCTGAATTGAAACAATTCAGGCAATCTTTGATATTGAAAGGAGAGAACGTGCAGCTTTTGGTAAGTATTGATGGGGCTGATTTCTTTCCCTTGTTCAGGCTATCAGGAAAAGTGACATGCCTGCAAATTGATGTTCCAGTGGGAAACTAGTGGTAGAAATACAAACAACAATGGCTGCTAGACCGATTAGTCTTAATAAACACTCTAGCAAATAAATAACCAGACAGATAATAGAGCTCTAATCACAGGGTTTTCACAAACAGGGAGAGAGGCACCTGCATGTTCACTACAAGAGATGAGTTAGTATGGAACATTCTAAGCCTAGTGTTCATGGAGAATATTAAATACCTGTTGTCCTCCAGCTCTGTCCAAGCTAATAAGGTCAATGAAACTCAACTACATTTATTGAGCACTTTCTCTATGCAAGACATCCTGCTAGGATTTGGGGATACAAAGTTAAAAACAGCATTCCTGGTCCTCAAAGGATTTATGTTGTCTTGTGCTAGGGTTGGTGATACAACGTATATATGTAATAAAAGACTGTAATTTTAGTAAGGGGAGTGTACTGACAATTGAGCAGGAATGAGAAAAAAAGGGTATGAAGGGAGTGGCACCTGAAATGTGCAGTGGGAGTTACTAATGATGCTAGCAGATTGATATGAAGGAGTACAATAAAGGAGGGAATATAATATAATTCTAGGGAGGCAGAGAAGAAGAGTAAATAGATAAGTAGATGGATGGTCTTAGATTCAGGATGACCTGGGTTCAATTTCTGCCTCAAGCATCTATTATACCTTTGGTCCTGGGCTGGGTAGGCAGCTTGTTTTCAGTGCCCCAGGCAATTGTATAAAACTATAAATTATGGAGAAGGTGATGATCTACATTAATGGATAATTTCTCTCCATCAGCCCCTTCTATTGGTACAGTCCTCAATTGTTTTTAAAACTAAGGCTTTAAATGCCTTTCTTTTACTAAACATCTATCATTTTTCATTGGCAGTCAACCAATGAAAGCTTCTCCTATGTTCCAGGCACTATTTTAAGGAGTGGGGATATAAATAGGATGAAGTACCTGCCCTCAAAGAACTTATAATTTAATGGGAAAAGAAAATATGCAAAAGGAACCTGAAAAGGAGGAATGGCAGGAACACATCCAGAGAGCATGATGGAGTCCATTCAAAGGAGATTAAGCTGGTGATAAATGCAAGTTGGCCTGGGATCCATTTTTAAATGTAGACTTTGGGATGAGTTATTTGTTCTGCCCTTTATGCATCTATCTAATCAGAAGGGCAGAAAGAGAGAAGGTACTGAGGGTATTAATGAGGAATGACTAGCAAAGCTGAGTAGTAACACAGGATGAGTTTAATGGTATTTACACTGTGGTTAAAAGACCAAAGTCCCTCAGGGCTTCAAGTTATACAGGCTGGCCCATTATATCTAGATAAGAAGAAAGTGGGATAATTTTGATCAATGAAAAGACGGTATTTCCTCAACTGATTAATAAGGAATGATGGCAGGGACCCAGGAAATAATGCTAATAGTAGTACACAAGTAAGAGGGTGGAGGCTTTTTAGTCTTTGCATCCTGTGAGGCTAGAGCTACACTCATCAACCCACTTTTTACTGGTTCACATTTTTAGTATTTAGAAGTTTGGGGAAATTTTGTGTATTATTTCCTGAATTATGGTCTTTCAGTTTTTTGGTTTGTCATACTTTTCTGGGAAACCTTTAATCCTTAAGCTGCCTCTATAAATTCTGTCTTTGAAACTGTTTCTTTTTGATTGTACAGAAAGCATGTGTTCTTTTCAGTATTGTTGCTTTTGGCTTCTCTTCCTTCAATTGTCTTTGATTTCAGTACATTGGTATTTCCAATCTGTTATCTTTTTCACTTCTTTGGAGATATTTGACTCTATGGATTCAGAGATGTTTGTTCTCTTCTGCTAATTATGTATGCGTTGCAGATCATAAGTTATATCATTTGTTTCCTTCTGACTTCCTTTCTCAAAATGCTGATTTCTCTGTTGAACTATTCTGAGCATCTTGCTGTGGTTCCATGCTCTCTGGGGAGGCCATAGGGTTCTGTGTTTCATCAGGTGTTAGTTTAGTTTCCTTTGTCTTGGAATATTTAATTTGAGACATTTGAAATCTTTTAAAAACCTTGGCAGGCACCTGCCCTTTTAATTTTAGTATCTTCTATATTGATTTAGCTTTCTCTCTAGGTTTTTAACTAAATTTTTCTTCTTCCTGAGATCTTTGGTGCTTTAAGCTTTTTGCTTTACAGTCCTCCAACAGGTTCTGACTTTTTACCCTTTGATGGTGGATTTATCCTCTAGGGATGGATATCATAGCTGTTCATCTTTCTTTCACTGGGGATTTCAGTTTTCACCAGCCTTAGACCCAAATCCAAATAGCTTCTTGGAAGGTAAGCTTGACTCCAGGTAGATTTTACTCCCCTTTTCTTCATGCCTTGTACAACTATATCTACTCTCTCCTGCCCAAGTTTTTTCTGCTCTTTAGTTCATCAAATGGGCTAAATCAATCAGTGTGACACTTTTCCTGGCATTAGAGGAGAGTAAGGTGGATGTTCTTTTTTAAAAATATATTTTATTAATTTCATTTAATATTTCCCAATTATATGTATATTTTTAAACATTCATTTAAAAATTTTGAGTTCCAAATTCTCTCCTCTTCCACCCTTCTCCCACCTCTTGAAAATGTAAACAATATATTAATTACACATGTGAAGTTATGCAAAACATATGACCATATTAGCCATGTTGCAAAAGAAAACATACATATAAGCAAAAATAAAGTTTTTAACAAATATGCTTCATTATTCACTCATAATTTATCAGTTCTGTCTGTGGAGGTGGATGGCATTTTTCATTATAAGTCCTTCAGAATTGTTTTGGATCATTACATCAAGCAGAATAGCTCAGTCATTCACAATTGATCATCAGACAATATTGCTGTTACTGTGAATAATGTTTTCCTTACTTCACTTTGCATCAGTTTATATATGCCTTCCCAGGTTTTTCTGAAACAGTCCTGCTCATTTGTCATTTCTTATTACATGATTCCATTAATTTAGCATAACTTGCTCAGTCATTCCCCAATTGATGGCCATCCCCTCCCCTCAATTTTCAATTCTTTGATACCACAAGAAAAACTGCTATGAATATTTTTGTACAGAAAGTTCCTTTTCTTTTATCCTTTTGGGATACAGAAGACAGCCAGGCAACAAGAAATATGAAAATTCCCTTTTATACTCCTTCTTCCACCTCCTGTCTTTCCCTGATCCTCCTCCTCTCTCTGCTTCTTCTCCTCTTCTCTGTTCTTCCTTCTCCCCCTCCTCCTTCTTCATTTTCCTTCTATCCCTACTCCTCTTTTTCTCCCCTCTTTCTCCTCTCTTCTTCTCCTGTTCTTCTCATGCCTGGACAGGGTTGATGTCCAGAGTTTGGTTCAAAAGGACAAGGAGGGAATAGCAGGGTTACTGTGTTAGCAAAGGCTGTAGCAACAGGGAAATCCCTGAGTGAGTTCTAAAGAACAAGTATGTGAGTTGTTTTATGTGCCCACCCCACCAGTCTAGACGCTGTCAAGTAAAGGGTATGAAATGAGCTTTACCTTAAAGCTTAGTATTCATCACAATTAATTTATACAACTGTTACCTTATTGGCTTCTTGCTTTACTATCCTGTGGATTCATCTGAAATTTTTCTTTCTACCTTCCTCCCTCCCTCCCTCTCTTTCTTCCTTCCTTCATTCCTTCTTTCCTTCCTTTCTCTCTCTCTCCCTCCCTCCCTCTATTCCTTCCTTCCTTTTTCTCCCTTCCTTCCTGTTTTTGTTGTTCAGCCATTCAGTCATGACTGACTCTTTGTAACCTCATGATCCATAACATACCAGGTCCTTCTCTCTACTGTTTCTCTAAGTCTGTCCAAATTCAAGTTCTTTGTTTCGATGATAATTAATGACAGATGAAAATGTCTATACTTATATTTTATTGGTCACATGTCCTAGAAGTCCCATAATACAATTTTATTATATGGTTCTGTGGAGAATATTATTTATAGTAGTGCATCGGAGGAGAGATAAGACACTGTTCAGCAATTCATATTAAGACAAGAATGTTTGATATTTATCAAAACAGATGCCTCATGCTCCAAGGGGTCTAATGTTAATTATCTAATTATGTCGGGTCCTAGATTCATGGATATCTTGAAAGAGGAGCTGGATACCAACCAGTATTAACAATGAACATTGGTTGTCTCCAATCTGTCCATAAACTTTCTCAAATTCACAGCTAACACTCTGGTCCTACCCACAAGGAGCTTAATAATCTGCTTGTCTTGTCTAAAAGGTGTCATTCCTAAAGACCAATGATGAGAAGTGCTTGGTTGTTTTCCAAATTAAGTGCACTGGTCTCATTTCCCTTTTAATATTAGTACCATTAGTAACAAGAATATTTCATGTCTTAGAGCATTTAAAGCACATTAAGAGCCAGAAAGGACCTTGGGCTTCATCATTAGTCTAATTGCCTCATTGATCCTTATAATGGTCATATGGGAGAGGTAGTACAAATACAATTACTCCTCTTTTACAAAGAAGGAAAACAAGTTCAGAGAAAATTGACTTGGCCATGACCAAATATTCATTCTTTAACTAAAACAATAAAACCAACTCTACATATTTATTGAGTACCTTCTATGTACTCTATGATTTCTTCCCTGATGAAGTTTGTGATCTAATAGGGGAGAGATAAGATATATACCTAGACAAATATAATACAAATTAGGAATTGATGTATATGTAAAAGAAATATGCCTTATAAAATGTCATTAAGAGAGAAACCATTTAAAGCTGGTAAGAGGCAGAATTAGGACTATCCTCTCCCGGTGGATCCTTTCTTTCCTATGGGTTGTTATATGATTTCTCTTCATGTTCCTCGTGCTTCTCTGGCCACTCTTTTTCTGTTTCCTTTGCCAATTCATCATCTTTTTTATATCCCTTTACTAGCCATATTCCAAGATATTGTACTATGGCTTCTTAACTCTCTACATCCTTCCCTCCCTGACCTCACAATTTCCTATGGGTTTAATTATCATCTGATGTCTGATGATTGAATCTAATAATTATTACCATGAATTTCATATATGTATATATATAAATATATGTGAAACATATTGTATGTAATATATGTGCACATTCCATTCCTATATAGTATATGTTATAGATCATGTTATAAGGTTTTTATATATACATATATTGCTTTCATATCCTGTGGGTTCTTCTAGAATCATGCATGCATGCATGTGTATATGCCCAAACATGTACAGATACATATGCATAAATGTGCAAACATATGTAAAATACTTTTAGACTTATGTGGAGTTGTGTCTGTGAGTGTGTATGTATGCTTTGAAGTTGGAACTTTATAAACATAAAAAAGTTCTATAAGTTAAAGTTTTTGGTAAGCAGCTTTCCTTTTTAATGTATATTATTATTATTATTATTATNCAGGACCAATGTGGCAATGGCGTAGAGCGTACAATGGGGGATGATGTTCAAACATCCCGGAAAGATAGTCTTGAGAGAGATTGAAGTATCATTTTATTTTTATTATTATTATTATTATTATTATTATTATTATTTACCAATTTCATGTAGTAACAAATTTCCACATAAGTTTTCTGAAGTTATCTGATCCAAATTATCTCCCTCTCTCCCTTCTCCACACCCTCCCAGAATAGGCAAGCAATTCAGTCTGTGTTATACATGTATTATTATGCAAGATATTTCCATATTATTCATTTTTGTAAGTAAATATAAAAAAAACTCAAAACAAAAGCCCAAATAAGTGAAAAATCATATATATATGTGTATATATATATATATTCATCTACATTACAACTCAACAGTTCATTTACTGGAGGTGGATAGCATTCTTTGTCAAAAGTCCCTCAGAATTATTCTGGGTCATTGTATTATTGGTGAGAGTAGCTAAGTCTATCACATTTGATTATTCCACAATATTGCTGTTACTATGTTCTTCTGGTTCTGCTTATTTCGCTTTTCATTAATTCATGTAGTTTTTTCTAGCTATTTCCGAAATCATCTTGTTCATCATTTCTTAATAGCATAGTATGCTATCACCATCATATACCACAACTTGTTCAGCCATTCCCCAATTGATGGGCATCATAGATGGCTGAGGTCATTTACGCCTAATCTATTCCATTGATCCACCCTCCTCCTGTTTCTCAGCCAATACCAGATTGTTTTTATGATCACTGTTTTATAGTACATTTTAAGGTCTGGTGCTGCTAGACCATCTTTCTTTTATTTTTTTCATTAGTTCCCTTGATATTCTTGATATTTTGTTTTTCCAGATGAATTTTATCATTATTTTTCCTAGTTCTATAAAATAGTTTTTGAGTAGTTTGATTGATACGGAACTGAATAAGTAAATTAATTTAGAATGGATTGTCATTTTTATTATATTATTTCAGCCTACTCATGAGCAATTAATATTTTTCCAATTGTTTAGATCTAACTATATTTGTGTGAAAAGTGTTTTGTAATTGTGTTCATATAATTCCTATGTTCTTTTGACAAATAGATTCCTAAGTATTTCATATTTTATAGAGTGATTTTAAATGGAATTTCTCTTTCTAACTCTTACTGCTATACTTTGTTGGAAATATATGGAAATGCCAATGATTTATGTGGGTTTGTTTTGTATTCTGTAACTTTGCTAAAGTTATTAATCATTTCCACTAGTTTTTAGTTGATTTTCTAGGATTCTTTAAGTATACCATCATATCATCGACAAAGAGTAATAATTAAGTTTCCTCATAGCCTACTTTAATTCCTTCAATGTCTTTTTCTTTCCTTATTACGAAAGCTAGCATTTCTAATACAATGTTAAATAAAAGTGGTGATAATGGGTGTTCTTGCTTCACTCCTGATCTTATTGGGAAGCCTTCTAAGTCACTCCCTCTCTCTCTGTCTCTCTCTCTCTGTCTCTTTGTCTCTATATCTGACTTTGTCTCTCTCTCTGTCTCTGTCTCTCTGTCTCTCTCTATCTCCCCCTTTCTTCCTCCCTCCCTCTATCTCTCTTTCTGCTTCTGTCTCTCTTTGTCTCCCTACCTCCATTTCTCTCTGTCTCTCTCTTTATCTCTTTCTGTCTCTCCCTCCTTTCCGCCCCTTCTGTCTCTCTCACTCTCTGTCTCTCTCTCTCACTCTCTGTCTCTCTCCCTCCAACTCTAGTCTTTCCTCTGAACTCCAAGTCAATTGCCTATTATTGTCTTGGAGATAATACAGAACTTCACATGTATAAAACATCTTTCTGTCCATTCAAAGTTTGATTTCATGGTTACTAATTCCATGATGATTTCCCCGATCCCTTCACATAAATATAACCTCTCCACCTTCAATTTGCCTCATTTTGTCTTATAGGGTTTTTTTTTTTGGTGGAAATTTTATTCCTCACTATTAGATTGTAAAGCAGTTAGGTGACCCAGTGGATAGAGAACTGGACCTGGAGTCAGGAAGACCTGAGTTTAAGTCCAGCCTCAGACACTTACTAGCTGTGTGACCTTGGGCAAGTCAGTTAACTTCTGTTTGCCAGTTTCTTCATCTGTAAAATGAGCTGCAGAAGAAAATGGCAAAGCATTCCAGTATTTTTGTCCAATTTGACCCAAATATGGTCATGAGGAGTTGGACATGATTGAAAACAACTGCACAAAACCACCAAAAGATTTTAAGACCCATTAAGGTAGAAGCCATGTTTTTCATCTCCTTATATCCTCCAGCATTAGCACAAATTATTTTTTTAATTACATTGGCTAATGATAGTAGGGTCCTTTTTCTCATATTGTGACTTATTTTTTTCTATTAGCTGAATGGTAATAAATTGGCTATAGACTTCTACTATCTTATTGCTATATTAGTTCCTCCTGCCTGGCTTATGGAATCAACATCCTTTAGGTTAAAGTCCATCTCTGATATTCACTATTTGCCATTTTGTTGATAATTCAAACATCCAACTCAAAAACTCTGGTTAGTAATCAGAATACCTTTTTTTTTTATTTTGAGAATATTCTTTTTTTTTACCATTGACATTAGATAGAAGCTACAATGGGCAGTTGCTGCACGTCAGTACCTTTTTCAAGTGATTGCACATTCAGCTAAAAAGACAACAATATTTCAGAGATTTAGGTTTCAAACACACCCCAAAATGCCACTATATTGTTCAGCACCCTCATCTCCCCTCTTCCTGCCAGTTGTCGTTTAGGAAAATTTCAAGCTATTCATTAGGTTCAATGTTTTCAAAGAAACTATTCAGGTTCCAGTGAGAAGCAGTCAACTCTCTAGGTGGCTTATCTTAATTAAAATTATAGCACAGCAGCCCTTCAAATTAGATTTTATTTTTACTATGTTTTTAGCCTGAGTGATGGGCTGCATTATCTCCTGCCCCAGATTCTTCTTGTGTTTAGCAAGTTGTGTGGGTATCTCTGTGTTGTCTGGGCACTAGGACCCATGCAAGACCATTCTGCCAGCTTCTGGCTAGAACCAAGTCTCAAGAGGAGATACCAAGCATAAAGAGAATTTTTCTCTAAGTGCATCAGTTTGAAAGAATAATTGGAGGCTGACACTGGTCAGAAAAATGGTATTTTTTTTTCTTTTTCAGGATATTGCTTTCTCTCTTTCTCTAAGGACTTTTACTTCTCTTTCTTTTTACAAGAATTGATTAAGTACTTACTTGTCATATGAATTGCTGGGAATACAAAGAAAGATAAAAAATCCTTCCTCTCAAAGAGCTTAAAACAACATATAAAAACTGAGTACATACAATATATATATACATGTATATATATATGTATATATTTATAGATATAGATATATAATAGAAGGCAATCTTAGAGAGGGAGGTACTAGTAGCAGTGTTGGGGAAAGATCTCTTACAGGAGTTGGGGTTTGAACTAAATCTCAAGGAAGCTGGGGAAACTAAAGTGGAAGAGAGGAAGGAGAACTCCAGAAAATGATGGATACTCAATGCAAAGATGGGAGATAGAGTTTTGTGACCAAGGAACAACAAATAGTTCAATTTTTCTGGGTCATAAAATAAGTAGAGAAGAATTAAGGATGATAAAACTGTAAGGAAGCGGTCAAGTAATAAATAATTTTAAATACCAAGCAGAGGTACTAAAATGTATGTGATTCCCTGGGATTGCTATACATCATAGGGATGCCTTGAGCTTCTGTTTGATTTGACATAGGATAATTATTTGGGTTTTTGAAGGGAATTTAATCCTTAGAACTTCTGAGCTGACCCTGCCCCAGAAGTCTATTTTGAACCAGTTTGAGATTTCAGGAAATGAGTTAAAATCATTCTCTCCCCTGCTTATAGACATTGGCTGTGGTTAAGAGAGTTTAGATGTTCTTCAGAAATCTTGTCACAAAGAACTGCCCATGCCCTGACTCACCTATAGCAATTGGAATCACTTTGAACTTTAGAACCCTGACTTACTAAACAAGTTTTTGGTTGATCTCAATCTGCTCTCTAGTTGAGCTAGCAGTGTATCAAATCAGCAGCCCCTCCACTCACTCAGCTGCCTCTAACCCAGGCCATCCTTCTTCCTCTTTTCTCTTCTGTGGTTTTTTTTTTTAAGGTGATATATTTCATGAGTGACCTTCGCTGATAGAACTCTTTTCTTGCTTTGATTAGTTTTCTTTTTATCTTTTCTGTCTCTTGCTGTCCTTTCTATCCTTTTCCATTTTTTTTACCTTTCTCCTTTTAGCAAAGTCATGTTTTCCTGTGTGTGTTTTGAAGTTGAAGCTTCATAAAACATTATAAAAATCTTTCTCAAAGTTGTTCTGGCAAGAAGCTTCCTTTTTTGGTGAGAACTTAATGACCAAAAGAGAGCAGTGTATGTGTGTGGGGGGCATGTGGGTGCTATAGACATTTGGTAGAACATATTTCCAGATAGGTATTTTTTTCCATCCTTTGGATAAGGATATTCTCAAGTCCAAGAAGCAGAAACATTTCATGATTTCTGCCTGTTATTTTTAATGGAATAGTAATTCTGTCCTACTTCCTCTGCTCCTTCCTCCAAACTGACCCCATGAAAATATCTGAAAATATTTACACTGCAGTAATCCAATTTACACAGTGTTTGTAAGGGGTCACATATGATTTCTGAATATTTTGTTTGTACAAAATATGATTATGTTTCAGCATATGCCTCACTTCAAATGTTTGAAAATATTTATACTTAGATGAGTCTACAAGACAGAAGTAGCTCCAAATGTCCCTTGTCTTTTGGATATACACAATTTAAGAATTGTGTATCTCTATGGCACACCCATCTGTAACAGATGGAGGAGGCAAACAGATGATTTTCTTGGGCAGCTTTTCCATCTACTCCCATCTTTCCCAGAATAGTTTTTGGAAATATACATGCTAATTCTGTCTCCCTTCTCATTCCCTGACACAGGGCAACTATATGTCTCTGCTGCTCCCTATTACCTGCCTCCTTATGTTTACTTGAATTTATTTTCCTGTATTGGACTCTGTTCAGTTCCACTCTGGCTTCTATCTAAAGAGAACTTGTCCAAATGGAGTCACCTTGGGGCAAAATGTTTTATTTAAATTAGACACTTTTGGAGGAGCAGTTAGTTAGTTAACTCATAGTGTTAGGGAGAAGAGAAATGGTACAAAGATTTTTTCATGTAAGGCTGATAATTTAAGTGTTTAGGCAGAGATAAGTAGAGTTGGACATATGGCAAATATGAGAAGTTGTAAATGTACTTTCTTACAGCGTAAGCCTTCCTTCTTTCCTATTTTCATTGCCAGTTTTAGATGCTTTGTCCCCATTTCCCCTTCCATCCTCTCTATCAATATTTGCTTTCATTAGAAGACCTAATATTATCTATTTTCACTATAGTGTCTAAGGTAAATTGTAGGATATGATGAATATATATATATATGTATATATATATATTTTTTAAAGCTTTCTAATGCTAGAGAGGGAAGTGATAGTCTTCATCCTGACCTGGTCAGACCATATGTAGAATATTGTATTGTGATGGTATAACATTCTAAGTAACTGTGTTCCAAGTAAGAAGTCAGTTTATTGATTAGGCTAGCAATAATCAATTAGTTAATTGATAAGTGATCTCTCTCAGTGATTGAAGATAAAGAAATTCTTCCATGCAGATCATTAAATACAATTTTATTAGCTCATTATTCAGCCCTGCCTTAGACATCCCAAGATATCTCTAATTGCTGAATAGCCAATAAGGAGGTGATACATCATTCTCTCACTCTCTCCTTGGTTCTTTTATTGATGGTGGAAAATCATTCACCTGGTGCTATGATTCCAAAATCTAAAGGGAGGAATCAAGTTCTGCCTAGTTAGGAGAGACTTTGTTTGATACCTTTCACTGCAAGATTCAAGGTCTCTGTCCTGCTACTTGCAGACACATCTGACCTAAGCTGATTTTTATTTACCAGGCAGGATAGAGCTCATAATCTCACTTTTTGTCTTAATCCAATGGAAAATACTCTAGGGATGGTATTCCTTAAATTTGCTAGGAATTAAGGAATGAGTAAAGAGGTCCAACAAACAAAATCCAAACCTCAATTCAAAAGTCAGAAATAGAAATAATTAAATATATTAGAAGTGAATCCTCTCAGTGCCATATTTTGAATGCCATATTTTAGGAAGAACGTTGATGAATAAGAGATTAAGTATCCCAAAGAATGCTATCAGGATGTTGAAAGAACTAGTGACCTGTTACAGGCACCGTATTAAGTGTTGGGGGTACAAAGAAAGGCAAAAGACAGTCTCTACTCTCAAAGACTTCATAGTCTAACAAGGGGAGACAACATGCAAAGAGCTATGCACAAATGGGATAAATACAAGATAAATGGGAGATAATCAAAAGAAAGAATTAAAGCAAATCAGTAAACCTTCTCAGAGAAGGTAAGATTTTATTTGGGACTTGTAGGGAGTGAGGGAAAACAAGAGATGAAAATGAAGAGAGAGAGAGAGAACATTACAGGCTTAGGATATAATTGTAAAAATACCCAGATTGAGGTATTGGAGTGTCTTGTTTGAGAAACAGCAAGGAGGCATGTTACTGCATCACAGAATAAGTGGAGGTGAGTAACATCTATGAAGACTAGAAAGGTGCTTGCAGGGAAACTGGATACAAAAGGCTTTGAATGTGAAACAGAGGATTTCATATTTTATCCTAGGAGGTAAATAGAGAGCCACTAAAGTTTAGTGTGTGTGTGTGTGTGTGTGTGTGTGTGTGTGTGTGTGTGTGTGTGTAACCTAAAGGAGAGAAGACTTAGAAAGAGAATAGCTATCTATATTCAAGTATTTAGAGGACCATCAGGTGAAAGATGGAATAGATTTGTTTGACCTCAGAGGACCAAAACAGTGGATATAAGTTGAAGAGGTGCAGTTTTAAGCTTGATATAATGGAGAATTTCCATTTAGTGTTTTCAAAAGTGAAATGGGCTTTGTTGGGAGGTAGTGATTTTCTCCTACTGGATATCATCGAGTAGAAACTATGAGATTATATGAAATTATGCAATATAGTGAGGATTCTTAAATACATATGAGTCTCTGAAGTCTCTTTCAACTTTTATATTCTCATGTAGTTTAATCGCCTCCTTTTTAAAGATAAGGAAAACAAAAGTCACAAAAGGTTAAAGTTATGGTTACATAGCTAGCTTGTAATGGAGCCAGAACTTGAACTCAAGGATTTTGATTCCAAGTCTTCTGTTCTTTTGATAGATCAATGCCCCCTAACATAAGGGACATTCATTTTAAGTCAATTTTATCATGGGAGATTTATCTCATCTTTAAAGAAATTTTAAGCACCAGTGAGCAAACGAGGAAGACAGTTTTGTCAGTGGGCTTTCATTGGCATCCTTCAAGTCATTCCACGTGGACAGCCAAGACCTATTCTATCTAAGTATAAAGACTGGGGAGCTATTAGATGTGAAGATACTTCATCAATAGACTCATCCCAGTTCCCATCCTCATTCCCTGGCCTAATAGAAAATGCAGTACAGTATGCTCATGCCAAGCACTGGAGAATCCCTGATTGTACTGCTGGCTGCATTTAATGCCCATTTGCAAATTTATTCTCTTATGAGAGAGAGATCAACTCACTGGAGAGGAAAAGTCAATAGAGCAATTAAAAAGCATGCTTTCCTTTTTAGTCTTTTCTTGATAACCTTTCTTTTCCATGTCTAGCTTTTTTTCTTCTTTCAAACTGAAAAGCATTAATGATTTTTCCTAACAGTGAATCACTTTGTTGGAATTATGTGTAGGTGGTGAATGGACAAGTCTAACTTCTTGGTGAAGGATGAGGCATAAAAGAGGTATATCCACATCAACCCAATCCTTCAGGTGTTGTACTCCATATATATTCCCACCCATTTCACAGTGCCCTCTGAAATCCCTGTTCTATTCTGAACAAAGTTCTCTTCATTTTAAACCTTTCCCTCTCATACTCCTTCCATTGTCATCAACTCACAGAGATCTGTCTCCCTTGGATAAGACTTTATCCCTTGGCATTCTTTGCAGGATTGGATGTACCACTTTTCTTGTATCCCTACTCTTGTTTTTTTGATTTACTGTTCCTAGAATTAAAGGGACATTATAGCTGATTGCTACTCCACTACCAGACTCTCCTGCTACCATAACATTGTAACCTCTCCTCTGAGATTTAATCTATCCATATTTGGTGCTCAATCTAGATTCTAGTGGTCATTTTTCTACTAGCCCCCAGAACAGTCTACCTACTTTCTCAAAAGTAATGTTCTTTAGGTATCTTAAACTCAACAAGTCCCAGACTGAACTTAATGTCTCCTCTCCCCACTCTAAGCTCATCTTCCTTTTAAGCTTATATTTTTTTGAGGACACCACTATTTTTCCAGTCATTCCTATTTGCAATCTCCATGTTATCCATAATTCTTCACTCTCAATCACCTTTCATAACAAATGAGCCATTAAAATATGACCATTTTCCTCTCCATAATATCTCTTTCATATATCCCCTTCTTTCTATTTAAAATGCCATCAACCTAATTCAGGCTCTCATGATCTCTTGCCTTACGGTTGTCATAGTCTCTTAAATGTTCTCCCTACATCATTTTTCTCCACTTCAATCCATCCTTTCTATAGCCACAAAAATTTTCCTAAAGATGTCTAATCTTGTCAATCTTTTGCCTCATCCCCCCAGAGACATGCACATAAAGCAAATTCTAATGTTATCCCTAGGATATTTCTTCTGCTTAGAATTTAAAACTTCTCATAATCAGTTCCCAAACTATCTTTCAAAAATTATTATACATTTCTTCTCTTTGTGTCTTCTAGAGCTCAGCAATGTTACTCTACTTGCTTTTTCTTATACATGGTACTCCATCTTTTATTTTCATACTTTATCATCATGCCTAGAAACTGTTCAGCCTCATCTCTCCCATCTGTGATTTCTAGTTTCCTCCAAGAAAAATTTATCACCTTCTAGGATAAGACCATTGTTAGTCTGTCCAGTTTCCAAGGTCTTCCCCATCAGGTTTAACTTTGCTTTGTATGACATACATACATACACACACACACACACACACACACACACACACATTTTATCTCCCTCTTCTATTGTTAGTTTTTTGAGGGCAAGTACTATTTGCTTCAGTTTTGCCGTATCCAAAAAGTATAAGGGATTGTCTAGCATGTAGCAGGCTTTTAAAAGCATATTGATTGATTGAAGAGAGGTTAATGTATGTAATTTTTTAATAATTATTGAGAAAAATATATAAGAACCAACCATTCACAATTTTAGAGGTGGAAGAAACTTTCGATATCATTTGTTCTACAAATGAATGAAAATCCGAAGACAGAAAGACTTTCCTAAAGACACAGTAGCTATTTAGTAACAGACCTGAGGCCAGTACCTAGTTCTCCTGACTTTTAAGACATATGGTTTCTCAATATTTTCTATATGTGGGAAATGGGCTATTGAACATTGATAGGTCTAGTTGCAAATGGACTGAGCATCCCTCCCATATAGGAAAATATTAAGATAAGTCTAAAATACTTAGAACTGACAATTTCCTTGAAAGAGAACTTTTTGTTGTTTAGTAATGTTCAGTGATGTCTGATTCTTTGTGATTCCCATTTAGAGTTTTCTTGACAAAGATACTGGCATGGTTTGCTGTTCCCTGTCTGCTCATTTTACAGATGAGGAATCTGAGGCCAAACAAGTTAAGTGAGTAGCCAAAGAACCCACAACTAGTAAGTCAGAGGCCAGTTTTGAACTCGGGAAAATGAATCTTCCTGACTCCCAACTCTATACTGTATTCTCTAAGCCATCTAGTTGCTCATTAAAAAAGATCCACCAGGACTTTTGCATCCTTAGTTTTATTAAAGAGGGATTGTGCTTTCATTCAAAGATAAAGCACCATCTTCTCAGTAAGGAAAACCTGGATTCAAGGCCAGCCTCTGAAGTATTCTAGCTATGCAGAGTTGGATAAAGCACCAGCCTCTTAGTGATCCCACTAGTACCTAAGAGATGTTAGAGAGCATGGGCTGAGTGGCACTGCATAGGAAATTTCTTCATAGAGTTCCCCATATGAAGGAAATCATAATTTTAGACCTAAAGGAAAAAACAGTTTATGATTCCTGGTATGCAACTGGCTTAATAAGTATTTGATGGATTTCCACGATGAAAAAAATGCAACGAATAGAATTCTGAGGCCCTGGAGCACAGAGGCAGCCAGGGAGAACAGTTGAGTTGAGAAAGACCCGAGTTCAAATCCAACCTCAGATGCTAATCGTATGACCCTGAGCAAATTGCTTACCATCTGCCTGCCTCAGTTTCCTTATCTGTAAAACAGAGATAATAATAACACCTACCTCACAGAGCATGTGAGGATAAAATAAGGAAATATTTGTAAAAGCACTTAGAACAGTGTTTGGCACATATGCAATAAATGCTTCTTGATTTCTCTTCCCTATTTTTCCCTTGATTAGAGGGCACATTTGGGCACTGGAAACTTGTTAGAAAGTCTGGAAGGACAAGACAATTTGTGCCTTCTCAGGCAGGATTTTATTTATCTCTTTTTGAACTGGAGATGACAATGATAGAGAAATAATCTTCCTGATTTTGGCAAATGTAAATTTGTTTTAATTCAACAAATATTTTCTTAGTGTCCACTCTGTGCCAGTCATGGTGCCATACCTTAGGAAGGAGTTGCTAACTTATGGTCTCTGACCTTGTTTTACAAATATTTTGATAATAATTTCTATATAATTGGTTTCATTTGTAAGAATATACATTTTATTTTAATCATTTAAGACATTTTTCTGAGTTGCCCACAAACTTTACAAGATTTCCAAAGGGTTCCATAACATAAGAAAGTTATGAACGTCTGCTCTTGGATAAATAATGTTTCCTTCTATCCAGGAGTTTTTAGTCCAATAGAGAGAACAAGAAAGGGCCATGCATAACAATAATAAAAATTAGAGTATGAAATTATATGAGACAATTGCAAATAAAGTACTATAGAAATTGAGAGGAGGTAGGGGAATTAGGGAAGACTACATGGAAAAGGTAGAATTTGAACTGGGCCTTGAAGGATGATAAAAATCCTCCTGGGAGAGTTGGTAGAGATTTCAGATACAGTGTACAGAAAGATGTGGTAAAGGAAGTTTGGGTTTCAAATATAATTAAATCACTTTGCAAACCTAAAAGTGCCATATAAAAGCTATAAAAGCCATGTTAGCTATTTTAACTACTGAGGCATCCAAAATATCTCTTTCTAAGGCAATCCCCCAGCATGGACCATACTATAATGACAGTATAGCAAGAGAACAAGGCTTTTAGATCATTGCTCAATGACTGAAAGGCAACCTGGCAGAACTGATAGAAAACTAATCTCAAAACCAGAAATACTTGAGTTCAAGTCCCACCCCTTATATATTCCAACTAACACTGCTGCTATGTTACACAAAACCTAATGCAATCACTGGTTGCTAATGAGTAGCTTGTAATTGCTTGTAATTGTTTTCAGAGTGGACATGATCACTAATTATTTGATGCCAAAATGAAAAAAAGAACCTAGTTCTTCATGCTACTTTAGGGAAATCTAGAAGATTTCTTTTGTAGTCATCTTAGTCTGGGGGTAAGTTGCCCAAAGGAAATAATACTTAGAACCAAGAGACAGTCAAATTTTCTTGGTTTATGATGAAATATTAATTGGCATCTTTTGCCTGCTTGCCCAAAGAGAAGAAATAAATTTTCTATTCTAGTCTTACTTTTTATTTTTATGTTCTTATATTTCCATTCTACTTTCCCTTTTCTTTCCCTTTATTTCAATTATATTTTAATTGATTCTCTGAAACTTAGAAGCTTCCATTCATTTTGTCTGGTATATTCCAATTTATGTATATGTTTCAGAAAAGTAGATAAGAACAGATAGAAGAAGGCATTGGATATATACTGCTAGAGTCAGAGATTTTAAGTAAGAATATTTTTCAGAAATGGTCACAATATCTTTGAGTTTACATGGCACATCTGCCACTATTCCTCTTGCCCTCCAGGTAATTTAAACAGCGCCATATATGGTATGTTGTTTATTATCAGAGGATTTCTGAGAGGTAAAGAGAGGACAAGTAGTGCCATATGTATCTATATACCAACACGGACTATAATTTGTATCCTCATAGGTAGCTACTGAATTATAACTGATTAAAGACTTTGCTTGGATTTTTATGTAAGCCAACTTTGGGTAAAAAGTGCTACTCTATATGCCCACCAAAGTGGTTTTTGCCTATTTGAATTTGGAGAATCCAAGGCTTGGAGAGTTTAAGTACCTCTGCCAAGGTCATGCAGTAAATAAATGTTTGAAGCAAATCTTAAGAGTGAAAGGGATAAAATAAACAATTCAAACTCACAATTGTATTTTTGTTCTCAGAAAGCATAATTATCAAAATGCTTCCTGGGGGAAAGCACCTGGTTACCATTGAAGTTCAGGACTAATAGAAATAAGGCTTTTCATCTAGGTATTTTTATACACACACGCACACACACACACAGATATATACATATATATGTATATATAAATATACACACACACACATTCAAGGTATTTGTTCTTCAATTTTACTTTTCCAAAAGTGTAAATAGAAAAATCCATTCATTTTGTGGCCAGGATCCCTTTACACTCTTAAAAATTGAGTATCCCAAAGGACTTTTACTTATGTGAATTATAGTAAGTGGCATTTAACAACAGGCTCTCTGTAAAAGAACACACACACACACATTTAAAAGTTTAATTAGTGTTTTCTTAATTTTCTTAATTACACTTAATGATTTCTGAGATCTAAATGCTCACATTGAAAATTTAATAATCAAATGCTTTTGTGAGCTCTAACATATCACTGTATCTGTTAGTATCTTTTCTATGATGAGTAGCTCAGAGTAATGTGAAATCAGGATTTCAGAGCTTCAAGAAATGTCACCCAGGCAGGAAATAGTAGACTCAAAATTAAATTCAGGTTCTCTGACTCTAAAATTCATTAACCCAAACTGCCATCTATATTCATGATACAAAGATGAAATGATAATAGTAAAAGGAAGGATGTAAAACGTTGAGTTTATAGGAAGGAGAAACTGCTTTCATTTATTAATTCCTATACTAAGTGGCCCTGGAAACCTATACATTTTTGAGTTTTGGGGACAGGTTTCTATATTTTGTCTCTTTCCTCTCTTCTCTTCTCCCTTCTCTACACTCTCCTTTCCCAGACATGAGCTGTAACTTCTTGTTTTGTCAGTGTACCTGCCTTTATCAGTTCTCTCTTCCCTCTTTGATTTTTCAGTTGCTCATTTCCTATCAGTTGGGACATGGAATAATGATGTTTTCTAAGACTCTGTGTAGTGTAAGTCAATAGTCTCTGAAAGAGAGAGGAGAGGTCCTTCTGTGAATAAAATGAATGAGAATTAAAGTGCATGGGTTTTATGCTGTCTGTTTTGGTTACTCATAAGCCTTTTCTTCTTTTCTGACCTTGACTGTTACAGATATGTGAGTTTTGGGTAAAAATACCTCCATATAAATAAGATGGGGGTTTTTTGCAACACTTTTGAGATCCTTTCAAATCAGTAAGTAAAGTATATAGCACTCAATAATGCTTGTTAAGTGAATTAAGGCATTTGTATGCAGATTTTAAATATCAAGGCTGAGATTCTCTATATTGTCATATAATGTTTCTTTCCATTTCCTAAGACGGAAGTTAAAGGAACACCCAACAAACACACAAAGAACTCATCCAAGCCTTATTTCCAGGGAACAAGGCTTTTAAAAATTCCTGTCTTGTCCTTTAATATCATCCAACTGTTTTTGTTCTTGGAAGTTTCCTCTGTCTCTCTTAGCTTAGCAAATGTTCTCTCTCAGTTTCTTTGAGAGTGTGCCTGACTCCCTGTCTGAATTCTCTGATGTGGAGATTGAATGGTGAAGAGAGGCAGAAGGAGAGCATATATTTGTCTTGGAGTTTTTGCTCCCAGAGGAAAGAATGAGCTTTGAATGATGGATTCTGGCTCTGGTTACACTGAGTTACTGTCCAAAAGGTGTGCAGCAAACAGGTTTCAAAGTAACTACCTTGCCCATAAATAAAACTTAACAGAAAAAACAAGAAATGTGTTGGTTCACTGTCACTATGGCAGTGCTGGGAAGAAATGTGAGTGAAATCCAGAAGGCTCTGTGTGAGGTGGAAGAAAAATGCTGATTTTGAGGGCAAGTGCTGGGAAAAGGATGATTTTTCATGAATCCCAAAAACAGGTTTGCAACACTCCAAGGTGACCCCCTTGATCTCAAGTGATGCTATACATTTCTCCAAAATTAATTAAAAACTGCAACAAATTTCACTTTAATTCACTTGATTAAAAAATCAATCTAAATTTTCTTATTTGTTTGGTAGGAGGGGAGGAGAGGAAGTGTTAATGAAATCATTTAAACGATGGTGATTTAAGATTTCCAATTAGGGCCCCATTTTGGTGGAACTGAGTCCAGGTTAAAGAGTGTAGAAATAGAATGGGAAAGTGCTGAATGGAGAATCCTGCAAACTAAACTATGGTCCTAGTTAACTTGATGAATGACCTCGGGCAAATTACTTGACCTCTGGGGATCTCAGGTTCCTCCTTTAGAAAATAAGGTGGATGTAAAATGAGGCTAGATGACCTCTCAGGTGTTTCCTAGTTCCAACATTATGTGATTATCTGATGCTGTCAGGGACGTGACCAAGGTCACACAATAAGGAAGGGATCCTGAGATATGAGGAGAGCCTGGGACTCCTTACTTGCAAACCCAGAGCTCATTCCACTGAAGAACTGAGGCTCAGTCTGTGAGAAAGATTTTTGAGAGGCCCTTTCAAGATACCTTTGAAATTCTGGGATAGAAAGAGGAGTAAAGCTAGGTGAGGGTAAGCTCTGACAAAGGCCTACAGTGTTGATGGTGGTTTATGGAAGGGCACCACTTAACCCCTTTAAAGGTATGGAAATAAAGAAGTAGACTTCTGAGGCATTTTTAAATTATAGAATCTGATATGGGATTGTGTGTGTGTGTGAGAGAGAGAGGGAGATGAGGAGAGGGAGAGGAAGGGAGAGAGGGAAAGACAGAGAGAGAAGGAAAGAGGAGATAGAGAGAGAGAAAGAGAGGGGGTAGAGGGGTAAAGAGAGAGAAGTAGAGAGAAAGAAAGAGGAGAGAGAGAAAGCGAGAGAAAGAGAGAGAAAGAGAGAGGGGGAGGAGAGGGAGAGGANGGAGAGAGAGAAAGAGAGAGAAAGAGAGAGAGAGAGAGAGAGAGAGAGAGAGAGAGAGAGAGAGAGAGAGGGAGAGAGAGAGAGAATAAGACCTCTGTTTTCTTCTAGATGGAAAGGAAAAATAGTAAATATTTTGGTGTGCTGATAATTCAGTGCCATATCATCCAGATGAGAAGGGACTCTGCTAGTCAATTCCCAGCACCCATCATGTATCTGAGAGAACCTGGTCTTGGGACTGTAAATGGATCAGGGGACGAAGCCCACATTGACCAGACTGCCCTTTCCCAAGTCTTCTATTTGGTCTCTTCTTTCCAAGGAAGATTAGTGCTATCTCCACAGTCCAGTTAGCTTTAGACTAAGCTCTCTGAATGGTACTATGTGTGGGAAGGTATGAAATTATAAAGATTTGAGATGCTTACATCAATCTGGTCCTTTTGTAGCAAAGCATATAGAAATGCTATTCTCTTTCTTTTTTCTTCTCTTTTCTTCATTGTTTTCTTGTTTCTCCTCAGAAGACCTGGATTTTAAATCAACCTGGATGACCTTGGGCAAATTATTCAATTCCCTTGGGCCTCAATTTCCCCACCCATAAAATGAGCTGTGTGGATTAGATAACTTCTATGGTTGCTTTCAGCTCACATCTAAGATTCTGTTATCTCTTCCTTTCCTGATGCCTAATTATTTGGCTAGTTTAATTGTAGGAGACAAGGAAGAAAGTTATTTTAAAACCAGAAGTGACCCTCTTGCCTAAAAGACCCTACTCTTTCTACTTATCTTCTTTATCTCCAGTTGATCCATCCTTTCTCCTCATATATAGTGCATAATTATTTTCTTCAGAGTATACAGATCAGACCAAGGTTGTTGCCCATTTCCAAGACTTTAGTCACCATGCAGTGGCTTTCACTGGCATCCTCTTTGGTTTTCAGGCTACAATTGAGGCAAACCATGTGGTAAACCCCAGGTGTCTAGCTACCTTGTGTTATTTGGGAAAAACATAGACAAATTGAGCACTCCTGAGAATTTGCCCAAACCTCCTGTGAGGCAGATTCAGTTTTATGTCAAGCAAATATTACTTTGTTGCTTCATGTTGATGACAGAATTTTAGATTTCTTCATCTGTCAAATGAAATTGTCACATGATTTCTAAAATTTCAATCAGTCCCAAAATTCAGTGGCTATGTATATATGTGTACACACACTTATGTACACACATATATATTTATATATACACACATGCAAATGCATATACATATATTTATTAGGAAAAAATACCTGTAGAAGTGTAGTTATGTGTATATACACATGTATGTATATATTTATGCATATATATGGGTGTCTATATATATAAATATACATGAAAATACATATGCATCTTTTTAAAAACCAAAACATACCTATAGAGCTTTAGAGAAGAAAAATGAGGCTGTGTATTTATATAGATGTGTATATATACATGTACAAATATGTATCTATGTGTCTACATATATGTATATGTAAATGAAAATATACACATATCTTCTTACCAAAAATACCCATAAAGCTTTAGGGAACCGCAATGGGGCACAGTATGTGTGTATGTGTATTTATGTGTGCATGCATATATGTGTGTATACACACACACACACACACCATAGGCTCTATTGCTATTCCTTAAATCTTTAAAGGTGTTTTTTTAGTAACAGAATAAAAAATTGAAGCCCAGGAAAAAGAGTTGAGGTACTCAAGATTCCCAAGGCTGTTATTAGCAGAGGTGAACTTAGATTTCAGGTCTCCTGAATTTCAGACCATTCACACCATCAACTTAATCTTAGTTAGTCCTTCTTCATTTCCCTTTTGAAAACCAATTGCTTTTGGTGTGTGAATGCCTGCTCCATTACTCTCATAGGCAAAATGCCCTGGGGAAGAGGCAAAAACCAGGCTTTTTGGGCAACATTCTCAGATGGTAGCTGCACAATGACTTTTTCTGGAGCCAGACACCCCCTCATTGATGTGCTCGTAGGACATGTTTTTAGATTAGATCTCCTATGACTCTTTCTTTGTTTCCTTCTAGATTTACAGAGTTTTTGGACCCATTTCAGAGAGTCATCCAGCCAGAAGAAATATGGCTCTACAAAAATCCACTGGTGCAGTCAGATAATATACCAACGCGCCTCATGTTTGTAAGTACTCCATGATTTCATGAAACATTTGATACCCTTCTAAATTCTAAGTGAAATTATTTTGTGTATTTGGGTTTCTCATCTCTGCTAAAAAGAACTAGGAAAACTGGATGGGAATAAAAGCTTTTCAGCTTCATTTAATTAAAATCATAGAATCCTAGAGTTGAAAGGGACCTGATAGGTCATTCAGTTAAAAATTATATGTGAACTATCAGGGTAATGAAATAAATAGAAACTGCTCAGTGCTTAGGAGAAAAGACAGCATAGCAGAGTGGACAATGCATTGGCTTGAGACTCAAGAGACATTGTGCCTGGCACCACTCTGTCACTGACGAGCTTTGGGACCTTGGGTGATTCACTCCACTCCCCCAACTCCCAACCCTGCCACAGAACATAACATTTTTCTTTTTTCTTGGTTTGGGCATCTAATTTCTTCAACTCATAGAACTATTGTTGATGCAAACTTACTTCACTAATTTTTATTGTTGTTCAAGTGATTTCAGTCCTGTCCAGCTCTTTGTGTCTCCATCTGGGATTTTTTTTTTGGCAAAGATACTGGAATAGTTTGTGATTTCCTTCTCCAGCTCATTTTATAATTAAGGAACATGAGGCAAACAAGGTTAAATAATTTTCTAGGGGTCACACAGCTAGTGTTTGAGGTCAGATTTGAGCTCAGGAAGATGACTGACTGCAGGTCCAACACTATTCATTGAGCCACCAATTATTATCTGTGAGTTGGCTGAGGTATTGAAAAGTTAAGGGACTTTCCTTTGGTCACATAGCTAGTATATGCCAGGGGTATTTAATCCATGATTTTGTTAACACTTTTAATTTATCCATTTATTTGTTTATTTATTTGAGCATTCATTTTCTTAGGAGGAGAGATTTCAGATTTCACTGACATAGGGAGCTTTTGGTTAGGAAATTTCCTTTCTCAATGTAGATTGATATTCATTCTGCAATTTATAGTCTTAGGCAGTTGGTCAGGAAAATAGAGGAAGGTAAAAGATTAAATAACTTACCCAGGACCACACATCCATATGTAAAGAGGGGGGTCTTCATTGCAAGTCTCCCTGACTTAAAGGCAGACTTTCTATCCAATCAGCCATATTGCCTTTCAGCAGCATTTGTTAATATTATTTGATGAACTGCATTCAGTTGGGCTCATAATATTTAGCATGGATCTATAAAAATGCAATCAATGAAGTGTGTTAGTTTATAATACCTATAATATAAAAGTGAAAATTATTTTTCAGCACAGATCTTCCTTCTGGCAAGGCCAACTCTCTAGCCACTAAACCATGCTGCCTCTCAGGGGCTCAGCTTACTCATCTGTGAAATGAGAGGGTTAGCGAATATGATTTCCAAAGTCTCTTCTCATTCCTATCTTCCATGAGTCTGTGCATACTTGGAGTTGGTGAATGACAAATCTGTCGTTAGGTATTTGTGAACAAGAAAACTTGGTAGTCAATGAACAGATCTTCTATGTTTATCCTGTAGGAAGGGTGTGAAATTGTGGATGAAATTATAGTTAGTATAATTGAAAACTCAATATCTCCAAAGAATAAAACTTAAATAGTGTGCATCTTAATAACGAAAAAGGCTGGAATTTAAGACTACTTCAAAGGACCAAGCAAATTTTTGTATCAATACCAGTGCTCAGGTCTGTAAAGGAGTAACTTTATGAATCAGTCTTGGTGTCCAGGGCAAAAGTCTTCCCTATATGATTATGCTTTGATGAGAAGGTGATGTCTTTAGGATTTTGTCCCTTTTCTTTTCTGCTAACCTGATGTATAAAGATTGTGTTTAATTTTCAAGGGGTTTAATTTTGAAGAATGAAAGACTTAGTTCAAAATAACCCACTAATTTACACCTTGAATCCTGCCAACTTTTCTAGGGTATATGACATTTTGAGTTGAAAACAAACAAACAAAACTATTTGTTAGATATAACACTGTGACTATTTTTATTTGTACAGCATTAAATCTAGTGCTACTAACTACTGGGGTGATTAAGCCAAATGCTTTAATTGCCTCTACAGAAGATAATTTTGAGTTTGTAAAAGAAAACACAACAAAACACCTTTGGTTTTCTTGATGAGATCTCTTTAATTAGTGATAATTGAAAGAATATTTGTATATGGGAACCCAGAATGTCTCAGATCTCCATGCAAGCATGAAACAATCACTTCAATTGTTTTCTAATAATTACTTTTTATACAGAAAAAAAGCTGAATTTCATACATCTTGAGGGACAAAAAAGATGAGGATTCTGTTGTGGAGATTATATTTTATTTTGTTTTGAGTCCTGTGACTGGGAACCTTCCAATTTCAATAATAGGTTATCTTGAAATCAAAACTTCATATCATCTCTGGTTAGATTAGTTTTATTGCTTTAATCAGACAAACCTGGGATTTGTCATTATCTCTATTTCAGGACTCTCAAGCTGAAAAAACACAATTTGAAAAGGAATTTCCATGGCAGATTGGTGGAAGTTTATTTCAGAGTCCTGAATTTATTAACAATGAACTTTTTGAAGTCTAGAGACAAAAGCCATGAATATTCTAGCATCAGACACAAAAAAGATGGGGGTACATTTGCATGTTGGCAGCTAACGGAGAGGAAGCACTGAAGAGGTTTTTCAATGTTGCATTTTTTTCAGGGGATAAATGTGCATTCAACTTGGTTCATATCCCCTGCTCTTTTAATGAAATAAGTTCAGTCTCCATTTTGTTAATACTATTTGATGAGTTTCATTCAGTTGGACCCACAAGATTTAGTACATGTCTATAAAAACACAATCAACGCAGTGCATAAAATTATATCTGCAATATAAAAGCGAAAATTATTTTTCATCACGTAAATCAAATCCGGTCTTCTGGGTACCATTAAAAGAGACAATATTAAAGACAATCTTTCTGCCTTTCATAGATCCTTTGTAATAGCCTAGATGTGTAGTAATCAGATTTATAATTAACAGAACATATTTTTAATGAATGGTTAATTAGCAATATTCACTCTAGAAGCTTCAAATATCATTATGTAATGCCTTACAAATTGGTCATGTTATTAATTGACTAAGAAAAGATAAAAATAAATCAAAGTTAGAAGAAATGATAAACATGACAAGACCAAGTATATCTAGGAACTTCAGTGTAACCTATCATGCAAACTTTCAACTCTAGTCTACTGATACAAACTTTTGGTACAAAGAAATGGGATACAGGCAAAAATAGAGGTTAATTTGCATAATCATTTTTAGAGACACAAAAACATTACAAAATAGTTGCTGTGTGAAAATATCTTGAGTCCACATGCTGTCTGAGACAGCAAATCCATATTTCCTTGACAAGTGGAGAGATACAGGCAGCTAAAGATAATGTTGGCTTAGATGAAAGCATATTTGCAAAATATTGTAGAAGTGAATATGATAAGGATTACCTCTTAATATTATGAAAGTCAAGAAGAAGAAAAAAACCTGAGAAACATTTCTAGGAAGGAGAACAACAAATAGAGGTGAAAATGGAACAGTTGTACAACCATTTCCAAAACCATTTATTTTATAAGCAGTTGGATTCTGTTCCCTTTTTATCCTAAATTGTTTGCAAAGGAATTTAAGAAAATTACTTTTTGAAAAGTATACAAACTTGACACCTTCTTACCAGAGGTAATATAATTTAAGAAGCCTTTAGGCATCAACTTGTAATACATTTCAAGAAGAGAATTTCTAAAGAAAGGACAAGATCATCCATACAACTCTTACTAAAGAAAAGCAACTGAAAAGACCTAACCAACAATCCAAATCTCTATGTATATGTGTCTATATAATCTTTATGAGAATAGTCTATACATTGAGGATGTCCTAGATGAAAGTACATGAAGACAGCAAGTAGTTTTGCACAGACAATTTTCTATAGCTAATTACATCTTCACAGTAATATGATTACCAGAGAAGTATAGAAATGTCAGTGTGTCTGGCATTTGTGGATTACAAGAGACCATTTGGTTCGCTATCATAAAATGCAGTTTTATTGGCTCCTCTCAGGCAAGGTAACTCCTATAAATATGTAAAAATCACGTATGATGCCAAGACCATGGGGATAGCTTTATTGTATGATCTGCTGAGTACCAACTTCCAGCAAGGCACCATAGAGGGAAACATATGCTCACCAAAGGTGATTTCCATTGCTATGGAGAGGGCAGAGGGAAGAAGGATTGCATATTCATTGAGTGATTCTCCAGATGTTCATATTTATGGATGTTGTTACTATCTTCATTTGTGGCTCATTTCATCAATCCCAGAAGGGGCTTCTATGAGAGATCTATAGTACTCAAAAGAGCTTGATTTTGCAAAGTGCTGCCCTGTAAAGATCTGGAGTGGGGAAAATGTGGCTGCCTCCTTCATGGAGGACTTATTGGAACAAAGAGACTCAGATCAACATTGGTGAAGGGAGTAAATTTGCCACAAATCACAGATACATTGAAATAGAAGACCTATGAAATAAACATATAGATCTTATTTTTATTTCTACTGAAACACAAAAGTTCTAAATAAACCATATTTTGAGTGTAGTTTGAGTTGATCCACATTTTTCTTCCTTCTTGGGCAAATTAACATTTTGGTCATTTTTAAGTTTCTTCCTTCCTTCCTTCCTTCCTTCTTTCCTTCCTTCCTTCCTTCCTTCCTTCCTTCCTTCCTTCCTTCCTTCCTTCCTTTCTTTCTTTCTCTCTTTCTTTCCTTCTCTCTTTCTTTCCTTCTCTCTCTCTCTCTCTCTCTCTCTCTCTCTCTCTTTCTCTCTCTCTCTTTCTTTCTTTCTTTCTTTCTTTCTTTCTTTCTTTCTTTCTTTCTTTCTTTCTTTCTTTCTTTCTTTCTTTCTTTCTTCATAACTAGTCTTATTTCCTACCATTTCCCAGATAATATAATGGCTATTTGCTCAACAATTGAGCATAAGTGACATGAATGATTTTACCACAGTCTAATTCAACAGAAAATTTATTATGACAAAGGTTTATTAAGCCCCTACTAAGCTATCCTTTAGGAGATTAACAGTGGATTAGACATGTTTCCTGTCCTCGTGGAGTTTAGGGTCTTAAAGGGGGAAGGATCAAGATACATATATAGAGAAGCATAACACCAAATAATATATGATAAGTAAAGCCAGTACAAAAATACAAACCGAATGCTATGCTGGGTTTGAGGGATAGTCTTTATCAGCAAGAGTCCAGATAAAGTTTCATGGATGAAGGCAGGACTTGAAATGTATAAGTTAGATAGCAATTCAACAGGTTAATTTGGGAGGATATTTATGACATTGGCAGCAATGTGAGCAGGGAGTCAGAAGGAAATTTTTTGTTTTGGGACATAGCCTTATTCAATTTGGATACATTTTAGGATATGTGGAGGAGAATAATATGGATTAACCAGGAAATTTAAGTTGTTGTCATACTGTGGATGCCTTCAATGCAAAGTAGAGGAGTATGATTTGTAAACAATGGGGAACCACTGAAGATCTCTGAGCAGAGGGGCAGGGGCCATCCAAGGATCATTTGTTATTTCCTTGATACTTTCTGTTGAGTAAGAATGTCTTTGCAAAGATGTGAAAAATCTGTGAATTTTGTTGGCATAGGGAGTCCTTTGGTAATTTCTGATACCTTTGTGTCTATAAAATTGTGAGGACTGATTCCACTGCTGGGATTATACCCCAAAGAGATCATAAGTAAAAGTAGTTGTACAAAAATATTTATAGCTGAGCTCTTTGTGGTGGCAAAAAACTGGAAAACGAGGATATGCCCTTCAATTGGGGAATGACTGAACAAATTGTGGTATCTTTTGGTGATGGAATACTATTGTGCTCAAAGGAATAATAAACTGGAGGAATTCCATGTGAACTGGAACGACCTCCAGGAATTGATGCAGAGTGAAAGGAGCAGAACCAGGAGAACATTATACATAAAGACTGATACACTGTGGTAAAATTGAATGTAATGGACTTCCCTACTAGCAACAACACAATGATCTAGGACAACTCTGATGGATTTATGAGAAAGAACGCTATTCACATTCAGAGGAAAAACTGTGGAAGTAGGAACACAGAAGAAAAACAACTGCCTAATCACACGGGTGGATGGGGATATAATTAGGGATATTGAGTCAAAATGAACACCCTAATGCAAATATCAATAATATAGAAATTGGTCTTGATCAATGACACATGTAAAACTCAGTGGAATTGTGTGTGGGTTATGGGAAGGGGTGAGAGGAGGGGGGGATAGAACATAAATCCTATAACTATGGAGAACTGTTATAAATTAATAAATTAAATAAAAATTTTAAAAAATTATGAAGACTGTCTAAGGCACATAGAGAATAAATGACTCAGCTTATATATCTAGAAAGTGTCAAAGACTGGATTGGAACACAGATCTTCCTGAATTTAAATTCAATATTCAAACTTCTCTGCCTCATTGCAAATGGTATCGTTTACTTTAATTATGAAAGAAAGGCAACAGAGGCTCAGAGAGAATATTTGACTCTAGCCAAGAATGCTTGATATATTCATTGTATGTTCCTCCTTTTGTCAAGAGAGAGCACACCTTTCTTTTCTCATCCATATTCACAAAACCTCAATTGACATTTTCCATGCTATTCCCAAGCTGTCAGTAGCCTTTATGAAAGACATGTCTTTTATTTAAAAGGGGTCATAATTCCTATCTAAGAGTGCAAGATATATCAGAAAGTCTCCACTACTTCAATCAAGGATTTATCAAGATTTATTCTCTTCCTCTTTGAGCCTGGCTTCTTCTTTAATTGTGCCCTTTTTGATGATGCCTTCAGTATTAGCCTGTTCAATAGGATATCCATCTCTGTGATTTCCTTAGTATGAAATCAACAAACCAATTTATGTTCCTACGTATCTTATTTTTTATAACCCTTTCTTTTCATCTTAGAATTAACACTCTGTATTGGTTTCAAGGCAGAAGAACAGTAAGGACTAGGCAAGTGGAGTTAAGTGCCTTGCCCAGGGTCACTCAGGTAGGAAATGTCTGAGGCCAGATTTAAATCTAAGACCTCCCATCTCTGGAGCGTGGAGCTTGGCTTTCAATCCACTGAACCATCTCTGATATCTTATTCTTTAAAGAAAAAATCAGCTTTCTTCCAGCTTCCATTTTATTGCAAGTCAGAATGAAGCCAAATGATTTATTATCAAATATTGCTAATATATTATTAAAATAATAGTGTTTACATAGTGCTTTAATGTTTGTGGGTCACTTAACATATGTTGGCTTATTTTATCTTCATAAGAAACCTATGAAGTATTTGGTACCTTTGGTGTCTTAAGTGGATAGGATGTTAGTGGATAGAATTTCTTCCTGAGTTTAAATCTGGCCTCAGACACTTACTAACTGTGTGTTCTTGGACAAGTCATTGACCTCTATTTGCCTAAGTTTCCTCATCTGTAAAAATGAGTTAGAGAAGGAAATAGCAAACCATTTTAGTATCTCTACCAAGAAAACTCCAAAAATGGTAACGGAGAGTTAGGCACAACTGGAAAATGACTAACCAACAACAAAATCTTTATTTTACAGATTAAGAAACTGAGGGTGAGAAGTGAAGTTATTTGCCCAGGACAGAGGCAGGTTTTGTACTCAGGTATTCTTAATGTTTAAGTTCAAGACCCCATCCACTATGCCACCTAGTTGCCTTTTATCACTTTAATTATAATTTGGAAATAATATTTTACATCCAGTATGTGAGATAATTCATTAGATGAGACAAAGGTGAAACTGAGAAGTTTAAAAAATTGAGGAAATATTGGCGAAGGAATATTATGATGGACAATTTAATTTTTATTCTCAAGATTCATAGCATGTTAGAGCTGGAGGGAACCAGAGAGAGATCATTTAGGCTCTTAAAAAGTCTAAGCAATTTTTACATTTCTTTATGATGTGACATAATTACTTGCCAGTAGCAGAGAATATTCCTGAGGTGCAATCTACAAATGCAAAAAAATGATTTTTAGGCACCTTTTATAGCACATCTTTTGATTAAATACTTAAAATCAACTAGGAGTTGTTAATGGTCCCATTTGTCATTCGCCTTAGGGAAAAGTTCATACCAGCTTAGAATTTAAATATAATTTGCAACTTTAGCAAATAATAACAATAACATTTTTGCATATGGACTCATCCCTTTTTCCTCCTATTTCTCCTCAATTATTCTATAATACCACTAAATACCAGGTTGTCTCCAAAGCAGTCCAAATAAGGAAATACAGCAAGTTAGCATCCTGGAGGACTAGCCCACTTTTTAGTTGTAGAAAATATCTCCAACCTTATGCTGCTACTACCTTCATTTGTTTAATCTATGAACTCCCTGAGCCAGTTGTTTCCATAGGTCATTCACAGATCAAATTTGTTAATTAGTAAAGAAATTGTTTATTCTACCCCTATGGCCTTCTCATCTGGACTTTGTGCTAACCCTGGGTCCTCATTCATAACCAAGGGCAGAAGTTGCCCAGAGCTTACATTTTTCTTCCCTTCTTTATCCTATGAGATAGCATAACTGCTCCATTACTGTGTCCCCAGAGGATAGGTAACAATTTTTTCTCAGGAAAAGAGTGAGGTGACCAGATAAGCATTTTTTCTCCTATCACCTAAAATAGCACAGATTCAGCCACAGGTGTACTCACATTTATTAAGTGCCTATTATGGGTCAGATACTCTGCTATGGAACTAAAGCTCAAGTCAAAGAAAAGGACTGGATATGTAGATTTGTTAGTCATCAGACTAAAGATTAGATAGGCAACAAGAAAGAAGGGAATCCAGGTCAGAGTCTTGGGGGAATGCTCACAGTTAATGGGTGTGCTATGAATGGTGACTTAGGAAAGGTGATAGAGAAAAATCAGGTAGGAGAACAGAGAGGAGTGTCACAAAAAAACCAGAAAGGAGTCAAGGCACAGGAAGCAGGGTGGTCATCATGTTAAATATAGCAGACAGATCAAGAAGGATGAAGATTGGGGGGAAAGACCAACATATCTGTCAATCAAAAGATTGGAAAAAACACTTTTAAACTTTTAAAATATTTTAAAACTTTGATAAGAGCAGTTTCAATTGAGTAATAAAGTCAAGAGCTAGATTACAAAAGGTTAAGGAAGAAGAGGAAGGGAAAAGGAGACAATTAGTACAGACTTTTTTTTTCTAGATGTTTGGATGAGTAAGGGAGAATATATAAAGGGTAATAGCTTCAGAAATTGTAGTATCTAGTGAAGGTATTATGAGTTTGAAGGAGCTCTGAGCATTTTCTAATGCAGTAGAAAAGGAACAAATATGTATGAAGATGTTGAAGAGAAGGAGAAGTTGAGGAAGCAACATGCTGAAGAAGACAGGAAGGGAGAAGGTCAGGAAAAATGTAGAAATATTGGCCTTGGCAATCAGAAGGACCAACATTATAAGGAGGAGAGAGTAAGGAAGTGATATAAATGGTTTTTAAAATGAAGAGGAGGTTCCGGGTTAAGATGGCGGCAGAGTAAGAAGCAGCTCTTAACCTCTCCTGACTGAAACACACAAAACTCCTCAAGGGGACATAAAAACAAGTCCAGACGAATGGAGGAACCCCACAACAGGGCACAGTGTGGAAGGTACGTGGAATCGAGGCATTTCCATGCTATAAAGGGGTGAAACAGCTATCACTAAATCACGGGCTGAGCAACCACCCCATCCCCATCCCCTCCACACACAACACCTATAGCGCCGAAGCCAGATAAAAAGAAATAGAGCAAGTTTGGGGCACCCATCGAGTCATTGGCAGCTCTGGGGCCTGTTCCTGAGAGCAGCAAGATTTAGGACCCCAAAAACTAACGAACGCACGCAAATTTGAGCACGGGAGCAGGGCGCTGAGAGCGGACCCAGGACTCAGAATGCTGGCTCAGAGCGCAGGAGCCAGTGGAGGAGTGGGTGGAGGCAGACACAGCCACGAGCTAAAGCTCTGAAACCCTGAGTGGGGAACCAGTGCAGACAGGCATAGGACTGTGGAAGCAGTGCCCTGAGACTTGTAAAGAAACCTCTGGCAGAGGATCAAGCAAGGGGGTCCACCAGGGGGCTTGACCTTGGAAAAAAACAGAACTCAGACCTCAGGAGCCAATAGACCGCGGACAGACCCAGAGCGCAAGGATAAACCTGAGAAGCTGCTGGGCTAACCATGGCTACCCAGTCTCAGGAAGTTCAGAAGAGAAATATTAACAACAAGAAAAAGAAGTCTTTAACACTCGACAACTTTTACACAGAGAAAATCCAGACAACCTAGCAAACAGAGGAGGAGAACAAACAAGCATCCAGACCCTCCTCAAATAAGGAAAACTCCTCACAAGCTATGGAAGAGTTCAAAATTGAGATTTTGAGGAAAATGGAAGAGATCTGGCAAGAAAATAACTGTTTAAAAGGTAGAATCTTGCAATTGGAAAGTGAGGCTCAGAAACCAAATGAACTGATAAGCAAATTGAACAACAGAAATGACCAGATTGAAAAGGAATACCAGAAGATTATAGCCGAAAACCGAAAGATTATAGCCGAAAACCAATCCCTAAAGGCTAGAATTGAGCAATTGGAAGCTAATGATCTCTCAAGACAATAAGGACAAATAAAACAAAGTCAAAAGACTGAAAAAATAGAAGGAAACATGAAATATCTCAATGAGAGAGTGACAGACCAAGAAAAATGGTCTAGAAGAGACAATTTGAGAATAATTGGTCTTCCAGAAAAACCAGAAATTAATAGAAACCTGGACTCCGTACTAAAAGAAATTATTCAGCAAAATTGCCCTGAAGTCCTACAACAAGAGGGCAATATAGACATAGAAAGGATTCATAGAACACCCACTACATTCGATCCAGAGAAAAAAACGGGTAGAAATATTATTGCCAAATTCAAAAGCTTTCAAGCAAAAGAAAAAATCTTACAAGAAGCCAGAAAGAGACAATTCAAATATCAAGGAGCCCCAATCAGGATCACACAGGATCTGGCAGCCTACACGATAAAAGACTGTAAGGCTTGGAATACAATATTCAGAAAGGCAAGAGAGCTGGGCCTGCAACCACGGATCAACTACCCATCAAAATTGACTATATATTTCCAGGGGAAAGTATGGGCATTCAACAAAATTGAAGAATTCCACATATTTGCACAGAAAAGACCAGGGCTAAATGGAAAGTTTGATATCCAACCACAAAAATCGAGAGAAACATGAAAAGGTAAATAAGATACAGAGGGGAAAGAAAGAAAACTTATAATTTTTAAATTTGCCTTTTTAAGGGCCTCAGTGAGATCTAATTATCTGTATTCCTATGTAGAGAAATGTTATATATAATTCTCTGTAGTGAACTCTATTCACTATTATAATATTCACTATTATAGTAATCAGAAGAATAATTCACAGGGTGAGGGTGGAACACTAAATAATCTAAGATGGCATGGGGGATGGGAAAGAGGGGGTGAATAGTAGGGGACACCAAGAGAAACTTGAGTGAATAAGAAAATAGGATATTCTATTAAACACAAAGAGTGCATGGGAGGGAGAGGGGACAAATACTATTATAAGAAGGAGAGGAAGAGTGCATTAAGAGTTAATAATCAAACCTTACTCTCAGTGTAATCAACCCAGAGAGGGAAGAGTAGCTATATTATCCATTGGGACATAAAACTCTTATCTAACCCTTCTGAGAAAGTCAGAAGGGATAAACCAAGGGGAGCAGGGGAGTGGGGAGGACAAAAAAAGGGAGGGGAGAAGGGGGAGGGAATTCATAAGGCCTTTAAAAACAAAAAGAGGGGGTAAAAATAAGGGAGAGGGTAGAAAGGGAAGTTAATCAAGGGAGGGGATAAGGGATAACAGCTCAATAGCAAACCACTGGTTTAAAAGGAAAAAAGTATAAGGAAAAAGGGGGTAGGAATGGGGGAGGATTTGAAAATGTCAGCAAATGCACAACTGATGATTATAACTCTGAATGTGAGTGGGATGAACTCGCTCATAAAACAGAAGCAAATAGCAGAGTGGATTAGAAACCAAAATTCCACCATATGTTGTCTACAAGAAACACATATGAGGCGGGTGGACATACACAAGTTTAAGGTTCAGGGTTTGAGCAAAATCTTTTGGGCCTCAAATGAGAAAAAGAAGGCAGGAGTGGCTATTATGATTTCTGACAAAGCCAAAGTAAAAATAGATATGATTAAAAAAGACAGGGAAGATCAATACATCCTGATTAAAGGCAGTATAAACAATGAGGAAATAACACTGCTCAATATGTATGCACCAAGTGGCATAGCATCCAAATTCATAAAGGAGAAACTGGCAGAGCTCAAGAAGGAAATAGATAGTAAAACCATACTAGTGGGAGATCTAAATATTCCTCTGTCAGATCTAGATAAATCAAACCAAAAAATAAAGAAGAAAGAGGTAAGAGAGGTGAATGAAGTCCTAGAAAAATTAGATTTAATTGATATGTG